>NW_021604569.1:11113014-11132983 GCF_004785775.1 Grammomys surdaster
TCTCTCTCTCTCTCTCTCTCTCTCTCTCTTTCTTTCTTTCTTTCTCAAGAACAAAGCTTGCAATCCATTTGTTTCAGTCATAGACACACCCAGACTTCACCCTCCACTCTCTTCCAACTCCTTCCTATCGGATGATAGGTTCACCCCACCCACTGCAACCAAGAGGGTTTAAAATGCAAATATTTATATTTGAGCTCAGGCAATAACAGAGCTATTTTGCTTCCTCCATAAGTCTGTGATAATTGATGTCTCATATCTGGGACTGTGTTTCATTTATCTCATACACATGAAGATAGTATATAAATATAAGGTAATTTACAGAAAGGAACTGGCCATTTGAGATAATAATCCTAAATATGACTGTTTGACTCCATAATATTTCAAAGCTGCAAGAGTCAACGATGCAGAATTCTAAACTTTTAAAGAAAACTTCACTACAACTGGAAAATTCGTACATTTCAAAAAGCTTTCTGAACTTGGATGCCGCACAGATCAAAACTGAGTGAGCGATATTAGGAACTCAAGAGAAAAATATGAAATTTTACATATTTCGAATCAATGCACTCAACCACATACTTAGAAGTCTCGTTATGATTTTGACTTTATATTTGAAATTAATTTATTAGCCAATACACGTTACAAAATGGCAAGCCTTACAATATTGTCTGTCCTTCTCTGGCATCCATCATCCTTCCAGAGCGAACAGAGGTATATCCATAAGCATTGGACCTTGATTTCACAGCCTCATCCAAAGCCAGGCAATTCTTGAGGCAAACAAACAAAGGGGTGTGAGTGATTTCATTTATTTTGATAATCCTCTGCCTGCACAGGGGCACTTTGCTGTCTTTGTCAAAGTGAATGACAACAATTTGGCCAACTCTCTCTGAGCTGCACTCAACAGTGACAGGCAAATTATCAGAGGCCCTGCACTTCTTATTATCAGAGGAGAAGCCATCAGGGGGACGCACGGAGGATGCCTCTCCCTTGTCACTATTTGTCAGTGGGACAAGGGCCACTGCTATGGGTAGCTGACAGGTAATTTCAACAATAACAATTACTCCTATTACTGGCGTCATAAACAATTCGTCCAAGGCATGACAATAGCAAAGCTTTATAATTCAATGCCATATAAATAAATGTCAGCAGGTAACAAGTAATTTAGCTCCAATCAAGCTTTCCCCCCGGCATTAATATTGTTATTGCAAGAAAATGGAAAATTGAAAAAATTCAATATGTTAATGAATTAAGATTGGTTCAAGGGCTACAGAAGGGAAGTTGAAAAGGGAAGCCCAAATTATTATCGTGTCATATTTGGTGGTGACCTGGGGCCAAACAACAGTATAATGACTTTGAGACTGGAAAGGGAGTCCGGAGTGCTAGTTTAGATTTAGGCCTGAGAAAATGGGACATGTGATATGCTCTCTGAAAAACAAATCTGTCCCTCCCTCGCTTCTTCAAGATATAAGTGCAAATATGAGACTGTAGATACAACATAGCATTCTGCTGGCTTTTTTTTCCCACCTGAACTATTTCGTATGAGGTGGGATACAAAGAGAAATTTCCATCTTTATAAGGCAATAGCCACGGCTCCTGCTTGCTGTACATTGCGTGTCATAATGAAACTATTTTAATAAGGCTTAGAAATATAAAGCCGAGGTGGAAGGTAAAGCAGCTGCCATCACTCTCTAGCTGAGCACCCTTTGGAGGAGACCAGGGAATGTAGTTCGGTCTTTATATATAAAACGTCCTGATCAAGCCAATTTGCAATTTTCGTCTTCGTCCAGCAAGACGGTGGACCCTCACAGTGACAGCAGCAAAGGGATTGGAGAGTCTCTAATTAGGAGAGCTGCAGAGCAATTAACGCACATCAGATTTCACTTCAAGTGCCTCTCTAGTTTTTCCTCTAAAAATGAATGGACTTTTTTTTCCCTTTTGGTGTGTGTATCCCCTTAAGGCAATGTTGATTCAAATCTGCTCAAGATGCAGTGTTGCACAGCTAAGCATCCTCTTGATTACAGCCCGCCACACTCCTAACCACGTTCACTCTCACTGCCACCGATACTTTGTCAACAGTCAAATTACACCACGCTGATAACAATGCACAACGCTCATCCTCCTCCCCGGCTGTCAGGAGGGGGCTTAGAAAAATGGGATGTTTTCATCTTCCCTGTTTCAAAAGGAAGTCGGTGTGATCAACCCCCTTTCCCCTCCCCAAGTCGGGTGCTCCTTCCTAAAGTTTAATTAGATAATTAAAAATAAAAAAGCAACAAAAGGATTGCCATGTGAGAATTCCTCATGGCGGGGGACTGAGAGGAAGACCAGAAACCAGTGCATCTGCAGCCAGAGTTCTGCTGAGCACTTTGTTCAGAGATGTTTTCAAGGGCACTACTCTTGGTTAAATACCAGCTTTTTCCCCTCTTCACTTATGGACTGTAAACACTGGAAGCCTGTCTTGAACAGACAGTATTTATATTGTGCGAGAAGTTTGTTTAATGGCCACGTTTGCCAGAATTCTCGAAACAGCTCAGAACCCAGAAGACAAATGACTTTTTTGGGTGTGTGTGTAGGGGGCGTGGGATTGCATATTGCGGGTAAACGTTGGTGCATTTTAACTGTTATTTTTTCCTGCTCCATTGCTGCAGGTTGGTGTGTCCTAGCCAGTATCGGATCCCTTGAGAGACATTTCTCACTGAAAAATGAAAGAAAGGCAGAGATTTAGAGCATAATTGTTAAATTTAGCCCTTTAAAAGTGTATCCAGATATTTTAAAATTTAAAACAAGGACATAACAAAAGCAAGGTAGATGCAATGTTAATGCATCTCTTCACAGTCTTTACCTGGTTTGACACCCCAGTCTTCCGAGTACAGAAGTATACTTTTGATTGTGTGTTTTGAAAAATTATATGTGTTTAGCTAAATATGTGGAAAATCTTCATTTTCAGTATTAATTTCAAATCCTGCTCCTCCAACTTCACACACACACACACACACACACACACACACACACACAACCGAGTTTAGCATTTCATATGGCTTGCTGATAAATAAAGGCATTTTGCTAAAAATCAAACTCTGTCTTTTAAAACATAAAAACCTAGTACAGTCTCCTATGAAAACATTGCCAGAGGATTGTAAAGGGAAATTCAAGGAGAGAAAACCTGATTACATAATGCAATCCAGCAGTAATCAATTTTCCCTTCAATATCTTGCTTTTGTTTTCAAAATGCTAAATAAACAACACATAATGCACCCCCACCAGCCAAACCATGGAGGCTCTGTGCTCAAATAACAGGAAACATATTCAATTTTCCTAACAGAAGACAGTTCATTAAGCTGTGCCACATCAAATAAAACTTTAATTTCTCCAGCATCCGAGACGCAGTGAAAGCAATTGAAGAAGATGAGCCATATGGTTCTTCTATCAGCAAACACATATTGCTTATTCCCCCAAAGTTTTCTAATTCTGCTCCCCAGACCTGTGTAATCTAGATAATGTACTCCGAGAGCAGCAGCCATGAGCTATCTAGTGTACACTTCTAATACTGTATTTAATGGGAAATAATGAATCATAAAAGCCTTGAGAAGACGGCTTTCGCTAACCTAAATCTCAGCTGTAATTTCGTTGTTCTGTGCCTAAGATGCTGTTTGCCCTTTCAAACAACAGCAGTTGAACATAATTACGCTGCTTCAAACCTGGGCTTGAAAAAACAACCCTAATATAACAAGTTTCTATTAACTCCTGAAATTCTGAATTTAATGACACACTGACACAGACAGACACTGGGTTAACGGAGCACGTGTCCTTTTCAAACCCAAACAAGCATTTTTCTTCCTTCTTCTCTCTGGCCGGACCGTTTAATGCTCCCTGCTCCCTTTTCTAGCCTCTGCCTGGCTCTACCCCACCCCCACCCAGTGCAACAGGAGTGGGGTTCGTAAAGATGAGATTTCTTTTGTTACTAGCAAATTTGATGTTTGCCTGACGAAATGCACAAAATATGGGAAAGCTGTCCAGGTACTGGGAAGGAATGCCCCCACTCTGATTCCAGCTACCAAGATAAAACAATGTAGTCAAAGGAGCTTAAAGCCTCCCACCCATGCTGGCTGCAGAGGGTCTGGGGTGTTACCAGTGAGAGGAGCAAACACTGCATTGCTTTCCGTGACTGTACAGTGTTTCACTTCCCACCTTAGCTGCGTTTGACTAGTCACCACAGCAAAACACACAGGCTCACATGCAGTTGTTTACAGGAGTCACGAGCCCAACCTCTTTCTAGTAAGGTCTTGGGGCCCCGAGCTTTGTTCATCTTTTAGGGAAAAATGTTGTTCACCCCGCAGTAGGTTGATGATATCAGCTTTTCCGTTTTTTAAAGCTCACCAAATCAATATTTTACAAACACGACGTTAATTTAAAACACCATCAAATAACACTGAGGATACATATTGAAAACATATTTTAATGGTTTTGTTTGCTTTGGAATCATATGAATCAAGGACGATTAAATTAAAAAGAGACTTTTAAAAGTTAGAGATTGCCTTTTTAAAGCTTATTAAAATCAGCACGTTACATGGCTGCCTCTGAAGCTTTGCACACTTGATTGCCGTCATGAAAACTAGTTGTTTGGGGGCTGCTACAAGCCCATTCTTACCATTATTAACTTGAAATCGTGTTCTCTTGTAACAGAAAAAAAATTAGAAAAACAATCATGGTAACTAGTGGAAGAAAATAGTCACCAAAATGTGTGCTTGCTCAGGATACAGTGGCATCAAACCACAAAAAAAAAGACCAACAGGTAACAGAACTATAGCGACATCTGAAAAGCAGTCAGAAAAAAAAAAAAAAAAAAAACAACAAAAAAAAACAAAAAAAAAAACCACCCCAAAAACAACAACAACAAAGAAGCAGTTCATTGATTAGATCTCATGAATGCCTTAAAACAAATGT
The DNA here is from genome assembly GCF_004785775.1 of Grammomys surdaster. NCBI lineage: Eukaryota > Metazoa > Chordata > Mammalia > Rodentia > Muridae > Grammomys > Grammomys surdaster. The sequence continues at coordinate 11,117,953 of NW_021604569.1, forward strand.
TTAAACAGTTTTTCTGGACCGGTGCAGCAAAGCCTGCATGCTCCACTGGCCTGCAACGACAGTGGTCTATTGCAATGTAAAACACACTGGAGGATAAAAAGGTGCTTTTTGTTACCATTTTATCAAAGCTGTTCATCTTCGAGCTGCAGGCAGCATTTTGCTGGAATTGCAGATATTTCTCTGTCCAGGCTCCTTTGTTTGTGCATCTCATTTGCATATATTTCTCTCCAGCTGAGGGTGCTTCTGCTCATTAAGGCCTCCCTTCAGATTATTTTGTAAGCCAGCTGCTAAGAGGCATTTCACCTGTGGTGACTGAGAAAAGAGGGGTGAGAAACTAAATTCTTCATAAAAAAAGGAAATCTTCTGAGTCTCTTCCCCTATAAATGGGCACCATTTGTGTTAAACAGCCTCTTGTCATGATAGATGCCTCCAGGGGTCAGGGGTTAAAGTTGATTTGAAGGTCAGCAGTAAAACAACAGATAAACCAGACGCCAAACTGGTTCCTTAGCTGTCGGTGAGAGCTGTGGTACAACCAGGTCCTGAACCTTTTTCAACCTCTAATAAAACAGGGGATGGATCTGAAGTGGATCAACCAGGCCCCCGAGGAAGCAGTGCAGAAAAACACAAATAATATCAATATCAGGCAGCACAGGCAACAATGGAGCATTTCTCTCTGCTGCATGCATGCTGCTATTGTTTCAAGGGCTGGGGAATTAATTCCACTTATTTATTTAAGGCGTGTCAACTCACTGCCTAAACCTGTTTCAGTGTCAAGATGAATAAAACTTTTATGGCTCATAAAATAGACCCATTCATCTCAATGTTCTTTGTGGTGTGTGGATTTTTTTTTTCTGGCACACTGATCTAGACCTCTGCTCAGAAATGGATACCTTGGAATCCACTGTTGGTATGATCCATACCATATTAGAGACAACAATTGCCTTGCTTGCAAATGAATTTCACCAGCAATGAGCCAGGGCAGAGTTTCAGCTGCCCCATGCAGGGTCCCCAAGCGTTTCTCCACACCCTGCATGCTGTCACATTGTTTACAGTGTTGAGTTTCATTATTTTAGAAAAAAGTTTAAAAAAAAAGGTAGTAATAAAAGCCTCTTCTAGAGTATCAGCTGTCTCATTCCCGTGTAGAAGTGCAGACTCACCAGCTCTTCCCTGGTCCTCCTTGATCCGCCCTCATACCCACCATCTTCGCTGAACCACATGTATCTCTTGACTCTGCTGTTCTGAAATCTGTGTCTGTTGGATCAGCACCCACGAAAAACCCAATGTACTCGCATGACTTTTGTATTGTAAGGTTTTTTGAAGTTCAGTTGTAGAACTATGCTTTCTTTTGATTCCCTGACAACCTGCTTTCGTGGAACACTGATGAACATGTTTAAAAAATATCACCATGCGAACACATGTGTGTCTCATGCAACTACTATAAATGAACCCATGTTGCATGATCTACAGTATTTTTCAGTTCAAATGAAAAGCTCGAGTCAAACTACATTGTTACAACGATGAGTTCTGGTATCTTTGGAGGAGCACAATTGCCTTTGATGAGTTAAAGCCGTTTGGTGATGCTTCATCAATTTTCCAGCTACACCCCTCAATGGTGCCTACTGCTGTGCTGTGAAGAAGGCTGAGCCGTGGAGAGTGGCATCAAATTACTCTGTACCCATTTTAACAGAAATTGATTGAGTTCCACGTGTGTCAACCTCCTTGCTTTACATGTGAGTTCTTTAATATATATGGTAGTCTTATACTGCTGGGCAAGTTTTTATTTACTCAGCAGGTGGACAAGATTTTCCTCATGGGTTCAAGTTTTCCCATCAAAGAATTTGCTTGAGGATGACTTTGTACACAAGTTGTTCTTTCACAGTGTGCCTGTATACGAAGATACAGCCCAGAGGAAGAGATATCCAGTTCAGGAATATGAGAAGATGCCTAAAATCTCACTGCTCTTTACTTCCCATGGCATGTACCTCTTGGATTGCCAGTTGCTTCTCAAAGGGGCGTCCCATCTAGAGGAAGCAGGCCTGTTTGAAAATTCTGTTGCTTTCAAGTGGGTCATCAGGACTGCAGAAAAATATTTCAGCCCAGAGCAACACACCCTGATTTAAACTGCAAGTGAGAGATTTCTTTTCTTTATACCCAATTGCAATGTTCTAAAACAAAACAGAAAATCCACACCTAGTCTTCTTTCATGGAAGGAGAGTTCCACATGTGGTTGGAGACATTTTCTGACTTATTAAATGTTTATAACCTCATCTCTCTAGACCCTGTGCCTTCCCAAAGCAGTTTATAGCTCCCTATGTAACTGACTTATCAATTTTCTTCTGACCTGCTTTAAACTTAACCCCACCCTACCCCAAACTCAGAACCTTCAAGAAACCAGGATGAAGAAAAACTATAGCTTATTCTCTCCAGCTCAGCACTGAAGCCCTCGGTTTTCATCTAATCTAATCTCTAATTCTTCAACTTAGCCAAACAGTTAAAAATGCTAAGTGCTAGCAAAGCCTTTGCCTCCCCCTCATAGTTGTCTCTGTTTATGGAATGAGTCCCAGTCTCCTCCTGTTCTCCTGCAGCCTGGGGTCTTCAGGTCAGAACACTGTAAATACACACTGCCTGGCTGGATCCATAAATCTGAGTAAAGGGCAGGCTTATATATTCAGATAAACGTGGACATGCACAGGAACGTGGAGCGGGGGTGGGGTGGGGGTAGGGGCTGTAGTCTGAGGTTCTGAAGCTATGTTCAGAGAAAATTAAACGGATCCAGATTCTTAGTGAGAAATGAAGAAAGACTTACATCTGAAATGTTTCCTTATTTCTAATGGGTGAAGTTGGCCCTGCTTCCTCTTCATTTATTTTAATTCTACCACATTGCTTATATTCACATGCTTAGCAAATACATCATCTCAGGCAATCAAAGTAAACAATACATTTTATATATTTATTTCCACTGTCCTTTTCTCTTAAGTGCATTTGTTTATGTTTTGACACTTGTGTGTGATGTGAGTGGGAATCACTTTCCCAGTTCGTTACTGTGATTTTTCGACCCCAAGGTCTTTGACTAAACAACCTTGTTCTTAGTCTCCACATTGTCTCAAAGAAAATACATTGGAGGGAGGGAGGGAAAGAGGGAAGGAGGGAGAAGGACTGACAGAGCGATAAAGAGATGAATACAAATTGTTTTGTCTTCAAGGCTTCCACTGTGGGGTCCAAGCATTTTCTGCTGCATTTTTAGATCTTAAAATTTTCTGGGACCCTTGAAATCTCATCTTTTCCAGGGCATGTGCCCCCTCTTACAATATGAAGCAAAGTTGAAGCTTATTAAGTTTTATATAGTTTAAGCATGATCATTAAGACAGAGAGAGGTGGGAAATATAAAACAGTAGTACTATATATAACTTAGAGTAGGGACAGGTGAAAAAGGAAAGATAGAAAAACACACACATGTGGGGGGGGAGAGAGAGAGAGAGAGAGAGAGAGAGAGAGAGAGAGAGAGAGAGAGAGAGTGTTAATTGTCTAGTTGTTGGTTTCTCCTGTACTGGGGATTGAACATATGGCCCTGGGCTTGCTGGGCAAGTGGTTTGTCATGGAGCTGTGCCTCCAGCTGCTCGCGAATGTGCTTTTGAGTCTTCTTTAGATGAAATGAGCCAAAGCACAGCTTTGCCCCAGGCATATAGGATTCAAAGAATGCAGAGCTGACCTTGTTGAAATATTGATATTGTTTAATGGTATACTTACCTGCTTTATCTGATTTCTTTTCTCATAGAGGATTTATTTTTTCATTTCAGGATAATTCTTCTTTCCTTGGATTGGAAACATAGTAAAAATATCCTGTAGCTGAGAGAGTGTTGCCGAGGACTTGCTGAGAGTCACTGGGCTTGGAGCTCTAATCGCTGCTCACTGTTTTCCTGTTTTCCCAAGGGCAACAAATCCCTTACACAGTGATAACGGTGATAATTACTATTACTGTTTATTGGGCACTTATTTTTGGAAAGCAGTGTGCTGACTGCTTTCGTAGTTTTCAGTGCTCACCTTTGCAGGTGGCAAAGGAAGTGCCATTGTTTCTACTCCATGATGAAAACCTCTGATTTGAGAAGGAGGGTAGCAGGTGAGATCATACATCTCGACTGAGAATCTGGGCCTGGATCTACTGGGCTGCTCTGTTCTGAGATGTCTCTCATGGTGTTGGGTTCTGGACCCTGCAGTGTGAGGTCTTGGGTGAGATGATGCATGCTTACTGTGATGGTCAGTGTCAAGTTTCAGCTTGACAGAATCGTGAATCACCTTGGAGGCAGGCCTCTGGGGGATGATTTTGTTTACATTCATTGATGTGGGAAGAGGATTCATCTTAATAAATAGTCAGTGGGCTCGTCTCCTGGGCAGGAGATCCTGGGCTGTATAAAATGGAGAAAGAGAACTAAGAATCATGAATGGATTAACTGTTCTCTTCTGATCTTGGGTGTGACACAGCCAGCTGGTTTGGTTTCCCTGCCTTGATGGACATTACTTTGCACTGAGAGCCAGACAAAGCCCTTTCTCCATAAAGTTGCCCTTGCAGAGCAACATAGAAAAAAGCTAGGACACTTAGCAATAACATTTCATGTCCAGGTCAACTTTCTCCATCCACACCTCCCCTGAGTTTCAACATTGGCATTTTACCAGCGTCCTATCATCTTGGCTCTCAAGGGTCCTCTGGACTTCATATCTGAAATAGAACGTCCTCATACTCTACAGGCTTGCTTCTCCTCAGTGACCAGGTAGTGTTTAAAGAGATTTCCCTCTATGTTGGAGTCCAAACTAATGGTTGCCTAGGTTCCTCTTCTCTCTCTCTTCGGTCATCTGCCACGATCACTATTATGTCTGACAAAGTAGTGAACTATGCAGTGGCCACCACAGTAGGGCTCTCTGAGTTCAAATCCTGGCTCTCCTACAGAGTTAGATAACTCACGGTATTCCTCTGCTCCTTGACCTCACATGTAAAATGGTATCTGAAGCAATACTTACTTTGGAGGATAGCCTACTTTAGATTTTTGTATTGCTTGGGATGATTAACCTGACATTCATGCTACTATTTTGGTTGTCAAGCTCTTCCACCTGCAATCTAGCTTCTAGGATTTCAGACTGAAATGAATAATAACCATAGTGTTTTCTAGCTTCAAATTCTTCAAGGCTCCCTATTGCCCTAAATCTAACTATAGAGTCAGGAAAAGACCTTTATAATCTGCCTCTAACTGGCTTTTCTGGGGTCATCTCTTACTATGCCCTTTAAACAATTTGGATCCTTTAGCAATAAAAGAATTATACCTTGCTATTCTTTTGTAATGCTGGACTTTTGACCATGTTGTGGCCTCTTCTAAGAACTCCTTTCTTTTCCAATTCTGTCTGTTGAGAGTGTGCTTACATCATGTGACTCAGTTCAAAAGTCACCGGTATTTTAAGGGACCATAAGTTGAGTTAGTCACTTTTATACGTGTTCTGTTTAAGAATCTGACAGGTATTACATCATATGCCCTATAATTATTTGGCTATAACTGAGACATTGTTATTTTTTTCAAAGCTCTCCATATAGTAGGTGTTCCCCAAGTTTAGATTGGCATGTAAAATATGAGTTAGAGCATATGTCAATCAAACGACTATAATGCTATTACCAAGTGGAGCTGACTCCTATAAGCTTAAGATAATAAAAGTAGTGAACATGTAACAAAATTAAATTAAAAACCCAAGTGCAATTATATTGTTCTGACTGTCTCCAAAATGAAGCCATCAAATTCTCTCCCAGTACATGTGCTACATTTTCTGACAGCATAAGAGCATCTGAGATGGCAATCCTTTGGAGTATCTACTTGATCTAGAATGTCTATATTTAACACAATATTTCATTGGAAAAGAAGCTAGCTTGCTTTTTCTTATCCACTTTGACTTTAAGCATATGACTGCATGGGGGGGCAGTGGAAATGGTTGAGAAGACAAGCTCAGGCTTTATAATGCTGGATTGAATGTTTGTGCTGTCACAGCTCTTGTGTCATCTCAGAAATGGGTAGCACTGTAGCAGTCTGCATAGAGCAGCTGTGCAGGTGACACAGGCTAGCATGTATGGGGTAGAAATGGGAGCCTGACCCACGCTAAATGTTGTACAAACACCTGGACTATTTGTTAATAGGTGAAACTCCTGGACTCTCGGTAGAAAGGCAAGAGCTTTTCATTATGGGGGAACAGTGTGGAGAGGTGGAACAGCTTTGCAAGTATGAGAGATTTGGCCCTTTGCCAGGATAGCATCCAATTTATACATTTCTGGCACCTATCCAAGACTTGAGCACCCTTTCCCTACATTTTATCACTTGACACATGGGGTGAAATATAGGAAGAAACCCTAGGTTTAAGTGAGCAATCAAAAAGTTTAGCTTTGAAACTATCCTGGCTGTGTTTGGTTCCCTTCGCCATGCCATGTGAGTGGTATGATCGTGGGCAACTGGTGTGAGTGGGTTTGACTGTGGGCAGCTGGTGTGAGTAGTGTGACTACAGGCAGGTGGTGTGACTGAGGGCAGCTGGTGTGAGTGGTTGTGACTGAGGGCAACTGGTGTGAATAATGTGACTGTGGGCAGCTGGTGTGAGTGGTGTGATTGTGGGCAGCTGGTGTGAGTGGTGTGACTGAGAGCAGCTGGTGTGAGTGGTGTGACTGAGAGCAGCTGGTGTGAGTGGTGTGACTGAGAGCAGCTGGTGTGAGTGGTGTGACTGAGGGCAGCTGGTGTGAGTGGTGTGACTGAGGGCAGCTGGCGTGAGTGGTGTGACTGAGGGCAGCTGGCGTGAGTGGTGTGACTGAGGACAGCTGGCATGAGTGGTGTGACTGTGGGCAGCTGGTGTGAGTTGTGTGACTATAGACAGCTGGTGTGACTGAAAGCAGGTCAGATTGTTGTATGAGTGTTTTGTGTCTCAGTTTGTGTTCAGGTTTCTGTTTCTGTAGTATGCAGAGTACGTTCTCAGTCAAACAGAGTAGAATGCAAGGATGAAGCCTCCATTCAGTCACTAGTTCAACCTCTCTGCTTTCAAAGAGATGAATGTTCATTGTCCTAAGCAACAAGGCCCTGCTATCAGTTTCCAGAGAACAATCCTCTGTCCTAGCATCATCCTGGGTTGCTTAGAGATCTCCACAGGACCCCTTCGGCCAACAACTTGACAGAATACAATCCAGTCTCACCACTGGAAGCCTTGCCTAGCTATAAAAGATGGCCAGTTCAGGCTTCATGTTCCTCAGTACAAGGGATTCTCACTAGCGTCGACATCACAGACTCCAGGAAGTTTCCACTGCAGTAGGTTTCTACACCACCCTGTAACTGTCCCCCACAGTTCTAGCTGCTTCTCCCAACACTTTCTCCCTCAACCCTCACCTGATCCCTCCTGTTCCTCTTCACACCCGCCCCAGGTCCATCTCCATGCATCCTCTCTAAAGCCCTCCTCCTTAACCGCTCTGGGTCTGTGGCTTGAGTATCACTTACTTAACAGCTAATATCCACCTATAAGTGACTACAGGCCACATTTGTATTTCTTGATCTGGGTTACCTCACTCAAGATAAATTTTTTGTAGTTTCACTCATTTGCCTGCAAATTTCATAATGTCACTTTTTAACAGCTGAGTAATACTCCATTGTGTAAATGTTTCACATTTTCATTCATTCTTCAGTTGAGGGGCATCTAAATTGTTTCTGGCTATTATGAATAACGGTACAATGAACATAGTTGAGCAAATGTCCTTGTGGTAGGATGGATTGCCCTTTGGGTATATGACCAAGAGCTGAGTCTTGAGGTAGATTGATTACCAGTACCGTGAGGAACCACCACATTGATTTCTAAAGTATCTATACAAGTTTGCACTCATATCAGCCATCGAGGAATGCTTTCTTGCTCTATCGTCATGAGTATCACTTGTGTTTTTTGATCTTAGACTTTCTGATAGGTGTAAGATGGAATCTCAAAATGGTTTTGATTTGCATTTCCATGATAGATAAAGATGTTGAACATTTTAAAGTGTTTCTCAGCCATTTAAGTTGACTCTATTGAGAATTCTCTGTTTAAATCTCTCCCACATTTTTAAATTGGATTATTTGTTCTTTTGATATCTAGTTTCTTGAGTTCTTTATGTAATATTAGACTTCTATCTGATGTGGAGTTGGTGAACATCTTTTTTCATTCTGCAGACTGCCACTTTGCTAGAAAGTGTCTCTTGCCTTAGAGCAACTTTTTTAGTACCGAGGTCTTGTTTTTTAACTGTTGATCTCAGTGCCTGAGCTATTGGTGCTCTGTTCAGAAAGTTGCATCCTATGCCAATATGTTCAAGACTATTCCCCACTTTCTCTTCTATCAAGTTCAGTGTATTTGGTTTTATATGAGATACAAAAAATAGCTACACCAGCTTGCTTCTTAGGTCCATTTGCTTGGAATAGCTTTTCTAACCTTTTACCCTAGGTCATGCGTATCCTTGATGTTGAGGTGTAATTCTTGCACACAGCAGAAGGATTTGTTGTTTTCATTCACATACATGCTGCTAATCTGTGTCTTTTTATTGGGGAGTTGAGACCATTGATATTGAGAGATATCAATGATCAGTGATTGTTAATTCATGTTATGTTGGAGTTGGTGTGTGTGTGTTTGTGTGTGTGTGTGTGTGTGCGCACGCACACACATGCATTCGTGAGAGAGGGGAAGAGAGAAAACTCCTCTTATTTTGGTTTTGCTGGTGTGATTTTATTCATTTGATGGTATAGCTAACCTTGTTAGTTTAGAGGTTTTTTTCTAGTACCTTAGGTAGGGCTGGATTTGTAGATTTAATTGGAATATCTTGTTTTCTTCATCTATGATGGCTGAAAGTTTTGCTGGGTATAGTAGTCTGGACAGGCATCTGTTGTCTCTTAGAATTTGCAGCATATTTCTCTACACTCTTCTGGTTCTTAGAGTCTTCACTAAGAGGTCAGTGTAATTCTAATAGGTCTGCCTTCATATGTTACTTGCAGCTTTTACTATTCTTTCTTTGTTCTCTATGTTTAGTGTTTTGACAATTATGTGGTAAGAGACTTTCTTTTCCAGTCCAATCTAATTGGTGATCTGTATGCTTCTTGTGCCTTTATAGGCACCTTACTTTAAAGATTAGGAGAGTTTTCTGTTATTTTGTTGAAAATATTTTCTAAGCCTTTGAGTTGGGATTTTCCTCCTCTCTCTATTCCTATTATTCTTAAGTTTGTTCTTTTCATAGTGTCCCATGTTTCCTGGATGTTTTGTGTCATGAATTCTTTTAGATTTAACATTGGTTTTGCCCAATATATCCATTTTATCTGTTAGTTCTTCTATGCCTGAGATTTCCTCTTCCATCTGTTGTATTCTGTTGGGAACAGTTTACTCTATAGTTCCTAATCACATTCCTAAGTATGTAGTTCCAGAATTCCCTCAGTCTATGTTTTCTTTATTGCTTCTATTTCTATTTTCAGGTCTTGAACAGTTTTGTTTGTTTTCTTCAACTGTTTGTTTGTGTTTTCTTGGCTTTCTTTAAGGAATTTATTCCTTTCCTTCCATCATTTGTGTTTTCCTGGATTTCTTTAAGGGATCCATATATTCCCTCATTAAGGACCTCAACCATCTTCATATAGTTGGTTTCCAGGTCTTTTTCTTGTGCTTCAGCTCTGTTGGAATATTCAGGGCCTTCTCTGGTAGGATAGCTGGGTTCTGATGGAGACATATTTCCCGGTTGTTATTGGTTGTTTTCTTATACTGGCATTTAGGCACCTGGCTTTGAGAGTGATTATAGGTCTAGATTCTGATTTCTGGGTTTGTCATTGTTGGGCACACGCTTTGTTTCTTGGTTATTTGTTTTCTCTCTGGAGTTTTAGAGCACACACAGTGGCTGTGTGTTTCCTGTTTTACTGGCCTGCTTGGCTGGCATCTTCAGGGGAATTCCTATTGGTGTTGGAGGCTGGGAGAAGGGAAGGCTAGGAGCAAATGGTCTGTTGACATACTAGGCTAGGAGAAATCCTGGGGATGGCTCTAGGTAAACAGAGAGAGTGAAGAAGCTCCAGGAGTATCCTACCTTACCTAGTCTTCTAGCTAGTATGGCCTGTAGTTGAGCAGGAGGTGTCCACCTGAGTTGGGAGCTTGGAGACAGTGATAGTGGCAGCTCAGGATAGGCTTTGAGATCCACAGAAGGAGTGGACTGAGGAGAGGGGAGGTTGCAGCTGATGCTCTGTTGTAGCACTAGGGGCAACACTGAGAATTGGGTCTGGGGAATCAGAAAGATTTAAGACTTATTTTTGTTCACAGTTTTAGATGGATTTTGGTCCTTAAAGGAGAGGAATTCAGGGTGGAGTGGCTTTGCTGTGGTGGAAGAACAAGATGCAGTGGGCCATGTATAATCTAAGAAAGTCCACCCTGGTGACCTGTGACCTACCTTCAGCACTCAAGTGCCAACCCATGTATATATATATATAATCTCAGTACATATATACATATGTATATATATGTATATATATATGTATATATATAAAATCTCAGTACTTTTGTCTTCATGCCATAAGATGGCATTAGACATTTGTGAATTGCTCTATGGGTGCTGGGAATTGAACTTAGGCCCTTTGGAAGAGCAGTGAGTGCTCTTAACCACTCAACGATCTCTCCAGCCCCCGGGCTCCAACTCTTAATGATGTCACAGCCTTCAAAATAGCCCCATAAACTGAGTATTCAAAACATGAGCCCCTGGACACCTAGATCATAACTCTAATAGTTGTTTTACTGAGATACTGTTATTACATGAAAGCTGTGTACTTTGAGTGAAAAACATTGCATATACAAAGAGTATAAAGAGTTTTATGCTGATTAAAAATAATGAGATGACTGGGGGTGCCACCTATAGTGGGCTTATGCTTAGTGTGTAGGAGACCCTGGGTTCAATCCCTCATACCAAACTAAGTCAATAAATAAAGTAAAGCAAAACAACAGCTCAACAATTGTATACTCATCATCATGCTCATGGCCTCCTCCCAGGCCATCCACATACCCTAGGAACTCAACTCTTGGTTAGGATCTAGGAACCATTGTCTCTCTCCGCCTTTCCTTCTAGCCTATCGTCTTTCTTTTCTGACTCACTAATCCACAGAACTGCTCTCTATCACTGACCCTCAGTCTCACATTTGGGTGGACCCCGATCAGCGCATTGCTCAACCTTTATCAGAGAAGCCGCTGCTGGGTTTTTTTTCCCTGTTATTGAAAATAGATTTTTTTCTCACACAATATATCCTGATTATGTCTAGCCCCCAAGAGAGTTGGTAGACAAACAGAAGACAAAAAATAAACAAAAGAGCCTAAGGGAAGGCACAAGAGTCAGGGACCCTCTTGTTTGCACACTCAGGAATCCCATAAAAACCACTGAACTGGAAGCCATAATTTGTATGTCGAGAGCCTGGTGCAGGCCCTGTGCATGCTGCCTCAGTCTCTGTGAGTTTGTGTGAACTTTGGTTATGCTGATTTAGATGGCCTTGTTTTCTTTGTGTCCTCTATGGCCACTGCTTTTTACACCCTTTCCAGCTCCTCTTCAGCAAGGTTTCCCGTGCCCCACTGAGGAATTTGATGTAGATATTTAGGGCAGAGTGTTCCAAGGTCTCTTTCCCCATAATGTCTGGCTGTGGGTCTCTGTAATTGTTCCCATCTGCTATAGGAGGAACCTCAGAGTTGAAGCCTTTTGCAGCAGATGGGCACTAATGCAGAGAGTTCCAGAACTGGAATGGGAATCGGTCCCACAATTGGACCATGTGCAGACTTTTGGACACTGTCAGTCTTTGGAACCCTCATTTCTAAATGGGATGTTTCCATCAAATCCTTCTCCTCAGAGCTCAGGGAACTGTGTAGAAGAAGAGGAGGGAAGAGCGTAAGAGGCATATGATGGAGGACACCAAACAAACAAGGCCCGCTGAATCAGCATGAGCAAAGCTCATATAAACTCACAGAGACTGTGACAGTGCACATAAGGCCCTCACTGGTTCAAGCCAGACAGAATCCAGGCGTGAGAAGAGGAAGAGTATACAAAGTCTCACCTCTATCTAAGAAGAGTTCTGTGCAGTTGACACCTACTGGGAAAAAGAAAATTAGTTTTCTCTAATGCAGCAACACTGGGTATATCAACCACACTCTAGGGTGGTCCCTATGTCCAGATATAGTTGGGGAGGTGGAGAGGCTCTGGAAGAAACTGGAGAAGTAGAAGAAAGGTAAATCAAGGGGCCACTGAGAAAGCTTAGCAGGTAAAGATGCTTGCTGCCAGTCCCGATGATACAAGTTCAGTCCCTGATGTACACATGGTAGAAGTAAAACGTGGACTCGTAAATGGTGCTTTCTGCTCTGCACATGCTTACTATGGCATATGCACCCCTCCCAACACACACACTAAATAAATGTAAAAATGAGAGTAAAGACAGATTACATTCTGGACTCTAGTTGTTTGCCCAATAGAGGACAGTAGAAGTTGGGCCATGCAAATTTACAAGGCTAGGCTTCCAGCAGCTCATTCTCTTCCTGTTTATGCTTAGTCTTGCATTGCAGCCACAATACTGTGACAAAGCCACACCACTCCAAAAAGAGTCCCTGTGGAAAGAAACCAAGGCTAGCTCACTCTCATCAGTGGGAATGAATGAGCCAGGGTAGGTAGGTCATTCATTCTAAGGGCAGTTGATCCAACTACCACTCAGATAAACTGGTCCTACAAATGTCTTCCCAAACTACAGAGATGTAAGCAAAATAAATGTTGCTTTTAGCTACTAAAAACTAAAACTAAAAACCAAAAATTGCCCATACGTTAGTGGCGTCTCTGCACTCTCCTGAGAACACTGATATCTCTCTCCTCAGAGAATTATTATTCTCCTCATATGTTTGCTTTACTTTATAGTTTTACTTAAAATAAATGTACTTATAAATGATATATTATTTATTTTTATGACTATTGGACTAACAGAATTACAGTACATATGCCTGTAATTTCTGTCTTGCTTTTGACGTTAACAGGCATACCTGGGTGGCTCTCTATGCTCTGCTTCTTTAGGGTCTCAGATGGGATGTGTAGTGCCAGTACCCCACAACATCTTTGTTCTTCTTTTCTTTCTTCTATTGATAGTGCCTAGATTGTTTGCATACTTACTGATGTCACCAATTCCGATGCACAGAACATTTTCTTGGACATGCCCTGATAGGGACATGAATAATTTTAAGGCTTTCTTTAGATATTAAAACTAGGAGTGAGGTTGCTTTTTTCTTATAGGATATGTAACTATCAAAATTTACTAGGCAACAGTTTTCTAAACAGGAGTGAGTGATTGAAGAAGAATTTTATTTTTCTTAATTTGTCTTTCCTTCCTCCTTCTTGTCTTCATTCATTCCATTAGGAATTAAATCTAGGGTATCGTGTATGGTTGTTGCAAGCATACTCTAACAAGTAAACTCCAACCCCCTGAACAAATTTTGTAAAGAGGATTATTATACTTATATTTTAGGGCTTTATAAATACTCTAATACATGGTCATCAGCCAGTAATTCAGGTTTTTACAGTTTTAGGGCAGAATCTAAATCTCTTATCTTAGAACCTGTTCTTCAGTGCGATTTCCTCCCATTTTGCACCAAAGCTCATTTATGTGACCTAAAAAACAAGTGAATGTATTGATATGATTAAGACTGTTGATCCTGTTTTGGCTAGCCTCACGCTTTCTGCCTCCTTTGGACCTCACACTCTGGGGAAAGCAGCTACCATACTGTGAGTAGTTCTCTCAAGAGGTTCATCCAAGAGAAACAGGGCCGCTGAAGGACTCTTAGATTCTCCTGCCAGTAGCACCTGCAGTGTTGAATGACTTCATCTCCACTTTACATCTTCACTGGAACATCATCAATGGCTGGTCCAGCATCCTGCTAATCTGCATCTGGATAAGAACGCATTGTTACCACATGAGTCAGGAAGTATCTACTATATTATGTTAAGTTTCAGGGCAACTTTTTATGCAGTGATGATAGCTAACAGATTCCAACAAAGGGCAGCAAAGCAATATGTATGCTGTTACACACCTGAAACCCCAGGGGGAGGGGTGTGAGTTGGAGGCTGTTTGGACTGCATAGTGTTGTTGAGGCCTTCTCCAGTCACCTATCTCCAAAACCAAAATTACCAAGTAAAAAAGGGCAGAAACTTTCAATCATGCAAGGTACTTAGAAGTGATGAGCAAAGGACTGGGCTAGCAAGGAGCCGAGAGAGAAAGTAGTTAATTGGCCATATAAAGAAATATTATAAAGACGGGGAACCAAGGAAAATCTGTGATTTCTATCTTGCAGAAATGTATCTTTGTCTTAATCTTTCAAAAATAATCTTGCTCTGTAGTTATTAGAGTTCTTTTGATGTCTAATAAGTTATTATTAAAGCAAATCACTCATTATAACATAATGGCACATATGGGGCTCACTTAATACATGGAAATTACAGAACAGTTAAGTCATGATGCAGTAATTAAAGTATTATAAAGCTTTGGAAGATTTTGACAAAATGTGTGTGAACTCTTCAACATAATGCTTTGTGAATCCAGCAAGATGTACATGACATCAGTATGCAACGGTCTGCTCTAAAGAGAATGGTGGCACTTTTATTTGTTGGCTCACATAGTATTTATTCCTCTTTAAAAGTCCTAGACTTTGTAGATTCTCTCTAAGGAATACTTGTTATCATTTTTGTTGTTTAATATATTTAATACTTTAAGACATGAGGACCATAAACTTCTACCCTGAATCTGGAGTCAGACATCTCTACAGGCTTTGGTTGTTCGCTCATGTCAGTTCCTTTCAAGTCATTCTAGAGTTTGGAAATAATGACTATTTTTTTTCTAGAATTGTTATAATTACTAATTTTCATTTCTTTTACAGGAGTGACTATAGATTATCATCTATCTATTATCTATATCTATCACCTGTCTGTCATCCATCTATCTGTCTATCTATCTATCTATCTATCTATCTATCTATCTAT
>NW_021604569.1:11132993-11149827 GCF_004785775.1 Grammomys surdaster
TGTCATCTATCTGTCTATCTATCTATCTGTCTATCTATCTATCTATCCATCCATCATTCAATCATCTACCTATCATCTATCTACTAACGGACACTGGAGCTGCTGGCAGGAGAATCAGAGGCTCAATTCATGGACTTCTCTAAACTTTCATATTACTAAAGGCCCTGTTGTTTGGTTTCTGCTCATAAAACTGGGGAAGGAGATAAGCCTGGTGCGCTTGCATGGAGGGCAGTGTGGAAGTGAGCGCTCCCCGAGGCCTTTGTAAAACCAGAAAGATGTCTGCCTATGGCAGTTGAAGGTGATGTGTTTTAAAGGGGAGCTACTTAGGTATGATCTAGTGTCACTGCCTTAAAAGTGGCCATCAGTGTTAGAATAAGTGTGAAAATTTTAGATATTAATAAACGTGAAAGGAACAGAAGACAACCACAAAAACATTGTACAAACTGCAAAGTGTTTTGTTGGAAAAATTTTCTGCATGAAATATTTTGTGTTCATCAAACTAAACCTAAAACAGATTTTAAAGTAGAGTATTTAATTTGAAAGAATTTATCAAAGCTCCTTCACTCAAGGAGAACTGCCTCCTCATGCTGGAGTATTTTCTCTCCTACTTATACTCTCTTCACGTGTTTCCATTACAGCCCATGTTCCAACCTTTCATGTGTGACTGAGACCATGTGTTTCCTACTGGGCTGATGTTTCTGGGAGAGGAGAGACTGTGTTTTTCTGCCCTGCCATCCTTACTCTCTGTCTCCAAAGCATAGTGAGTGATTAATAAACAGATGCCCAGTGAGTGGATTGTCAGATGGTGAATGGAAAAGAGAGTTGCTGTGAGCACACACACACACACACACACACACACACACACACACACGAAACAAACAAACCATGTTTTAGGCATGCTTTAAAGACAGCTGAAAACATGGGCAATTTGAAGCTTGTTAGGCCCACTCTTGGTACTTGAGCCATCTGAGTGGTTCAGGGCATCAGTCTGTAGATGATGGAGAAAGACTCTGCAGAGCTGTTTAGTGGACACAAAGGAAAGAGGCTGGAGTCATTTTGTTGAACTCTGAAAGAGTATGTCTGAAAAGACAGCTCACGATGGAAGCTTTAGTGGGGAAGGGCCTTCTAGATTCATTTCAACCATCACTATAAAAATCATGTTCACATTTCAGAGCAAGGAACTACTTTGTTAATTCGTTTCACCATACAAACTGCTGATCACAAATATTTAAGGCAGTAAGATGAAAAGAACTTCTGCTATGACACGAGCTGCAGTGTGGAGTTTGGCAGCGTCACCATATCCAATCATTTCCAACTTACGCTTGTAAGTACTGCTTCATTAAGCACTCCATTTACAAGGAATCTTACAGCCAGTACTTATCGTTTGTTTGGATTTTTCCAATGCCCCCCACCACTGGGGTCTCTGGTTCATGTGTAGAAGATTAGGAGATACAATAAACTCCAAAGAATAGACCAAGCAACACACACTAGACTCAGGCCAAACTAAATAAATATGTCTATTTCTAAGCCCCGGGCTTCACAAAACCCAGAAGTAAATTTCTATGTGAGATGAAAGATATTTTTTGAGAAAGGAACTTCATCCTCAATTTTCTCCGAGATTGTCTGCTAAGCAACTGTTTATCTAAAAGCCAGTGTTTATTTGAGATATTCTAATCATGCTTGTGCAAATAATACAGGCCACAGGAAAGCACAATGAGAAATTAAAATTCCCCAAAGTGTGAATTAAGAATGAGGCATATGCTTCCAACTCAAAACAAATTATTCAAAATCTCATTTGAATCTGCTGTTAATAATATCAACAGAGACAAAACACAACCCAGATGCAATTTCCCTGGGTGTTGACTAGAAGGGCGAACCCCTAATTTTAGTTGATCGTGATAATGGATTACTACCATCCCTCTGTGGCTCAGTGTTTTTACCTGTGAAATGGAACCAGTAAGTGCATCCACCTCACAGAGGTACTGTGAGGACCTGTAAGAACATTTTGAAAGTAATGTCTGGCATGCCATGAGAGTTATATGTAAGTAGCTGAGATTGTATTAATAATACATCAAAATACTTATTGTTGGTAATCATCCCACCTGAGTTTATTTCTTGACATAAGAATAGCTGCGTCCACATAAATGGCTTTCACTTTCATTATTGTCCTAGACTCTCGACTCCTTTGCTTTAGGAATTCTTCCTTGCTCTTTTTGGAAGCCTGGCCTTTGTTCACTCATCGCTTCTTATAAAGTAGAATTCTACAGTATTTGGAATCAGAGTGGCCTAAGGGCCACAGCATTTTTATTCAGAGTTTTGTATAATTTTTGATATTACAGAATCAACTAGAGTACTTGATACCCGATCCACTATTAATAAATAAACAAACAAATGAAATAAAATAAAAATGGCTCAGCACTTCAGAACACGGACTGCTCTTTCAGAGAACCCAGGTTCAATTCCCAGTACTCACAGGGTGGCTTGCAACTATCTGTAACTCTAGTACCATGAGACCTAACACCCTCACCCAGACATACATGCAGCAGAACACCAATGGACAAAAAAATAAAAATAAATTAAAACTGTGTAAGACATGTTTGGATATCACTCTTTACTCTTCTGCATGAGGAGGATCTCTGTTAAAATGACTGTATAAGGAAATGGAGGAGAGGGTGTTCGTTTCAATGGCTCTGTACCCTGCAATCTCCTCCCTAGTGGCACCTGGCTTTAATTACCACTCAACACAGACTCCATTACAGGAATGGTTGCTTCAGTCCATCAGACTTGGCTATGCAGGCAGCCCTTCCTACTTGTCTGTAGATTCTGGATCTGTGGAGTCTGCCAGAGGTAGATGGAAATTATAATTAGGCTTGTGATACTTTCACATGAGCTGCACATGTATCATGTGTCCACTTCTTCTCTCGTCATTACCCCCTAAACAATATACTATCACAACTATGCATGAGCATTTTGTATTGGATGTCATTAGTAACCTAGAAATGATTTAAGGCAAAGAGGAGAGAGTGATCAGGTTGAATGAAAATACTATCTGTAGCAGGGAGCTGAACGTGCCAGCTTTTGGACAAGAGTGTCCTAGAACCAATCTAGTGAAGATCTCAAGGGATAATTGTGTCCTGTGAACTGTGCAATCTTGTAGATACCTGGTCCAGTGTCACTGTGAGGGTCCATTCAACCTAGGTCTGGCCCTTCCGCCCCTGCCTGGTCCTCTGGGCTGGAGCAGACACAGAGTCGGTCTGCTCCTGTCCTGTTGAGAAACTGAATCCTGAGTCATCCAGGAGCCACTGCACTCAGAGCAGCTGGTAAGAACTCCATCTCACTCCCTAAACCCCAGAGATACATCGGGGAGCCAGGGACATCCAGGGCACAACAGCTACCCAAACCCCGCCCCTCCAGAATTCCACTTCCCTTCCACCCCTGCCTGGTCCTCTGGGCTGGAGCAGACACAGAGTCGGTCTGCTCCTGTCCTGCTGAGAAACTGAATCCTGAGTCATCCAGGAGACACTGCACTCAGAGCAGCTGAAACTGAATCCTGAGTCATCGAGGACCCACTGCACTCAGAGCAGAAGGATTTCCAGATCCAAGAGGTGGCCTGAGTCCCAGGAGTTCTTCCACCCAGGAGATTAGGAGCATAAGACCACAGAGACCTCTGGACTCTGAGGAGCTCTGCAATAAGCAAGATAACTGGAAATACAGACTCCAGTTTTACATAGTGAGGGCAGGTACCACTAGAGTTAACCAGATGGCGAAAGGCAAGCGCAAGAACATAAGCAACGGAAACCAAAGTTTCTTGGCATCATCAGTGCCCAGTTCTCCCAATATAGCAAGCCCTGAACACCCCATCACAACTGAAAAGCAGGATTCAGAATTAAAATCACTTCTCATGATGATGATAGAGGATTATAAGAAGGAATTAAGTAACTCCCTTAAAGAAATACAGGAGAGTACAAGTAAACAGATAGAAGCCCTTAAAGAGGAATCACAGAAATCCCTTAAAGAAATGGAAGAAAACACAAAGAAGGAATTAAACAAAAACATTCAGGATCTGAAACTAGAAATAGAAACAATAAAGAAAGTTCAAAGGGAGACAACCATGGAGATAGAAAACCTAAGAAAGAGATCAGGAGTCACAGACGCAAGCATCACCAACCGAATACAAGAGATAGAAGAGAGAATCTCAAATGCAGAAGATACGGTGGAAAATATTGACACAGTTGTCAAAGAAAATGAAAAAAGCAAAAAACTCCTAACTCAAAACATCCAGGAAATCCAGGACACAATGAGAAGACCAAACCTAAGGATAATAGGTATAGATGAGAATGAAGATTCCCAACTTAAAGGGCCAGTAAATATCTTCAACAAAATCATTGAGGAAAATTTCCCTAACCTAAAGAACAAGATGCCCATAAACATACAAGAAGCCTACAGAACACCAAATAGACTAGACCAGAAAAGAAATACCTCCCGTCACATAATAATCAAAACATCAGATGCACAAAACAAAGAAAAAATACTAAAAGCAGTAAGGGAAAAAGGTCAAGTAACATATAAAGGCAGACCTATAAGAATTACACCAGACTTCTCACCAGAGACTATAAAAGCCAGAAGAGCCTGGACTGACATCATACAGACCCTAAGAGAACACAATTGCCAGCCCAGATTACTATACCCAGCAAAACTCTCAATCACTATAGATGGTGAAACCAAGATATTCCATGACAAAACCAAATTTGCACAATATCTTCCCACAAACCCAGCACTTCAAAGGATAACTGATGGAAAATGCCAACACAAGGAGGGAAACTACAACCTAGAAAAAGCAAGTAAGTAATCTTCCAACAACCCCAAAAGAAGATACAAACTTAACTTTACCTCTAATAACAAAAATAACAGGAAGTAACAATCATTTTTCCTTAATATCTCTTAACATCAATGGTCTCAATTCCCCAATAAAAAGACGCAGACTATCAGACTGGATACACAAACAAGACCCAGAATTTTGCTGCATACAAGAAACGCACCTCAGTGACAAAGACAGACACTACCTCAGAATAAAAGGGTGGAAAACAATTTTCCAAGCCAATGGTCCCAAGAAACAAGCTGGAGTAGCCATTCTAATATCAAATAAAATCGACTTTCATCAAAAATTAATCAAAAAAGATAAGGAAGGACACTTCATACTCATCAAAGGAAAAATCTACCAAGGTGAACTCTCAATTCTGAACATCTATGCTCCAAATGCAAGGGCACCTACATACATAAAAGAAACTTTACTAAAGCTCAAAACACACATTACACCTCACACAATAATAGTGGGGGATTTCAACACCCCACTGTCAGCAATGGACAGATCATGGAAACAGAAACTAAACAGAGACACTTTGAAATTAACAGAAGTTATGAACCAAATGGACTTAACAGACATCTATAGAACATTTCATCCTAAAACAAAAGAATATACCTTTTTCTCAGCACCTCATGGTACCTTCTCCAAAATAGACCATATAATTGGTCACAAAACAAGCCTCTACAGATACAAAAAGATTGAAATAATCCCTTGCATCTTATCAGATCACCACGGACTAAGACTGGTCTTTAATAATGACAAAACCAATGGAAAACCCACGTGCACATGGAAACTGAACAACTCTCTACTCAATGATGACTTGGTCAAGGAAGAAATAAAGAAAGAAATAAAAGACTTTTTAGAATTCAATGAAAATGAGGACACATCATACCAAAACTTGTGGGACTCCATGAAGGCAGTGCTAAGAGGAAAGCTCATAGCTCTAAGTGCCTACAAAAAGAAACTGGAAAGAGCACACACTAACAAGTTGACTGCACAACTAAAAGCTCTAGAACAAAAAGAAGCAAATACACCCAGGAGGAGTAGAAGGCAGGAAATAATCAAACTCAGGGCTGAAATCAACCAAATAGAAACAGAAAGAACAATACAAAATATCAATAAAACCAGGAGTTGGTTCTTTGAGAAAATCAACATGATAGATAAACCGTTAGCCAGATTAACCAGAGGGCACAGAGACAGTATCCAAATTAATAAAATCAGAACTGAAAAGGGAGACATAACAACAGAAACTGAAGAAATTAAAAAAATCATCAGATCTTACTACAAAGGCCTATACTCAACAAAACTGGAAAACCTGGATGAAATGGACAATTTCCTAGACAGATACCAGGTACCAAAGTTAAACCAGGAGCAGATAAACCATCTAAATAGTCCCATAACCCCTCAGGAAATAGCAGCAGTCATCAAAAGCCTCCCCACTAAAAAAAGCCCAGGACCAGATGGTTTTAGTGCTGAATTCTATCAGACCTTCAAGGAAGACCTAATACCAATTCTCTTCAAACTATTCCACAAAATAGAGACAGAAGGAACACTACCCAATTCGTTCTATGAAGCTACAATTACACTCATACCCAAACCCCACAAGGACCCGACAAAGAAAGAGAACTTCAGACCAATCTCCCTTATGAACATCGATGCAAAAATACTCAATAAAATTCTAGCAAACCGAATCCAAGACCACATCAAAACAATCATCCATCATGATCAAGTAGGTTTTATCCCAGGAATGCAGGGATGGTTCAACCTAGGTCTGTGATTCAACCAATTTGTTTTACTTTGAAACCATTGCAATCTGTCTTGCCTGTACTATTTTTAGAATTTAGCACTCACAACAAGAGATTTCGTGCTGAGGTCATTCTTTCTGATCACCTGGCCCTCAGCAATGGGGTTTTAAAAAAACTTTCTCAATAGGATTATTTTCTTCCTCCCAGTGTCAGAGTGATCCTACTAGATGCCATTTGGATTGTGCAAGTTCTCTGCATAAAAATCCTTCATTAGTGTTCCATCAGTGTGGGTGAATGTAAGTGTACTTGGTGCTCCCATGAGCCTTCATGGTGGCTCATGGCATCCACTGTCTCATGTGAACCTGGAGCTCAAAGGCCAATACTTGACACTTTCTCTTTTGCTATCTTCCGTTACATGCACCATGGCTCTAGATAGTTTCTGATGGTGTTTCTACTCTCCTTTGCTGGTTTACTTGCATCAATTTCTCCATCTGTTAAACTGTGAGGATCTCTGGGCTGAGCGAGATGGTCCCCTGTGTACCGATCTGACACTTAAGTATTTTGTACTGCAATTCTTAATAAACTGCTTAATTTTTCCCTCTTACCCGTTGGCTGAATGTGAGGCCCACCAGGCTGAAATCTTTTGTGGATATGGAGTGGACTTTTCATCTCAGGAACTGTTGCACCTATCCCAAAGCCTTGTATACAGCTACAAGGTCCACAGTGTTTACTAAATAAATAATAACCAGAGATTTGAATCTGTTCCCTATGATTCTTAGGGACAGCACAAACCTTGAGAGAATTATAGTTTAGGTCAATTTATAGAAACTGTGGAACTTCCCAAAAAAATTTAGAGAAAGAATTTCAAAATCAGGTAATGAAAGTAGGATGATTTCTATGACTTAGAAATCAAGATTCAGACTAAGGAACCAGAGAAGGGGTTTGCAATGGGGAACAGACCCAAATGGTTCAGCGTTGAAGTTAATGAGGTTATAAAATGCTTCTTTTAGAGCTAAAAGGTTCCTTAAATGAATACAGACTATGGGTGGAGAACTTGTCAGGAAGTGACTCACAATGAGGGGAAAACTGTTGGTAGATGCTGAGCTTCCTAATTTGAATATTGCCATCAGTAGTTTATGGAGCACCTAGTAATTGTGTGGCAGTTTTATTAGATGGTTTAAATTTATAACCTTATATAATTTAATCCTGAGACTATCTCTGTGAAGTCAATAATACTAACTGTACTTTGGAAATGAGAAGACTAAGACTGTAGGAGATCAGATAACATAGTGTTCACCAGTCACGGTCACAGAGCATGGATATTGAAGGTCTTAGAACCAGAGGGCTTCATTCTTTACTATCTGATCACAAAGGAAGACTAGCTCCACTCTGCCTATTTTCAAGATGGCTGGGAACCAATTCGAGTGTATTCTGAGAAGGGGAACCCATGAGGATTGAAGGATGACAGTGAGATACATCTTTGTCTCTTCCTTAAATTACTAAACTAATAGGAATAGGCAAAGCACCATAGAAATAAAAATTCGACAGCAGCTTTTCCAGAGAAAACACCTACTGTGCTCAGATATTCTCAGCTGACTTCCTAGCCCTAGCACAAAAGGGGGTCACCAGATCAAGGGTCCATTTGCTACATTAAGCTCTTCAGCACAACCCAACTGCTGAGGCAGCTTCCAAACAGAAGACATCATAGATCAGAATGGTGTGTGTGTGTGTGTGTGTGTGTGTGTGTGTGTGTGATAAAGGGAGAGACATGTGGCTGCCCATGCTCAGTGACATCAGTAGACCTCCAGTCTTCTGGTGTCATTTCTACAGGCAGGAATGAGTCAGTGCGTACCCTGAGAGTGCCTTTCAATTGCCTGTAGACATGTAAATTGAGGGAATAAAGCCCTTGTCTCAGCCCTAATCAGGATGCTAAGTGACCTGTCAGTGGGATCAAGGACCAGGGCATGTGTGAAAATGACTTTATGTGTCAGATTGGCTAGGCACAGATGTTTAATCACATAAAGACTGAAGAGCTGCCACCAAGGCAACTCTTCAAATATGACTGCCATTTACATTACAGACTGAGCAAAGCAGATGGGTCTGTGTAATGAGTGGGTCACATCTAATCAGTTGAAGACCTTAGGAACAAACATTGAGATTTCCCAAAGAAGAGGAAATGCCTCTCAAAATTGGATTATGAGTTTTTACCTAAAGTTCTAAGCTGGTCATAAACTTTAGGCTTATTTTCCCAAATTATATTGTTTGCTCTATCTCTCCCTTTATCCCATCACACACACACACACACACAC
This sequence comes from Grammomys surdaster, assembly GCF_004785775.1. NCBI lineage: Eukaryota > Metazoa > Chordata > Mammalia > Rodentia > Muridae > Grammomys > Grammomys surdaster. Next base: position 11,141,912 of record NW_021604569.1, read on the forward strand.
ACACACACACACACACACACACACAGAGAGAGAGAGATATTAGTTTTGATTCACTGAAGAACCCAGAGTAACTCAGTTCAGAGCACTGAGCCTACTGCTGAGAAGAGAGGTTCAGGCTGTATTCATGGAAACGGTGTCCACATTTCTAACAAATCCCTACAGGACACACCACTGACAGGACACTGCATGTCCATCGGAGTGTTCTATCTCAAGATGCTTTCAGCATGTTAATGACCCTTATCGTTGGTGGTGTAAGAAATACTCGTGCTATGAGAAGGCTGGTTGAATGGCTACCTGTTGTCTATTAGGGTCGCATCAAAACGTCTCAATGAGGGTAATACAATCTGAAGAAATTATAATGGCATTTCCACTTTTTTATGTTTATTACATTCTTACACACACACACACACACACACACACACACGAACGCACACCTCTCCAAAATGTCTAGAACACATTCAAGCAATTCTGGAATTGATCTGAGAATGTAATAATGAGAAATCAGAATCTCAATTTCAGCCTCATCACACACGCTTAAAATTTTTTCATATTGCTTTGTCTCTGTCTAGTATTCCATTTTATTTAAAATACTCATAGTTTATGCCTACCATATTAGCAATGTCCCACCATCACTTGATTATTAAATTACAAATTAAAACACATAGTTCATAGGATTTCTTTTACTAGGACTAAGCAAAAATGAATAAAATACAAATGAGAAAATAACTTCATTTGTAAGTAGCATTTCTCTCAAGCTAATTATCTTGTTTTCAGAGGAAGCACATTTAAAAAATATAATATATTGAATTCAGCTGAAAGAATAGAAGAACGATTATAATATAAAATAAAATATTGTCTTTTTAAATCCCAGTGAGAACCAGGTTTATTATCTCTAAAGAAAATTTTATCTTCTTTTTTTTCTCCTCCTTGGGAAAACATTACTGCCTCCTGCCTACAAAGAGCATGGACCTGAGCTTTGAGACCATCTCCTTGGCACATCCAGGAAACTGATGCTGGGTCTGCCTCCTTTCTCCCTGCTGTAGTTACATGTGCTTCCCTTTCCTCCTTGAATTATCTGACAGCATCCTTGGACTTGGCAGCATTGATACCGCCATCATGCCAAGAGGAACTGCTTAACTTTGCACTCCTGAGGGACAGGGGAATCGTTTTGGAGCTCTGACATCATTTCCCTGTTCGGACTAATGTGCAGGACAGAGAACATGAACCTACACAGAAGACATCACAGGAAGCAGAGCTGAGGGGATTAAAAAACCTTATTCTTGATATTACTGTTGAGAACAATCCTCAAGGAGCGTTGAGCTGACAGGCCCATCTCTTTAGGAGGACGGATCACTTCTTTAGCACCGTGTGCGCCATGTGTGGTGGAGCCAGCACACCCTCACATACCGTTACATTTAGCAAAGGTTGTCAGCCTGTGATCCACTGGGGCACTGACTGCATTAACAGCACTTGGGAACTTGTCCAGCCAAACTCCACCTGATGAACCAGACTTTCTGCAGCTGAGGCCTAGTGTTTGTTTAACAAAACACCAGGGGGATGCTGATAAGTAGTTCTCAAAGTACTCACAAAATTTAACGTGTCAACAGTTGGGGTTCTCAGGATAAGACAACATTTTTATAGGCTATTTCCGTAGTGAAGAAGGCCTTGTTCATTGTTAAGCAGTGACCATCTACTGTGTGGTCGGAGAAGTGATAATCAACATGGGTTGTCGTGACCTTGGATGGTTTCTGAGAATTCTGTCAGTCTGTGGATGGGCATTCCTAGACACCTTCACTCTGGATTCTGCTGCTTTCATGAGACAGATGGCCTGGCCTCATGTTGATACAGTGTGGCTTCAGAATCTTGAAATGTGTACAGAAAACTAGATACCTTGCCCCTGTATGAGGGAGGGAGAGTGCGTGGGGACAATCTGGCCTTTTCTGTCAGGGAGCCTTAGAAATGTTGTGAACAAGCCTCAGACTATCCCTTCTGAGCTCTGTGACTATAGTGTGGTCCTCCTGGGGTGAGTCAGCCAGCTGATGGGGATCCTAAGGTAATGAGCAAGGGTAGTGACCCACACATGCCTTCTTTACAACTCCTCCGATTGACTTACTATATAGGGCATTGCTACTCAGTGTAGGTTATCCCTGAATTCAAGACCTTGTCCCAGGAAAGATGCAAATGTATGACATGATGCCCAGGCCCCCTTCACTCTTCTATAACTTACTTCTAAAGCCAACAAACAGCATTTATGAGGCCAAAGCTCACAATTCCTAGCATCATGACCAGTTCTTCAGCTTGATAGCAGGACTAATGTCATGGGGGCGCAGCAGGGGGTGGGGTGGGGGTGGAGAGGAGGTGGGACCCCTGTGCCAGCCTGGTGGGGATTTACCCATCTTTTCAAAGGACTGGCACTTCCCCTAAAGGTTTATTTTCTCATTGTGAGCTTAGTGACTCTATTTTTTTTATTATTATTATTTCTTAATATAGTTCTCGCTACAAAGAACAAATGCCCAAGTACAATTATACCCGGATTACTAAAGTCTCAACTTAAACATTACCAAAAGCTATAATTTTGACACTCTTTTATCTATCCCAAGTTAATAGCAGTTTTGCATGTCTTTATATTATTTTCATCTGTTCTATGCCTCCCCCCCTCAGTTATTGTCTCTGGAATATGTGCAGGCTTGTTTAATTTTAGTGCCGAATTGGGGATATGGAAAAGATTATTCTCAATTATATTACTTATTTATTGAAACAAAATATATTTCTACGGAGCTTCTGTGCTACAGAAGCGGCACACTCCTTTGTGAAGCTGTTGCCAGGATGCTGCTCAAGTGAGCCTTGGTGCTAAGGAGGGTCGTAATCCAAAGCCATTCCGGCATGATCTATCCTTCAGAGTCCCAAGGCCTAGCACTCAACGACTTCTGTCTCTGTGAAACATTTACCTGGTTCGGTAGGCAGCAAGGTCAGGGCTGTTTTTCTGCAATCGAACGAATCTGCTTGGTCCCCCTTTAAAAAGTCACTGCAGCAGAGCTTTGAGCTCTAACGGAGATTTCCGTCCCAGGGAGATTAATGCCTATGGAACCCAGAGGAGTTGAAGGGCATTTTCTACCTTGTTGCCCTGGTGATTGCAACCCCGTCTCTTGCTGCACCAGGTCAGAGCACAGCCATAATGACTTTAAATATATATAATATTAGTGAAGAAGAGAAAATAAATCTTTGGCCAAGCTATTACCTAGTAGGAAAAAAACCCCGCCATCTCTTTGAATCTCAGCCTTGACTTTGCTGTGTTTGTGTTCTGTCTGTAGCCATTCTGGAATTAGAAGCCCCTGAGATTACATGGTGCTCTATCAGAGGACCGAGACCCACTGCATGATTTTGTGGAGCCGAGTGCAAAATGAAATTGTGACGCTTCGTGCTCAAAACTTACTTCTGATTCAAATAACAACAGCAGGGCAGTAAAACAAGCGGTTCTCCCTTTTGTGCAGAACTCTGACCATGGCACAGGCTCCAGGCCCTGGCTCACGGAGAGACTGCTAGGAAGTGGCCAGGACGGGTTTCCTCTCTTGTTCTTCAGCTTCTGCCATTTACATGTGTCTCGGGGGTCTGAGATCACTTTCCTCAACTCAGTTGAGTACCCCCTTTTTCTCATTTAGACTCTGTACACCGCACGTACACTATCGTTTCAGACATGTTACATCACCAAGGCATCCTCAAAGGCCCAATGAAAGCCATGGGAGAGGTCCATAGAGAGCCCTCGGCTCCTCATCAAAGCTGTTCACTCAGCCTGAGGTGGATACTCCTACAAAGTTTTCCACCACGTCTCTCAGCTACAGAGTATTTTCTCTATTTATTTTATCTATTTATTTCACTCCAGATTTTATCCCCCTCACCCCGTCCACCCTCCGACTATTCCACATCCCATACCTCCGACCCACCCCTCTGTCTCCACGAGACTGTTTCCACCCTCTCCCCTACCCGACCTGACCTCTAAACTCCCTGGGGCCTCTAGTTTCTTGAGGGTTAGGTGCATCATCTCTGATTGAACACAGACCTGGGAGTCCTCTGCTTTATATGGGTTGGGGGGCCTCATATCAGCTGGTATTTGCCGCCTTTTTGGTGGTCCAGTGTTTGAGAGATTTCGGGGAACCAGGTTAATTGAGACTGCTGGTCCTCCGACAGTGTTGCTCTCTTACTCAGCTTCTTTCAGCTTTTCCCTAATTCAACCACAGGGGTCAGCAGCTTCTGTCCATTGGTTGGGTGCAAATATCTGTATCTGACTCAGCTGCTTGTTGGGTCTTCTGGAGTGAGGTCATGATAGGTCCCTTTCTGTGAGTGCTCCATAATCTCAGTAATAGTGTCAGGCCTTGGGACCTCCCCTTGAGCTGGATCCCACTTTGGGCCTGTTGCTGGACCTTCTATTCCTCAGGCTCCTCTCCATTTCCATCCCTGCAGTTCTTTCAGACAGGAACAATTATGGGTCAGAGTTTTGACTGTGGGATGGCAACCCCCTCTCTCATTTGATGCCCTGTCTTTCTGCTGAAGGTGGGCTCTATAAGTTCCCTCTCCCTACTGTCAGGCATGTCATCTAAGGTCCCTCCCTTTGAGTCTTGAGAGTCTCTCACCCCCCAGTCTCTGGTGCATTCTGGAGGGTCTCCCCAACCTCCTACCTCCCTAGGTTGCCACTCTGCTGGCCCTCAGGTCTTCAGTCCTTTTCCTTCACCTAATACCAGATCAGTTCCCCTCTACCCCTCCTTCCCATACTCCCCCTCCATCCGCTTACCCTCCCAGGTCCCTCCCTCCCTCCCCACTTGTGATTGCTTTCTTCTCCCTCCCCAGTGGGACTGAGGTGTCCTCACTTGGGCCCTTCAGCTTGTTGACCTTTATGAGTTCTTGAGTCCTGTGGACTGTATCTTGAAAATTCTGGTGTTTATGTTGTTGTTGTTGTTTTACTAATATCCACTTATTAGTGAGCACATATCATGCATGTCCTTTTGGGCCTGAGTTACCACACTTAGGATGATATTTTCTAGTTCCATCCATTTGTCTGCAAAACTCAGGATATCCTTGTTCTTAATAGCTGAGTAGTACTCCATTGTGTAAATGAAGCACGTTTTCTGTATTCATTTTTCTGCTATGGGACATCTGAGTTTTTTCCAGCTTCTGGCTATCATAGATAAGGCCGCTATGAACATAGTGGGACATGTGCCCCAGTGGCATGGTGGGCATCTTGATTCTTCTGCTAGGGCAGACTCCTAGCTGGTCTTTTCCTGTGAAGACTCTATATCCTGACCCATCCTAGAGGATGCTTGCACTCAGAGCAGTGGGTAAAAGCTGCCTCTCCCAACCCATACTTTTATACACATAAAATAAACAATATAATATATAATATAATATATATTCTTTATTAGATACATGATATAATAAATATATATGTATTTAACTTCCCTGCTATCCCCACTCCCAGTTTAACTGTGTTACTGTTTTCTACTCACTGAGAAATTATTTTTGATATAATTTAAATTGGAACTTTTGTAGTAACAACCTCAGAGTATTTGGAGACCATTACGTGAGAAGCAAATGTGGAGTTCCTGTGCTCTGAGCCTGTCTGGAGAAGGGCTAAGCTTCTTCACAGTCTACTGCAGCTGAAGGGAGTCATGAGTCAGTGAGGTTCAGTAGTCAATGAAAAAACTTACAAAATCACGTTCAGGGTTTGTCAGCTACTCTTACACAGAAAAGTGGACAAGGGCACTCCACATGAAAACAGATGATAGGTGTGTGTCCAACTGTGTCTCTCTGTCCTTGTCTGGGATGGCCTACTTCTCTGCACCTCTATTTCTACCATTGACAAGGTGATCATTCTGCTTGGCATAGGAGTCAGAGGGATCAGAAATAGCAGGTCAGGTTTCTCTATTTGCTTCATCTCTTACTTCCTAGGTGGCCAGTCAAGTCAGACCCCTGGATGCCTCCTTTTACCTTTGCAGCAAACTGAGCCACCACCCACATTCCTCTCCACATCTTCTTACCAGGTTCTCCACTCATTTTGGTGATGTTGCCTGACAAGCATGAAGGATTTGAAGTTTTCACTATGTTTTCAAAGTGTATGTAAAGTCAGACCTAGATTTGGGTCATGGCTGCCTCACTAGGAAGACTTCTGCTGTCTCCAGACCTTCCACACACCAAGCCAGGCTTTGGTGCTGTGATTTGGATATAAGAATTGCCCAGCTAGGACCTGGGCTCACTCTTCTTGCTGGGAATGGCTCTTTTCTCTATTATTGTGTTTTATAGGCATAGACCCATATACTTGATTTAAAAAGTGAATCAGTGGGATTCAAGACACTGGGCCTGTGTGTAGATTGTTTTTGTAATCCTGACAATCGCCGTGTAACCTTTGATATCAGTCTAATCAGTCTTTTCCTCAAGGAAACCGTATGGGAAGGGAACGTGCCGGTGACCATTGCTGCTGCAGAGGCGTCTCCCTCTCTTCCTGTCTCAGTTCTCTGGCACCCGGGCCTCTTTAGAACATTGGCAAGAAGATCTCATTCTTCTTGGTGTTTTCCTTTGCTCTTGTCAGACCATCAAACATGTTTTTTCTTTTTTGGTTTTGTTTTTGTTTTTTCTAAAGCAGGGGCAATTTTAGATGGATTCATCTAGAAATAAATTATTCTATAAAGCTCACAGTCTTTTATCCTTCCTGTGCTTCTTTATTTTATTAGTTTTCTGTACACAGATCAAATAATTCCCCTTTCCTACCCGCTGTCTCTCTCTTTTCCCCTCTGTCTATTTCTTTTCCTCCCTCCCCATTCCTCCCCTTCCTCTTTATTGCTCTCCTTCCCTTTCCCCCTTCTTGGCAGGGTTTTGTTTAATGCTCACACTGGTGTGCAATGTAGCTGTGCAGTCCACGTCTGATTTTCAGCTTACATCCCTCCTGCTTTAGCCTCCTGAATGCCAAGGTTACAGGCATGCCCAGCTTCAATAGCTTTTCAGATTCTTTCATCTCTGAGAATGTCCCTTGCCTGTCTTCCTCTGAGAGCTTCCTAAAGTTCTAGATGGGTGTGCTGAAGTCCTCACTTCCTGGGAGGAGCTGTGGAGTGAGCAGAGAAGGCAAAGGTGCCAAAGCCCAGAGTCTCCTTTGGCTACCCACTAACTGCAGAGATCTCAGTGCCATGGCACTGTGGCTTCAGTTATCAAGAGGATAAAAAATAAATGATATGTTTACCACAAAGGTGTCTTATAATGATTGTTTAAGCTGTCAAATTGGTTTCAGATATTTTTATGAATGTGTTCACTATTAATCTTTTAAAATTTTATTTTGATAGATTTTGACCAATTCATGCAAATAATATGTAGTGTATTTGTAATTTAAATCTAATTAGTGACTCATCAAACATATGTTTCCTCTTTTTCAATGACGGTTATTGGTGTCAAATAAAATTTGGGCCTCTTTTCATCCAAAGAAGTTAGGGTTGGAAATAAAAGCACAAATCATAAGGAATCATAAATATAGTTCAGACCCAAAATATGCTAATTAACACATTTGTTTGACTTCAGAACATCTGGAAAGGAACTATGGAGTAATTCCTTTAAAATGATTGATTTAAGCATTTGCACAAGATTCAGGTGTGTGATTTTAATTGCACAATTAATTATTGGTGAGGTCCTTTTATTTTTTTCCTGATGGAAACCCACACATTAAAAGATTGTATAAATTATGACAGAAAAGAAAATTAATAAATGTAATTGCAGTTTTTATATTTATCTCAAAAGTATGTTTAAATATTTAATTTTATGTTAACTAGAATTTTCCTTTACTTCCTTTTCTCTCCCTCTATTGCTCTGCCCCTCCTTTCTTTATTTTTAGTCCGCCTTTCTTTCTTTCTTTCTTTCTTTCTTTCTTTCTTTCTTTCTTTCTT
>NW_021604569.1:11149837-11159712 GCF_004785775.1 Grammomys surdaster
CTTTCTTTCTTTCTTTCTTTCTTTCTTTCTTTCTTTCTTTCTTTCTTTCTTTCCTTCCTTCCTTCCTTCCTTCCTTCCTTCCTTCCTTCCTTTCTTTCTTCCATCTTTCCTCCATTTATATAAACAAAGCGCAGTCATAAGGATAGCGTTATATACAGAACTTACTCTACAATATTTAAGCCTTGAGCAAATTAAAACAAAGGCATGGACACTAATGGATAGATGTTTTTTCTTCTGAAAAAATTTACATAAGCAAGAGAAATATCATTGATACTATATATGTGTGAGATGCACACACGTATGCAAGTGTACATGTATGTTTCTTTTTGTACAGTTCAGTTTATTCCTGGTCAAAGAAGAGCTCATTGACTTGTGGTGGAAATGTAATGCTTAGTGATTATGCCTTATGTCTGTAGATCTTGATTTTTACCAGATTTTGAATAACTATCTCAATTTCCAGTTAATAAAATGTGACTTTGATGTTCTCATAATCCTGCTAGTGGTAAATGTAGTCACCTCTGGAGATGGTTTTAAGTACTTTCCCCAGGGTACTTGGTCCATTGATATCCTCCATAGTCTGTTCCCTCTATCTCCCAGTGTACCTGGTACCTGGGCTTTTCGCAGTTGGTTCTTCCTTAGGGTGAAGTGAGTCATACAATACACACTAATGACTTAACTTGAGTGGATGCTTAGTATAAAAACAGCACATATCCAATCAATATGGGTGACAGGAAGCTCAGGGAGTCAACGTATGGGGTGGGACAGTGAAAAGCTTTGGGGTCTGACAGGACAGGCACTAAGGACAGGACTCATTCTCTACAGTGTCTTAGATGGTACTGTCTGGAAAAGCATCGTGGCCAGAGGATGTGAGCTGTTTCAAGCTTCTAGATGTATACTGCAGTTTGGATTTTGTTGGAAGGCAATCACAAGTAAAGAAGTACTGTTTATGAAGTACTTAGCACAGTACATTGTCTTTCAAAAGCACAAATATAAACTGTATGTCTGCAGAAATATCTACATTGCTGTCCCATTTTGTCTCTTAATGTGCCTTTAATTGCAGATAGCATAAAAATTGAAATCAAACTTAAAGATTTAAATCATAGAAAGACTTACTAGCTCATATAAGTAGGTTGGCTTGTTTTTGTCATTTAATAAAACTATATTCTCTTTGCGCTGTTAACTTTATCCCGAGGCCAGTGTCTCCTTATGGTTGGAAGACGGTCACAAGCACATGCTCTATCTGAATGTTCCCCCTAAAGGAAGACTGAGAAGTCGCTTGCCTAAGAGTTACCTGTGATTTCTTTCTATCGAAATTGTCAGTGCAATGTCTTTATCATGTCTAAAAATTATGACAAAGGGAAGGGATTACACTGTTTGATTTAAGACTCGATCACAAGCTCCAACTTGAATCTCACATGGTAACAGCAAATCTATCAGCAAGAAAGTAGACCGTTCTGGAAGAAGGAGGAGTTCTGAGTGTTGGAGGGTACAAAGGATTCCATGAACCTCACAGGTAGTGATGGATAGCTCTGGGTATGAATCTGTCACCTCAGCACAAGGAATTTGAGCATTCAGGACAATGGTCAGAACAGCGTAAGGGACACACATGGATATTCATATGAATGTCGTTCATGACATCAGATTCCTGGGAACTGATACCTAGTAGTGGGGGAATGTAAAGTACAGAACATTCACAAAGCTGAAAATAGTTACATGATTCCAAATGTGATAGAAATCTTTGTATAATTGTTTATCAAACTTTAATAAGTCATAGGGGAAAGCTATTCCTAGAAGATGATGGTATTATGGTGTATTTGTGTGTGCTAGTGTGTATGTATATGTTCATATAACACTTAGCATTTCCTTAGGAATATTAAAGAAACTACAGATGCTTGTTACCATTGGGAAGACACTGTGACTGATTGTGATACAGATATTTCCACAAACTGTCATATGTATCACATTTTCACTGAAAAATACTACATAAAAAGAAACTAAGCTGACAGTCTGGTGGTAGGAGCTTTAGATCCAAAATACTCAAGAGGCTGAGGCAGGAGAATTACAAGTTCAGGGCCTAAAAGGTGTATAGAGAACATTCAAGCCAGCACAGGAGAAACTTGTCTTGGATAAAGGTTAAAAAACAGAGAGGCTAGGACCTAATTCAGAAGTAGGACATTTGCCTAGGGTGGGTCAAGCCCCAGTACTGTCAAAACAAGCAACAAGAACCAAACAAGCAGGACCACTCTTTATGCTCCACATCATGGGTCTGAACAGAATCTGTTATTTCTCAGTGTCCTGAATTGAGATACACTTCTCTTTTCTCTATACGTGAGTGTCCTTATAGGTACAGTTCAGGCAATTATGCTCATGGCATAAGACAGTCCACACAGGTTAATGAAAAGGACCAGCAGAGTGCTTTCCCAGAGCTTCAGACCCCAAGAATGTCCATGTGGAAATACCTCCTCATTATTAGCCCCATCCGGCCACCTCAAAGGCAGTTGCTTTGGTAGTAAAGGGACAATAATCTCCGTAGCATTAAAGGCAGCTGGAGAACTGACTGAGAAGCAAGGCTGAGGAGTTGAAGCAGGGTCTATGCTGGCGCCTACTGTCCTTCCCACCACTCAATCCAGACATAAACATGGAACTGGCATTCTGAATCCTCGCACCACCTTTACCTGCCTAGAAAACATGAAAAGTCGAATTGCAATCCAATTCCTTATTTGTTCAACTCGTAGTTACTGAACACCAGCTGCATGCCAGCCCCCCAGTTGGGGACTCGGGGTAATTCACCAGTCCCCTGGAGTTGAAATAGAAGCAGACTCAGCAAATACCTGTTGACCAGTGTGCACAGCAACCCACATCTATATTAATAAGGATGAACCCACCACATGCCCAGTAGCTGCTGTGGCCACAGTTAAAAATAACAGTGTCTAGAAGCCAGTTTCTAAGGCTTCACTGCTAATGCAAAATGAGCCACATGTATACTTCCCCAGAGTTTACATACACCCATCCACATGTCCTAGATGTATCCTCCAAAATACAATAGTCAGGAGCCAGAAATAGTCAGGATAGAGTTCTCCAAGATTTATACCACACCATCTGTCCTAGGCCTATGGGTCTGACCGTTGGCATTTCTAAGCATTTGTATGCTGTAATGGTTAATGGGAGAATCAGAACGAATTGAGATCTCTACCAATAAGAAAGCTCTCTTTTTAAGACTCAGTATTTGGAGGGGAGCTTGGGAAGAGCAACAGTTCATTAGAACTTTAGGTTTCCTTTCTTACAAATATAGTGATTGACGGACAGTGACTCCCTCCCTTCACTGACCTTCCTGGTTTTCATTTCCCTTGAACTTCCCCATTTACAAAAGGACCTCACTGTTAGCAAGGCTGGATTCAAATGGTTCAGGTTTGAAAAAGAAACTTCATGTTGGAACAGACATCGTTGACAATTAGCCAGGAATCTGAGGATAAAAAGGGGAGGCCCCAGTGAGGTAAATGCACTTGTGTTTATATAGCATGTGATGTGTTTTGAAGTTCCCTCTGAGGAGAGAAGCTCTCTTTCCTACTTCAAAAGCCATTTTCATGTTTTTGAAATTACCAGAAATTATGGGCTAAACTCCTTTCACACATAATTTATTTCACCCAGTATCTCATATTTTGTGATAACATGCAAATACCATATGCTGCATTTTCTCTTTATGGATGGAGGAAGGGCAGGGGGAGACCTGGCAGAATTATCACTAGGCACTGCAAACCCTTCCACTGAAACCCACATTTACCGTGGTGACATTTACTAGTTATGGCAGAGCTGATCAACTGCAGATTTTCCTGCTGCTGAGGCTAAATTGCAAGCTGCTCATAATGCCGTCAGATGCTGCTGGGGTTTCAGCCAATGAGGACTTTGGGAATGCTCTCTTCCCTCCCTGTTTCCTATTGCAATGGAGCCCTGTGCCGTAGTGTGCAGGCAAAGTCCATACACATTTGACCCTGTCTGAACCTGATTGACCCCACAGGCTCCTTTCTGGTTAGATGTGTCTCCCACCATCTTAGGTAGCGTTCCAAATACTCAAACCAGAGTCTTCCTGGTACATTCCCAGGACCTTCATTTTTGCTTTCCTGAATAGGTATTTATTTGTTCAAATGAAATGGTCGCTACCTAGGCATATATATTATTTATAAGACTGAAGGAGGAAAAAATGCCCCAAATCTTATACTATGCTTTTCTATTTCATCGAGGTAAAATGTTTTATGCCAGGACAAGTGAGTCAAAAACACAAAGCTATTATTCAACCCGTAGACGGCCTCCATCCTTTTTCTACCAGCAATGGTGAAAAGACATGATTTTACAAGCAAACAGGAAGAAAAAGCTTTCACCCACCTTGGGAATGTGTTTAAGAAGTTGATTTATGTTTCATGCTGAGTCTTACAGCTGCAGTTCAAGCTAACCCAACTTGGCTGCCCCCACAGAGTCTGGTTTATTAGGTATCAAGGAGTCGCAAGAAGCCATGTAATTAAAACCGTAATTAACTGGAAAAGGAAAGTGCCACCTGAGTTTTGAGAGGCTGTCAATTCTATTTCCATTACAACCCTCCTTCTGTTTCTCCTCCTGACTTTTTATTTTCCTTTGCTTGAGAGGAAAACAATATATATGTACACTCTGCGCACACACACAAGCACACGCATGCCTTTTGGGGTCTTAAAGCTCATATGGCTGGCCACTTGTTATAGAAAAGGTCACTTAGGATGTTACTGCTTCAGCCTTTCAAAACGAACTTGTTCATAGCAGAAATAGTCTATAAGGTCTGCATCCAATGTAGAAGCCACCAGAAGCATGTGTGGCTGCTGAGCCCTGCGGTTGTGAATAGTCTGAACATAGCTGGACCCCACTTATCAAGTACATACTCAAATTTGAAAATGTAATATAAAAACTGTAGACAATATCACACTGATTGTTTACCAAGTGGAATTTTTTTTCTACCGCACTGAGTTGCATGTATATAAAACCTAGGTTTGTCCATCTTTCTTTACTTCTAGAGTGGACATTAGGGTACTTAATAGTGCCTATGTGGCCCCTACAGCATTTCCTCCTACAATGCTAGCCTGGAGCTGGGGTCTTATATTGCCTGCTGAATTATGAAGCAATGAGCAAGAACAACTTTTCTTGTTCTTTCTGTCATTCCAAGAGCTGTGAGGGTGGCCTGCATGGAGAAATAGGGTCCCTTGATGGCAGTGAGTAAAGGGACCGGAAAGAGTTAGAGAAACATATGTTGGCCATTGCTGGGTTGTTTGAACCAGTTACTCAATAAGGAGAGATACCCGACAGCAGCAGGCTCTTCATGGGTCCTTCTTTCTCTAACAGACTTTTGGAAAATGACAGTCAAATATATCATGAAACATGAGTGATCACTAGAATAAAGAAAGCTATAGACTTCTAACGAAGGAGAGAACATTATACTAACATATGTGCCTTAATTTGTGAATCAAATTGGTGGTGAAACAAACTTTTGAGAAAGGTCTGTCTATTTACATCATATTCTGTAAATATTCATCTTACATCATTTCACCATCTACTGGAACCACATCCTTTGAAGTTATGAAGGGAGACTTGTAAGAAATACAGTTACACAGGATTCTTCATCACTAGGCATGAAGGCTTTGGAAGTGCTTTTAAACTGGCTCTCTTTTCAATTCTGAAGAGCTTAGGGAGGTGTAGTGGAGATTCATCATTTGGGTACAGTAAAAAAAAAAAAATGAGTCATCTTGTTCTCTTTTTACCAAGAAGTCACCTATCAATTAACAATACTCCCAGGAAGCTAAAGGACCGACAGCACCTTTCTTCAAAGGGTGAAGGGGAAGGGGATGCTTTTCTACCGTAAATGTCTTCCCATCCTTCCAAAGTTGCACGTTGTGAAGATGTATTGATGAAATTGCAAGGATCTCCTGCATCTCCTAGCTCAGAACAGAAACATGTCACTGGGTAATTCTGGGAAGAGAGCCTGAAATACCCAGAGCAGATGACACACAGCGCACCGGTCCTGATTCAGCTACAAGTCAGCTGGTCTCCCAGGACCATCTGCGCTCCATAAATTCCAGTAACACTGGCACATGAGGCTTGTAAATCACCACGGAACGGGTTTCACCTGTGACACACGACATGAACCCTGCTGTATATTCCAATAAACTCCCATAAACCATCTGATATAAACTTCGGATTATGTTTCTTTAGGGGTTGGGATACTTAGAGTTTCTTTGCTGCAAGTGTGAAGTAAATACACACGGCACATTTTGTTCCTCCACCCCCACACTGGTCCCTTGGCTGTTTTTCACATGCAGAATTTTACTTCGTGGCTGACATGTGCAATTTGGTGAGCTTTAACAGACCAACCATTTTTTGTTTTGCTTTCTTTAATAAACTCTTTCTTTCAACACCACTGTGAATGTCAAAGCCTATGGTTATTACATGTGGGGAATATGATTTATAAACAGCAAATTAATGGCCAAATTGTCAGTAACGTAGCTCACTGAATATAAATAAACACCCATGATAAAGGGTCATATCATTAATATGGGTTTGCTGGACTTCAGGCAACCCACATGGCTGTCTTCTACAACAGATTGTGTGGGTGTGCAGGGAGCATGGGCAGGGAGAGCTTTCAATTCCATTTAGTGTTTACACATAAGAGTCTCCAAGCAACCATTTTTTGCATGCTACACTGTACTCCCTGCTCATGGAGTGTGGCCCTCCCCCCAGCCTTAGGAACCTCCCTGAGCTCTTGGGTAAGGCTCTTCACAGCTGAATTACTACTGGTTCACATGCCACAGAAAGCATCAGAAAAGAATGCAATCATGAATCCTTTGCCAGACCCCAAGGTTTTTTTTTTTTTTATGACTCTCAGAAATGATAAGAAATTTCATCCCACCTATTTGTCTTAAAACAGGTAAAATTCCCTAAAACACTAGTTCTGTTTTCTTTTTTTTCACGAATAAAGTATTCTGTCTCTTTAGAAAGTATATTTGACATTGAATTTATTATATTTATGCCCAATAATTATGATAAAGCTCAACAGCTTCCTTAGCATCTACATTATGATATAACATAAATGTTGTATACTTGACTTTTGAGGCTCATAATTAGCTTAAAGTCATATTAAATTCCTATATTCATTGTCTACAAAACTCAGAGAACATTATTTTCTACAGGAGCTTTCAAATCTATATAAACAAACAAGAATATCATGGTATGCAGAGGGTCTGTGTGCACAGTAGGGATTCGATATGGTTTCCATGTTCAGTAGCTCCTAGAGATACAAACACTCATTTTTCATTAAGTCTAAATTTCCAGCTTCCACTAGAAAACACCCATCCAGCTGAATGCAATTGTCTTACTGAAGAAAAGGAATAAGTGCTGAATTGTGCTCAGGCACACAGGAACACTACTGTGAACAAAGCAACAACAAAAGCAACACAACACATTCCAGGATCTTCTAAATGCATAGTATCAATCTTTAGTGGTCACAATTTATCCTGTGACTTGAGAGACAAGTCATACTGACAAAAATATTTGCAAATAACAAAGAAAACTTTGTAATGTACTCTGTACCTCAAAGGGTTACTTTTATTATTTCCTTTTTTCCTTTCTTTTTTTCTTATAGCTTAAATCATTTTTCAAAAGCGCTTAATGTACTGAAATAGAGTATAGCTAAACTGTTGGAAAGTTGGACTGTTTTAAGAAACCAAATATACTATTTTCGTTAAATTATTTTCTTTCATTCATATAATTTTGGAACAAATCCTCTCGGTTTCCTGTTACACCTAAATAGTTCTCATTTTTATTCAAGAGATAGTAATACTAAGACATATTAATGTAAGTGTATCAAATCAAAGTTTGAACTTTTTGAAACTATCAAACTATTTTTTCCTAAATATTTGGGGGTTTGATAAAAGCTGAAATGCATGCCAGAAGCACTTCTCCCCATTAATTATTAAACCCATGTGCATCTGAGGAAAATTTGATCCATATGGATTTTGATTCATTTATGCTTCCCTCATCAAAAAACTTTTCTTAAAGCCCATGTCCAAGAGATCTTTTGAGTCCTGGTAAGTTCTTTGAGCTTTGCCAAGATTAAACAAAGTTGAATGCCAAAAGATTCAAGTTGGTTTGTAACCCTACACCTATTGGAGCATTTGTGGGCTCTGAACCCAGCTTTCTTACATGCACAGAACTCTAACAGATACTTGGAGGTAGCTCCAGACAGAGGCTTGGCAGGTCTGGAAAAATTAGAGATATACCAGAAAAATTCCCAAATGCCATGCAATTGAATTCATTTAAAAAGTTCAGTGATTGGGTTCTCTCTCTCTCTCTCTTCTCTCTCTCTCTCTCTCTCTCTCTCTCTCTCCCTCGCTCCTCCTCCCTTCTCCAAAGGCACAGGACTGTAATCCAATTGAGAACAGGAAGATTAAGAGATATCCCAAGTAAGTGGTCAAAAGGGTGATGTTATTTAACCTATGTAACCGTTCCTAGATATGATATGCACCTAATAATAGATGACTATGGGACACACTTTCTTGAGTTTGTATATGAAAAATTAGGAACTATAATTCTTATGTATTTCCTCCATCTCTTCCAGTTTTTCTTTGTTCCTAAAAATATTTTTAAGAATTTCATATATGTATACGATAAGGTATAACCATATCTTCCCACATTTTCCCCTTTAACTTTCTCCATATCTCCCTTAACAGGCTCCCTCCCGGCATCATGTCTCTCTTTGTTGTTTTCTTCTTGGATAAACCACTATGCTTTAGTTAGTCCTGTACATAAATTCAGGGTATATGACCATACACTGGAGCATAGGAAACCTACCTGTGACCACATCCTCAGTAGAATGATTCTCCATTCCCACGCGATTATCCACTGCTAATAGTTTTTAAGTATAGGACGGAGCCTTGAAGACTGTCTACCCCATCTTAGCCAGGCTTTTGGCTGGTTTGATCTTGTGCAGGCAAATACAGCTGATATGATTGCAATAGTCATGGCATGTCTAGAGAATAGCATTTCACAGCTTTCCTCACTGTGTTCCAATCGTGACATTCTTCCCACCTCCTCCACAATGCTCTCCAAGCCTTGGTGGTACTGGCATTAGTGCAGATGTCCCATTTGTGGCTGAGCACTGAGTCCTTTATTCTCAACATGTTGATCATCCATGCATCTCTCCTTTGCTGTGTCAGGCATAATGAAGATGCTCTGACCAAGGTTGAGAGCAGCCCATCTCTATGGGTATAAATATACATGTTTACAAGGGAATGTGATAGTGTGACTGACCCTTTAGCAAAACAACAATAGCAGATTCTATCCTGGGGCCTTAAGACTTCCTTAGCCATGGACTTTCGACCAGGATTACAGAACCAGGCAGGAAGTCACTCCTGTGGAACAGAACTCAACCCATAAAAGCTGATTCAATAGTACACAAATTGGCATGTCTTGCCTGGTGGGTCAGTGTTGTAGCATGCAGAGTCCACGGCTAGGTAAGAGCATTGGTGTTTTTTCTTTTTCTACAATTTATACAGCACCTTCAGATATAATGGAAGGTAACCACAAAGGAGGAAGTTTTCTGGTAGGTTTGACATTGATTTCTCTGTGTCTGGCAGCAAAAAATTGTGTGGTAGTATCTTCAACCATAGGGTTTACCATAGAGCTATGATGGGTAACTCTGACAGTTTGTTACCTATCTTAGTTCTTGTCAACTTGACATAAACTAGACTTATGTGGCAAGAGGGGACCTCAGTCTAGGAATTGCCTCCATCAGATTAACCTTTAGGTATGTGTGTCTTTTATTTTATTTTATTTTATTTTATTTTATTTTATTTTATTTTATT
>NW_021604569.1:11159722-11261009 GCF_004785775.1 Grammomys surdaster
TTTTATTTTATTTTATTTTATTTTATTTTATTTTATTTTATTTTATTTTATTTTATTTTATTTTATAAGTTGATTAATGCTTGATGTGAGAGGGCCAGGCCACTGAGCAAGTGTCCTAGATTATATATGAAAGCAAGCTGAAGGTTGAAATGTCAAAATATTTATTCTGGGTTGGGTTAATATTGTAAATACTCATCTTATCAATCAATAAAAAAGTTAAATATTTTAACTTTTTAAAAAGATCTTTTCTTAGACCTATAGTGTGAAATATATTGAAGATTCCAGTCAACGAAACAGGTTGATTTTTGTCTCCACATACTGTGGAAGAATTTTGCTATTGGAATAAGGATGTTAACATTATTTCTATTGCTGCATTTCATTATTAGAAGTATAAATTTTGAGATTTGTTCACATAAAGAAGTAGGTTATAATGGAAGGAATTTTGTAACAATAGAGTAACTATGTTCTTTTAAATCATTTTCTATGTTAAAATCATATTTAATTTATCACAAAATAGTGTTACTGTTGTACTCTAACAAATTAATGAGTTCTTTCTACATTTGATTGAGAATAAGAATTATTTAATTCCAAATGATTTTAATTACCCTTCAATGAAACTTGTAACTGCTGCCAGTTAAACACGTTCTAATCTCTATCAAGTTCCTGGCAAGCATATATATTTGCCTCTGAATTTATGATTCACTTACATTGGACATTTAATTTAAAGTAGGCTATTCATAGTTTTACTATTGAGTTGTAAGGTTCTTTATATAGTCCAGATCTTAAAACCTTCATCACATGAACAGTTTGCAAATATTTCTGTATGATCTGTGGATTGCTTTTTTTTCCACTTTCCTGATTGTGTTTTATTAATTTTTTTAAAAAATATTTGATTCCATCTGTAATTATCTGTAATTTTTTTGTTAATTTTGTGGGGTTTCTGCCATATGTAAGAAGACATGTTCACATACAAGGTCATTGAAAAGCCACATTGTGTTTTTTTCTAAATGTTCTATAATTTTAGCCCTTTCATTACATCTTTGATAGATCTGTTTTGAGGTATATGTGCGATAATATTCAATCTCATTGGTTGACCTAACTGTAGTTGTTTCTGATTTCTTGACTCTGTTTCACTCATCTCCATGTCTAACGTTATTCTAGAAACAAACAACCTTGCTAACTTCATAACTTTATAGTAAGTTCTGACATAGGGACTATGACTACTGCTACTTTATTATTTGGAGTGATTGTTTTGACTGATACAAAAGGCAGATGTAGTTTGATAAGGATTACAGTGAATCTATAGATCAATTTAGACTGTTTGTCCTCTTAGTGACAGACTTTCAACCTATGAACAAAGAATATCTTTCCATTTATCTAGGACTAAGTTAGGTTCTTTCAACATATATATAGTCTGTAGTATATTAATCTTGAACTTTTTGGTCAAGTTTTTTCTTAAGTATATTAGAGGGCCACGTAGAGATACACAGTCAGAGGGAAGCCAGGTGAAGTTTAGATTGTAGTTGAGAGACTGCCCCAGCAAAAGGACAAGAGCCTTAAACTTTATAGATGTCTCTGTGTTTTTATTAATAATCTTCAAGAGGGCCCCCCAAGACACCCCCAATATCTTGAATGCTGCTATAAATGAAATTCTTTGCATTTGTTGATTTCCATATGTTAAACCACCCATGCATCACTAGCATGACGCCAACCTGATTGTAGTGAGTAATCTCTTGGATCTGTTCATATATTCACTAAAGAGATTGGCCAATAATTTTTTGTTGGGTCTTTGTCTGGTTTTGATGGCAGGTTAATCCTGGCTTCATAAAAAAAAATTAGTGTTCTTTCCTTTCTTATTTTACGGAATAATTTGAGGAAGGTTGGTGCTAGTCTCCAACTGAGACTGGGCTCACTTTGCCATTGTCTACTGCAAGTGTATACAGATGGGAGTAGCTGATTTGTTGCATAATCCCATGCACTAATGCTGAAGCTGCTCACCTGTTCTGATGGTTCTTTTACAGATCCTTCGGTTTCTCAACAAACAAAATTGTATTTTTTGAAATACAGGCAATATTTATTTAGTTGCAACTTGAATACTTTTAATTTCTTGTTTGATTACCTTGAATTGCATTTCCAGTGCTAGGATGCAAAGCTGTAAGTGAAAATAGGCTTCTGTGGCATATTACTAATTTTGATGAAAAGCATAATTCCACCTATCATAGTTGTGATATTAGTAATATGGTTTTTATGTTTGTTTGTTTTGTGTTTTGGCATGTATCCTTCATCAAGATGAAGCTGTATTCCTCTACTTTAAATTTTTTTTAGAATTTAATGTATGGATACTCTATTTACATAATTTCCACCCTACTCTTCTATGCCCCTTTGTTTCTTTCAAATTATTAAGCTCTTCTTTACACACACACACACACACACGCATTTTACACATATACATAGACATGCACAATTTGCTGAGTCTATTGGGATTAGATAAAATATCTTTCTTTTCTTAGCAACCATTAATAACTTGTAGATCTTCATCTAAAGATAGGTCCTTTTAAGATTTCCCCCTATAGATGTTGGCATGTCATATGATGTTATCATTATTCAGGTCTTGTTTAGGCAACCACATTTTTGAAATTTCATGGCTACAGTTTCCCTGTCATATATAGAAAATGTTATCTTGAGGCAGATATCCTGGTCCTCTGGTTCTCATAGTCTTTCTCTCCTTCTTCTGAGATGTTCACTAAGCCTTAGGTATAGAAATTGTATTGTGTATATATCAATTGAAATTGTGTACCCCATGATCTTTTTGTTACTTGCCTTTTGACCAGTTAAGGATATCTGTAATAGTCTCTCCATCTGCTGCAAGAAGTTTGACTGATTAAGAATGAGAGCCATTGTTGTATATAAAGATTTGTATCCACAAATTGGAGAGAACAAGTAGCGTTTGTCCTTCTGGGCCTGGGTTTCCTGACTTAGTATAATATTTTCCAACCTCATCCATTTATTATGGATGAACTGTGCAGAAACTGCATGGTCAGATGTAGGCCTGGTAGTGTTTCCATGACACTGGTGGGCAAGGTTCTGGAGATCTCACCAATCAAAGCTGGTTGGGTGGGCTTGCTGTACATCTATAGCTAGGCCTGGAAATGTGGAACTGGAACAGGCGGACTTGGTTCTCTTCTCCTATTCTTAGTTTGCTTGTTTAAATAACAGAAGTGTGGTGTTGAATTTCATCTAATGCACAGCTATATTAAGATGATCATATAAGTTCTGTTTTTGGATTGCTAAATATGTCATATTACATTGATCAATGGTCATATTGACCTGCAATCTTAGACTGTATCTTTCTTGAATTTGGTATGTAATTCTTTCTATATATTGCTGTATTTGCTTGCATTCAAAGTTTTTCCTCTCTAAGATTCTCGAAACAAGGCCTATCAGTGGTCTGTAGACTTTGTCTTGCTATATTTTTGCTCAGTTTTTAGTATCAGGATAATACTAACCACATAGAATGAAAATGAATCTTTCTTCCCTTTTATTAACATAAATTTTGTAGAGTATTTATTATTTCTTTTTTTTTTACTAATCATTCTATTCATTTAAATTTCAAATGATATCCCCCTTCCTGGTTTCCCCTCTGTGAACCCCCACCCCACCCCCCTTCCCTTTGCCTCTATGAGGCTGCACCTTCACCCAGTCACCCAGTTCCACCTCACTGCTCTAGCATCCCCCTATGCTGGGGCATCACGCCTCCATGGGACCAAGGATCTCCCCTCCCACTGATGCCAGACAAGGCCATCTTCTGTTACATATGTAGCTGGAGCGGTGGATTCCTCCATGTATACACTTTGGTTGGTGGTTTAGTCCATAGGCACTCTGAGTGGATCAGTTAGTTGGTATTGTTTATTGTTCTTCCTATGGGGTTGCAATCCCCTTCAGCTCCTTCAATCCTTCTCCTAGCATTTCCATTGGAGTCCCAGGGCTCAGTCCGATGGTTGGCTGTGATTATCTGCATCTGTATTAGTTGGGTGCTAACAGAACCTCTCAGGGGACAGCCATACCAGGCTCCTGTCTGAAAGCACTTCTTGGCATCAGAAACAGTGTTGGGGTTTGGTGTTTGCAGATGGGATGGATTCCTAGGTAGGTCAGTCTCTGGATGGTTTTTCCTTCAGTCTTTGCTCCAATTTGCGTCCCTGTCTTTCCCTTGGACAGGAACATTTCTGGGTTAAAAATTTTCATATGGGTGGGTGACTCCATCCCTCAAATGGGGGCCATGCCTATCTACTGGAGGTGGTCTCTTCAGGTTCTCTTTCCTCTTTGTTAGATATTTTAGCTAACGTTATCGCTGTCAGCTTCTGGGAGCTTCTTGCTTTCCTGACACCTGGGACTTTCTAGTGACTACCCCCAGTTCCCCATCCCCCACTGCTACATATTTCTATTCAATTTCCTGACTCTCTGTACTTCTCTCCTGTCTCTTCCTATACGTGATTCTGCTCCCCTTTTCCTCCCCCTCCTCTCTGATAAGTAGATATTAGCCCAGAAGCTCAGAAAACCCATGATACAACCCACAAACCATATGAAGCTTAAGAAGGAGAAAGACCAAAGCATGGATGCTTTAATCCTACATAGAAGGGGGAACAAAATAATCACAGGGAGGGAAACCTGGGAGGGTACTTAGTATTTCTTATTTAGGCAGATTAGTTGTACCGAAATAGAGAAAAACTCTAGACAATGTTCCTGAATGACAACCAATATTTATTTGTTTTAGAAACCTGTGAATATCATTTTCTACAAAATTATGAAGTCATTAATTTATTAAAAATATCTACTAGTATCTTGAGGTGGATTACACTTGTACTCTCAGTAACTGGAAAGCTAAAGCAGGAGTATTGATATGTTTGAGGCCATCCTTTGCCACACTGAGATCTCCAGGCCTGCCAGAGTGAGTCCTTGTTTACAATAGATCAAAGAAAACCCTTACATTAAGCATGTTTTAGGTATTGTGGTATGAGCTCCAACTACAACAATGAGAAATACATGCTGTGCCACATATGTCATGCTGTGGAACTGATAGTTTAGTATTGATGAAGGACAAAAAAGACATGTGAAAGTACAAGCAAATATGACTCTTACATCCTCTTGACTATCCAGTGCAATGGAAGCACACAAAGTATGAAATGGAGTTGAAGACAAGCCTGGTGGAACACACCTGTAACCCAGGTCATGGAGAGGATCACAAATTCAATACCTGTCTGGCTACCACATGAGTTCATGGCCAGCCCAAACATTTGAGATACCATCTCCAAAAACTAAGTGAAAAAAATCAGTAAAATAAAGACTTTGGATACAACCTGGTGGTGAAATACTCATGTCAAATGCAGAAAGTCATAGACTTAATTCTTAAGATCACAGACACATAGAGACGGGGTGTTTTTTATTGATGTGGCTATTCTGCAACTCGGCTTGGAAGACTGGGTTTTACCCATAGGAGTTATACTGTAAGAGTTACAACAAAACAAAAAACAAAACACAAGATAATAATGCACCGTCTGCCTGCAACGGGAAGAGTGAAAATGTGTATGTTTGAAAGCCTAACCCTCAGAGTCTGTTATCTAAAGCAAAAAACCCCCAAGCAATGGATCTCATGAATGAAAGTAAACACTTCATCCAGGCTTTCCAGGGACGCTGAGTTACTACAGGACTATCTGTGGAATAGAAGGCCCAGGAAGTCACTGGAGTCTGCATGTAACCCATAATATTATACGAGAAAACTGGCAGCGAGGGAATAAGGCATTGCTTATCCCCCTGAATGATGTCATTTATGCCGAAACTTAATTATAAGTGAACATCCATCTTTCCTGTCAAACAATGCCGTGTACACAGGCCAAATCATTTTTAATGTAAATATAAATGGTTCTTGTGCATGGCCACTGGGGAAGTGGCTAATGTGGAGAGGGAGGAGAGGGATGAATTGCTAATTCTACTTTGTAAAGAGAAAATTGCTTCAATACCCTGAGAGTCTGCACCTATTAAAAAGAAAAGAAAGGAAGAAAAAAGTAGGAAACTCCACAAAGCGTTGGCTATGAGAATTGACTTGTGAGTGCCCACAGCACACAGTGGCTTGAAAAATTCTATTTTGCTATTTTCTGTTAAATTTTCAACCTAGAAATATATGTTTTTCTAACAGCATGAGGGATTTTCATTGGCTCTTTTGTTTTTATTTGTATGTTGCTTTTTCTGGTATACTTTGTTTCATATTTTTGGATATATATATATACATATATATCCAAATATATATACATATTTCTATATATAATACTGTATAACACACACACACATGCACACATACACACACAGATAGATAGATAGATAGATAGATAGATAGATAGATAGATAGATAGTGGTTTTCTAAAGTCAGTTTATATTAACATGACTTTTACTTTTGTGAACGTGCTAGGTACTGTGTTACGTAATGTTGAGGGCATGAAAGAAACATGGTACTGTTCCTAAATTTGAGGGCACTAAATGCACTACATCTATCAGCAGATATACTGTGTAACACTTAGTGCATTGTAAAGTGATGCCTATCGTAAAGAAGGGATTGTGGGCAGGGGGAAGGCAGGAGAGGACAGAGGGCAGGGCTAAAGAAGGGACAAGGAGGAGGGTAGAGGGGGACAGGAGGGGAGGGACAAAGAGCAGAGAGGGAGGAGGGGATCCTGTTCTGACTTACAGGGCCGTGTAGGTTGGAGTCCTCCCTGCTGAGGCATATACTTTGTTCATCTTGTTGAGTATCCTCTGCAAAGCCAGCCCAGAAGCGTGCCCAGGCCACCTGAGTCTTAATATTCCCAAATGACTCCTTGCAAGTGTTATGAAGCCACGTGTTGGGTCTCTCCCTCTCACTCTCCTTCTCCTTGTCCTTCCCCATCTCTTTTTCCCAATTCCTGCCCCTCTCCTTCTCCCCTACCCCTCTTTCTCCTTCCCCTTCTCTCCCCATCAACTTTTCTTGTCTCCAACAAACTTTTAATATTTCTTGAGGAAGAAGTCTCCTTTCAGTTGGAAGAAAGCTACCAAGGAGAAAAGGCTGGAAAGGGAAAAGAAAAGAGAGGATGAAGGGTAAGAATTGTTTGTGCTGCTCCTAGGTGTGTTCCAAAGTCCTGAAGTGATGTGGAGAGAGAGAGCAAGAAGGGAAGGAGAGGGCCAAGAGCCTTCCTTCCTCCAGCCTTCAGAGATAAATTGCTGTCAAGATAATCTCCTGTTAGCAAGAAACTCCTGCCTATAACCCTAGGAAGACCAAAGCAGTAAGTTCTTGAGTTCAAGCCCAGCCCTTGGCTATACTATGAAGCTTCTGAGTTCTCAATTAGATCTCTGTCTGGCCCTTGGGGAAGAAATTGGCAGAGTGACCCCACACTTCATTATGGGTTAGTGTTGTTAGATTTGATTTCATGGTTTGGGGGAAATATATTCAGTGATTGTTTTAGTTACAAAAGACAGGTTTTGAATCTTTCCACAGTATTCCTATTCTTGGTATGGTACTGACCTCACCTCTGGAAGGTGAGGAAGAAGAGGAGATGAGCTTGCTTTGTACTTTTTAATTTAATTTTTCTATTCTTTTCTCGTAAGTAGCCTATGTATTAGAAAATGCTATTTTGTATTTTATTGCCTTAGTTTGTATCTATTGAGTTGTTACTTGAAAAATGCCTTCCTCTTCTCATTACGAATTCATCAAATTTTAACTTAATATTCTTTTCACAATGATGGGCTTTCCCCAGCATCATCAAGCTGCTGACATTTACAAACTCATTAGCTGCCGTGTCTTAGATCCTGGAGTGGCATCTCACTGACGGAAACCTTGAAGGGAAGGATGGGCAATGCCTGAAAATTTTCAATGCAAAATTTAAAGGGAAACCTCAACCCAAATGAGTCTATCAGTTACCCAGTGTACTGGCTGGTTTTGTGTGTCAACATGACACACGCTAGAGTCGTCAGAGAGAAAGGAGCTTCAATGGAGGAAATGCCTCCATGATATCCAGCTGTGAGGCATTTTCCCAGTTAGTAATCAATGTTGGGGGCAGCATATTTGTAGATAGTATCACCTGTGGTCCTGGTTCTATAAGATAGCAGGCTGAGCAAGTCATGTAAAACAAGCCAGTAAGCAGCACTCCTCCATGGCCTCTGTAAATTCAACAATAACAGGCAAAGTTCACTTTATATAAGCTAAGAGTAAACAGAGCTTGTGTATCTTATTAGACCTCAAATCTCTTTTGGTCAATTTTATTTCTTAAGTCTAGGGAATAATTTCCCAAGAGAATAATAATATTTACTTTGAATTTGCTTATCATTTGCTTCTAAACAAGCACACATGTCAATAAAAGCATGTGAGTTGTATGTATTAGCAAAGAACACCACTGGTGACAACTCAGACTAAAGGCAATGGGAGTGTACTTTTTTTGGTGGAACAGTGAAAAATATTTATGTTATGGAGTTCTAGGAGATTTTGAATGCAAGATACATAAACTTGTACATTTATTGGAATAAACCATTGCCTCAATGGGTGCTCTTCAGAGCCTAGTGCTGAGAGTCCTTAAGAAGGGCACCATGAGAAACTGGCAGACAGGTGTGTGGGAAGACACACACACTTTCTCAGAATCTGAGGATGAGGTATTTTTATGGAGTGAAAGGAAGCAAAAGGGCTGCTTAATGAAACTGTGACATGCTATTGGATGTAAGAGGCAGCTCAAGTTTGTATATGTTGAAATGTGAAAAGCAAACATGTGTCTTAGAACCGATGCCCTTGTAGCTTCTGGTTTGTTTGTGTGTTTGTTTTTTGTTGGTTTTGGTAGTGCCTTTATAATTTATAATTCAACCACAGAAATGCTTGCCTTGCAATGCCTGGACAGTGGTCACATCTTGGGCCAGTGGGAGTCTCCTTCAGTTGTATCCTTGAGTCATTGTGACATAACATTTTGCTTTCTGGTTTGTAATGGACATCAGAGGGTTTTTCTTTCCATATTTATGCCCCAGTTTACAGATATCTTTATTTCAGTACAGTTCAGCTTTCATAATTAAAACAAGCCTAATTATTTTTTAAGTTTTATCACCGTATTCCTGTGTTGTTATGCTGACTTCTATTCATCTTGCATGCCTTATAATTGAATTACCATACTCTCTTTTAGCTCATTTGGGATAATGTATTCTTCTATGTCTTGAATATGTCTTTGCAACATAATTTTAGTTTTGATTGCAATAGTATTCTATTTTCCCCTCAGCTCCCATGGAATTCTGTGTAGAACTTAGTCTTAATATTTTTATCCAAATGACTTTTTAATAATGTTTTCCCTGCATTAAAGATGTGACTCATATAGCTTTCCAAGTTTTATAGATCTGTCTTCTGTAGCTCTGAGGTACAGAATATAGAAATATATAGAGCATACATAGTAGCTTGTCTGTGCACCAGCTTCTTTTGCTGTTTTTGTCTGTATTCTTTGATCTCCACTGTTGCCGTCCCTTACTTGACCAGATGTTATTCCACTCTTAGTGGCTCCTCTGCATTGTGGGTCTCTGTCTTAGAGGGAAGCCCTGTAGGGTCAGTTAGGGGAGTCTGTGGCACTCAGACTTCTCCAACATTCAGACCTGTTACATTTACTTGCTATTGATATGAACCTAGACCCCCCCTCGGGGCCTAGAATTATTCATAATTCTTCCCCTGAGTGAAACTTCTAATGAACCTCTACTTTTCAGGAGTCACTGAGAAGCCCACTACGTTGGGCTTCTCCTCATTGTGTTGTGTCATACTGCCTTTATCTTTGCTGGGATGGCAGTGTGCTAACCCAGAGGCTGTTGGTAGCTTGTCCCCACCTGCCCACACTCTGAGATTCATGTGAATGCTTTGTTGTCTAGGTCGCTTATTATGTTGTCCCACAAGGTTTTGGTTTTGCTCTAATTGCCTTGCTAGTTTGGATGTAAGCTTTGGGGGCAGATTCAATTCATAACCCCTCAAAAGACCAATAAGTGGATCACATCACTACCATGGCCCACAGAGCAGGGATTGAAAGACCCTTGGTTTGAGACATGCTATCCAAACACATACTGGATTTTCTTTTTCAGCTTTTTCTTCTTTCTCAGTCTGGTTTGATTTTTATTTTTTGGAGGTTTTCTTTCTTCTTTAGATATACAGTGAGGGGATGAAAGAAAGAGAACATGAGGTTGGATGGGTAGACAGGTGGAGAGGACCTGGGAACAGCTGGAAGAAAGATTATGTGAAAAATTCTTTAAAAAAAAAAGAAAAAAAATGTTTGAGAATCAAAAACTTAGGAAGCAGGTTCAACAGGCACCAAGACAGAAGTTTCAGCAAATTTTTATTCTCATGCAGGGAGTGACTGTCTCATCCCATTGGTGAAACTCAACCTTGAAATCTGATGAAAGTAGCTAATTGATAGCATGAAGGAGAAGGATATGATGGTCTAGGTTTGGGTAACAGGTGAATCATAAGATGGGGGTGGCTTATGGAATAAATTTTAGCCCTTGGTGGGCTAGCTACCTTGACAATAAAAGACCTGTTTCTCATTTATAGGTCTCAGATGCTATCTGTTGACATTTGGCTTGGCAGAACTAAGGATCAGCAAAGGTAATCCAATTCAAGGGTTTTATCTGCTATTAAAAGGATGTTGGATGAGACAGAGAGGTAGGTGATAAATAAATGGCTGTTAAGGAGACTACAGATAGCACAGGATAATTTTGTCTCTAGAACCATAGTTTTTCAACTCTACACAATCATGGGAGTGTAGGGAGCAGATTAAGTACTGGGTGATATATATTGTTGACATGAGCATCGCCGTGTCAAAGTCTCAGACCTATGGGAATGATCAGACCTTTCCTAGATCAGGTTCAGAGGAATGGCAAGGCCTTCCACTGGTCCAAGTATAGAAGCTGGTTGTGTGTGTAAAAAGTATCTGTCACATCTTTCCTTGATGACTGAAACCTGAGACTGCTCTGGTGGAGTGATGCCTACTAGCAAGATTAGCTAGCCTACCTCCTCATCCGCTATATAAAATACAACCGCCACATCCTCATCAGCTGTATAAAATGTATTCATCACCTCCTTGGCTGCATATAATAACAGTGCTGAGCTTCCAGTCTTCTGGTACATCTCTCAGAGAGCATGACCCACCTGATCCCAGCTTTTCTCTATGTGTGCCTGGCAGTTCTTTATTGTCTGTCATCTCAGTAATGTCAGCCCCAAAGCCAAAGTTGGCATGCACATGCAGAGTCTTTTAAACTTTGTTTACTATTTACATGTGTGGGTATGCAGGCACTTCAGCATGCAACTAGAGCTCAGAGGGCAACTGGTAGAAGTCAATTATTTCCTTACACTGTGTATATCCTGGGGATCAAACTCAGGTTGTCATGTTTAACAACAAATGCCTTTACCCACCAAGGCCTTTTGATAGCCCCAGTCCCTGGACCCTGAACTTTCTTGCCACTCAGCCCTATGCATTCTGGGTAACCCAGAGAATTCTTTTCCACTGGTGACTGTTTTCTGCCAAAGAGGTGCAAAGCAACTTCTTTGCATGGCACTGAGAAGGGAGGTGCTGCCTGCTTAAGGCTGGAGTTGATGGTTGGTTCCTTTTGTATTGCCTTCATAAGTAGCCAAGAGCAGTCTTGACCAATAAATTATGCTGAGTGATCAAATTCCTAGGTAATTGTGCATCCATTTCTAGACAATAAAGAGCAAAGATTTTCTTCCTTTTTTTTCCTTAGCATTTTCCCATGAGACTCAACTGCAATCATGTGCTTGAAAGCACAGAAGGGAGAAATGAATGATCAAACAAAAACAAAAAGGGCTAACATGTGAGAAAACAAGCTGAGCATGGTCAGAGTCTATTCTGGACTTCTTTCTTAGAGTTGAAATGAGCAAACTACACCCCTAGAGGCCTAGACAACATATAGCCAGTGGCTGGCCATTATAAATAAAGTTTATTGAAACACAGTCACGCCTATTTATTAACTTGAGTTGATGGCTCATTTCATGTTACAGCGGCAGAATCAAACAGTTTCAGCAGACATCCATTACAGCATGTAAAGCCAAAAATCCAGCACTTAGTTCCTAATGTAAAAGGCTTTGAGATCCCTGCCCTGGCTCTAATGGTGGAGGCAGCTCTCATTTCACAGAGCTTATTGCTTTCCTTCCACCCACATTCAATGCTAAGGCAAGGCTACATACCTTTTCGAGAAAATCAAGTGTTGTATAAGACAAAGAAGCAAGAAGGAAATTCTACTAGAGAGTTCACGGCTATTAGCTCCAGTTCCACGGTAAGTGGCTTGCGAAGGTGCTGATGGACTCATATATCTAACTTCTCTTTGTGGGGAAAAGCATCTGAGGCTTATCAGCTCACATATTCGTTGTGCACATGTCTCATTAAAGCTTATGTTGCTCTAAAAATGGGCTTCTCATTGAGATAATAGTACCGGATCAAGATTTAGTTTATGTAGAAATGCTGTGATTGGAGTATTACAGTATGAGGATGGAAAGAAAAGGCCAACGTGCTCACATTAGATGTAATTTAGTAAAAGTGGAAAGTTCAGGCGTTACATAGAGAACATTTATGGCATTTGGCTTTCTGCACTCATCTTTTAAAGTTTTCCCTTACAACATTTTCTTTCTGGGCTCCTTAAGAATAATGAATAATTTTGCTCTATAATCATAGCTCAAGATACTTTGGTATATATTAAAGTAGAAGAAAAGATTTCTTTTGAAAATGTTCGCTTCTAATGGGCAGAACTTGAAAAATTTCCAGGCTCGTTGGGCTTGTATCATTAAATTGTTTGAAAAAACCTGGTTTGAAGCTTTTACAAGCATCCATCCACTCAATAAAGAAAATTTGAAATTGCTTATAATTAACAAGTTCCTCCATGGGCTCCATAGTGTTTCTTTTAGATTAAACTGATGCTTTAGCAAGTATTAAAAGTTAACCTGTTTGAGAAGTTGTGCCTAACCACCATTTGGAAAGGATAGCAATTCTGCCACCCACCAAATGGTTCTTTTCCATACTGTTAGTAGGATTTTTTCTTCTTTCCTTATGCTAGGAATAGTTGTTACTCTGACCAGTGAAGTGAGCAAGAAAGTTTTTTTAAAACAATAAACACAATATTTTAAATTTATTATTTGACAATTTCATACCTCGATAAATGTACTCTGATCATATCATCATCAACTCCTCCCTCCAAATCTCCCAGATTTCCCCTCCATCACCATTGGAACTTCATGTCCTAGTTTCATATGTGAAAGTATGTGGTCACCCACTGTAGTGTAGTCAACCTACCAGGTGGTATACCTTGAAAGAGTGCTGACTATCCCTTCACTAGCATCCATCAGTTGTTGATAGCACTTTAGGTTAAAATTTCCTCCCTTCATCTGCCTATTTTGCCCCCTTCTAAGTGAGATTCAAACATCCTTGCTCGGGCCCTCCTTCTTGTTTAGCTTCTTTGGGTCTATGCAGTGTAATTATGGGTATCCTGTATTTTATAGTGAATATCTACTTATAAGTGAGTACATACCATTCACTCCTTTTGGGACTGGGTTATCTCTCTCAGGATGATATTCTCAAGTTTCATCCATTTGCCTGCAAAGGTTATGATGTCTTTTTTTTTTTTGTACAATAAACTTAGAAATCATTTAATGGTTTCTCAGAAAACTAGGAATAGG
This sequence comes from Grammomys surdaster, assembly GCF_004785775.1. NCBI lineage: Eukaryota > Metazoa > Chordata > Mammalia > Rodentia > Muridae > Grammomys > Grammomys surdaster. The sequence goes on from NW_021604569.1 coordinate 11,173,428, forward strand.
AGAGCTGGGCTCCCAGGAGTGCTGTCACTCCTAAATTCACAGGTGAGACCACCACTTTTGCTCCCATAACTGGCCAAAAAGGGACCTGCCAGGAGCCCACAGGGTGCAGGAACAGTAGAGGAAATGAGGACAAAATCCTTCCAGTCTCCATCTGCATCCTGGAGCTAAGGCTGTGCTACAGCTCTCTGTACCCAAATCTTGTCCAGAGAGAACTGGTCTCCCAGGAGTGCTGCTGACACACCTAAGATCACAGATTCATAGACTCATAGGAGGGATAAGCCATAGTCAGAGACAGCAAGACCAGCTAACACTAGAGATAACCAGATGGCCAGAGGGAAGCTCGAGAACCTAAGCAAAAGAAACCAGAGCTACTTGGCATCATAAGAACCCAGTTCTCCCACTACAGTAAGTCCTGGATACCCCAATGCACTGGAAAAGCAAGACTCTGATTTAAAAATCATATCTCATGATGACGATAGAGGACTTTCAGGAGGACATAAATAACTCACTTAAAGAAATATAGGAGAACACAGGTAAACACGTTGAAGCCCTTAAAGAGGAAACACAAAAATACCATTTAAAAAATTACAGGAAAGCACAACCAAACAGGTGGAGGAATTGAACAAAACCATCTATGATATAAAAATGGAAATAGAAACAATAAAGAAACACAAAGGGAGACAACCCTGGAGATAGAAAACCAAAGAAAGGGATCAGGAGTCACAGGCACAAGCATCACCAACAGAATGCAAGAGATAGAAGAGAGACTCCCAGGTGCAGAAGATACTATATAAAACATTGACACAACAGTCAAAGAAAATGCAAAATGCAAAAAGCTCCTAACCCAAAACATTCAGGAAATCCAGGACACGATGAGAAGAACAAACCTAAGGATAATAGGTATAGAAGAGAGTGAAGATTCCCAACTTAAAGGGCCAGTAAATATCGTCAACAAAATGATAGAAGAAAATTTCTCTAACCTAAAGAAAGAGATGCCCATGAACATACAAGAAGTCTACAGAACTCCAAATAGATTGGACCAGAAAAGAAATTCCTCTCATCACATAATAATCAAAACACCAAATGCACAAAACAAAGAAAGAATATTAAAAGCAGTAAAGGAAAAAGGTCAAGTAACATATAAAGGCAGACCTATCAGACTTACGCCAGACTTCTCACCAGAGATTCTAAATGCCAGAAGATCCTGAACAGATATTAGACAAACCCTAAGAGAACACAAATTGCCAGCCCAGGCTTCTATACCCAGCAAAACTCTCAATTAATATAGGTGTAGAAACCAAGATATTCCATGACAAAAATAAATTTATACATTATCTTGCCACAAATCTAGTGTTACAAAAGGTAATAGATGTAAAACTCCAACTCAAGGGGGGAAACTACACTCTAGAGAAAGCAAGAAAGTAATTTTCCAATAAACCCAAAAGAAAATAGCCACACAAATATACTTCCACCTTTAACAACAAAAATAACAGGAAGTAGCAATCACTTTTACTTAATATCTCTTAACATCTATGGACTCAATTCCCCAATAAAAAAAATCATCTAACAGACTGGATACATAAACAGGACCCAGCATTTTTCTGCATACAGCATTTTGCATGATGCTGCCCATCAGTGACAAAGTCAGACACTACCTCAAAATAAAGGGCTGGAGAAAATTTTTTCCAAGTAAATGGTCCTAAGAAACAAGCAGGAGTAGCCATTCTAATATCAAATAAAATTGACTTTCAACTAAAAGTTATAAAAAAAAACCTCAAGGAAATCAAAGCATACATTGTACTTCACAGAATAATAGTGGGAGACTTCAACACCCCACTCTCATCAATGGATAGATCATGGAAACAGAAACTAAATAGAGACACAGTGAACCTAACAAAAGTTATTTAACCAAATGGATTTAGCAGATATTTATAGAACATTTCATCCTAAAATGAAAGAATATACCTTCTTCTCAGCACCTTATGATACCTTCTCCAAAACCGACCATATAATAGGTCAGAAAACAGGCCTCAACAGATATAAGAAGATTGAAATAATCCCATGCATCCTATCAAATCACCACAGACTAAGACTGGTCTTCAATAATAACAAAAACAACAGAAAGCCCACATACCCATAGGAGCTGAACAATGCTCTATTCAATGATAACTTGGTCAAAAAAGAAATAAAGAAATTAAAGTCTTTTTAGAATTTATTGAAAATGAAGGCATAACATACCCAAACTTATGGGGCACAATGAAAGTAGTCTAAGAGGAAAACTCATAGTGCTGAGTGCCTCCAAACAAAACAAAACAAAACAAAACACCAGAGAAAGCATACACTAGCAGCTTGATAGCACATCTGAAAGCTCTAGAACAAAAAGAAGCAAATACACCCAAGAGGCAGATGGCAGGAAATAATGAAACTCAGGGCTGAAATCAACCAAATGAAAACAAAAAGAACTATACGAAGAATCAACAAAACCAGGAGCTGGCTTTTGAGAAAATCAACAAGATAGATAAAACCTTAGCTAGACTGACCAGAGGGCACTGAGACAGTATCCAAATTAACAGGATTAGAAATGAAAAGGGAGACATGACAACAGAAACCGAAGAAATTAAAGAAGTCATCAGATCCTACTACAAAAGCTTATACTCAACAAAACTGGAAAATCTGGATGAAATAGACAATTTTCTAGACAGATACCAAGTACCAAAGTTAAATCAGGAGCAGATAAACCATTTAAATTGTCCCGTAACCCCTAAAGAATTAGAAGTCATTAAAAGTTTCCCAACCAAAAGTAGCCCAGGACCAGACGGTTTTAGTGTAGAATTCTATCAGACCTTCAAAGAAGACCTAATACCAATACTCTTCAAACTATTCCACAAAATAGAAACAGAAGGAACACTACCCAGTTTGTTCTATGAAGCCACAATTTTGCTTATAACTAAACCACACAAAGATCCAACAAAGAAAGAGAACTTCAGATCAATCTCCTTTATGAATATCAATGCAAAGATACTCAATGAAATTCTTGCAAACCAGATCAAAGAACACATCAAAATGACCATTCACCATGATTAAATAAGTTTCATCCCAGGGATGCATGGTTGGTTCAGTATAAGGAAATCCATTAATGTAATCTACTCTATTGTGGGAAAAAGGGCTGCAGCGGTGGGGTCCTGGAGACTTTCCACTGTGGGTCCCACATACAGGAGAAAAGTCTGAGGTTGCAGGCTGGAAGCTTTGGTGACGGCAGGCCCCAGTGATATGAGAAAGTCTTCAGTTCCAAAAGGGTTTATTTTCATGGCGGATGGTGGATGGATCTGGATGTACCTCCGTGAAACTCAGGGCAGACCTGAGTTAAATAGGGAGGGAGAAAGGGGAGGGGTCTAGGAAAGAATGCATAATTTGCTCCGCCCTCTGGACTTCATTAGTATGTAAATCTCTAGGGCCTGAGGCCTGTAGTCACACCCTCTACCTGTGCACTTTGAGAGGGGTTGCAATGGCCTAAGTGACTGAACAATGTAGGTCCATGGAGACTGGACTGCATGTCAGGACCCTGGGTTCTTGGGACATGGCCAAACTCCTGCCCTTTCTCCCTTGGAGTCTCGGGTTTCCAGGCCCATGCCCAGCCAAGAACCAGGATACCCTTACACAGTCCCACACTCTATAAACAAATTCAAAGGAAAAAAAAAAAAAACATGATCATCTAATTTGAAAGTATTTGACAAAATTCAACACCCCTTCACGGTAAATGTCTTGGAAAGATCAGGAATTCAAGGCTCATACCTAAACATAGTAAAAGCAATATACAGCAAACCATAGCCAAGATGAAACTAAATGGAAACTTGAAGCAATCGCACTAAAACCAGGGACTAGACAAGGCTGTCCACTCTCTCTTTACCTATTCAATATAGTACTTGAAGTTCTAGTCAGAGCAATTAGACAACAAAAGGAGGTCAAAGGAATACAAATTGGAAAGGAAGAAGTCAAAATACCATATTTGCAGATGATATGATAGTATACTTAAGTGACCCTAAAACTTCCACCAGAGAACTCCTAAACCTGATAAACAACTTCAGCAAATTGGCTGGATATAAAATTAACCCAAAAAAATCATTAGCCTTCCTCTACTCAAAGGATAAACAGGATGAGAAAGAAATTAGGAAACTGACACCCTTTGCAATAGTCACAAGTAATATAAAATATCTTGGTGTGATTCTAACCAAGCAAGTGAAAGATAAATATGAGAAGAACTTCAGGTCTCTGTGGAAAGAAATCCAAGAAGATGGAAAAGTCATGTTCATGCATTGGTAGTGTTAATATAGTAAAAATGGCCATTTGGCCAAAAGAAATCTACAGGTTCAATGTAATCTCCATCAAAATTCAAGCTCTGTTCTTCATAGAGTTAGAAAGAACAATTTGCAAATTCATTTGGAATAATCAAAAACTCAGGATACTGAAAACTATTCTCAACAATAAAAGAGCTTCTGGAGAAATCACCATCCGTGATCTCAGGCTGTATTACAGAGTATTAGTGATAAAAATTGCATGCTATTGATACAGAGACAGGCAGGTAGATCAGTGGAACAGAATTGAAGCCTCAGAAATGAACCTACACACCTATGGTCACTTGATCTTTGACAAAGAAGTTAAAACTGTTCTGTGGAAAAAGGATAGCATTTTCAACAAATGGTGCTGGTTCAACTGGAGGAAAACATGTAGAAGAATGCAAATTGATCCATTCTTATCTCCTTGTACAAAACTCAAGTCCAAGTGGATAAAGAACCTTCACATAAAACCAGATACACTGAAACTAATAGAAGAGAAGGTGGGGAAGACCCTTGAATACCTAGACACAGGGTAAAAGGTCCTGAACAGAACAACAATGCCTTATGCTCTAAGATCAAGAATTGACAAATGGGACCTCAAAAAAAATGCAAAGTTCTTGTAAAGCAAAGGACACTGTCAATAGGACAAAATGGTAACCAACAGATTGAGAAAAGATCTTTACCAATCTTACACCCAATAGAGGACTAATGTCCAATATATATAAAGAACTCAAGAAGATTCCAGACAACCAAATAACCCTATTAAAAATGGGTACAGAGCTAAATAAAGAATGCTCAACTGAGAAATATTGAATGGCAGAGAAGCACTTAAAGAAATGTCCAACATCCTGAGTCATCAGGGAAATGCAAATCAAAACAACCATAAGAATCCACCTAACACCAGTCAGAATGGCCAATGTTAAAAACTCAGGTGATTGCAGATTCTGGTAAGGATGTGGAGAAAGAGTAACACTCCTCCATTGTTGGTGGTATTGCAAGCTGACATAACCCCTCTAAAAATCATTCTGGTGGTTCCTCAAAATATTGGACATAGTAATACCTGAGGACCCAGCTATACCACTCCTGGGCATACACCCAAAGATGCACCAACATATAGCAAGGACACATGTTTCACTATGTTCATAGCAACCAAAAGCTGGAAAGAACACAGATGTCCTTCAACAGAGGAATGGATACAGAAAATGTGGTACATTTACACAATGGAGTGCCACTCAGCTATTAAAAACAATGACTTCATGAAATTCTTAGACAAATGAATGGAACTAGCAAATATACTGAGTGAGGTAACCCAGTCACAAAAGGACACATATGTATATGCACTCACTGATAAGTGGATATCAGTCCAAAAGCTTGGAATACCTAAGATACAATTCACAGACCATATGAAGTTCAAGAAGAAGGAAGACCAAAGTTTGGATGCTTCAATCCTTCTTAGAAGGGGGAACAAAATACTCAAATATGTGACAGAAATTTCTCTGTCCAAGGTGGCAGAAAATGGCAGCAGATGTGGACCTGTGTGGCTTTGAGTAGCATAGGTAGATATGATATCTAAAGGTTAGGATAATTGGGATAACTTGTATAAATTGTGTGGACATGTTGGGATTTGAGTATCTGCTGATATATAAATCTGTTTGGTTAGTTATAAGCTTTAGAGTTTTGACTTTACTAGGTTAATGGGTATTGTGAGATCTAACTGTGAGGATGGTGGTTTATTACATGGGGCTAGCCTAGAGCTGTGGAGGTGGTGGGGTTGGCCTAGGGGCTGTGAAGGCCAAGGATGGCAGCTGGCAGAGGCAGCAGCCACACCAACATCTCGGCTGGCTGGTGCCTGAGTGACTGCTAGCCTATGCTGCCATTAGTGCTGGAACATGGAGGCTAAGCTGGGAGCCAGCTGGATGCTTCTTTTCTAATACCTCCTGCTACACAAGAAAGGTAGAAGATGCCAGGGACTTGGGAGGAAGGGAGGAGGGGGAGGGGAAAAGAGTGGCAAGATCAGGTATGGGAGGAGAGGGGATGATATACAGAGGGTCAGGAATTTGAACAGAGGTGTGTAGCAATGTGGGATGGGGAACTGGAAGTAGCCAACAGCAAGTTCCAGAGGCCAGGAAAGCAAGAGGCTCCCAGGATCCAACAGGGTTGAGATTAGCTGAAGTGCCCAACAAAGGGGAGAGAGAACCTGTAGAGACCCTATCCAGAAGTTAGGCAAGGGCCCCAATTGGGGGATGTGCCCACCCACTCATCTCCAATTTTTTAACCCAGAATTGTTCCGGTCTAAAGGAAATACAGGACAAAGTGTAGAGCAGGAACTGAAGAAAAGGCTATCCAGAGACTGCCCCTCCTGGAATCCATCCCATATACAGACACCAAACCCAAATACCACTGTGGATGCCAAGAAGTGCCTGCTAATAGGAGCATGATATAGCTGATTCTTGAGTCTCTGCCAGAGCCTGACACATGCAGAGGCAGGTACTTGTGCAGGGACCCCAATGGAGGAGTTAGATAAAGAACTGAAGGAGCTGAAGGGGTTTGCAGCCCCTTAGAAAGAAGGACAGTGTCAACCAACCAGATCCTCCAGAGCTCCCAGGGACTAAACCACCAACCAAAGAGTACACATGGAGGGACCCATGGCTCCAGCTTCATATGTAGCAGAGGATGGCCTTGGCTGGCATCAGTGGGAGGAAAAGCCCTTGGTCCTGCGAAGGCTCGATGCCCCAGTGGAGGGGATTACTAGGACAGTAAGGTGGGAGTAAAATGGTGAGGGAGGACCCTCATAGAAGCAGAGGGAAGGGGATAAGATGAGAGACTAAGGGGAGGACCGGGAAAGGGGATAACATTTGAAATGTAAATAAATAAAATATCCAGTATGAAAAAAGAAAAAGAAAAAGAAAAAAAAACTGGGAATAGTTCTACCTCAAGACCCAGCTACACCTCTTCTGGAGCTATGCCCAAAAGATGCTCCACCATCCCACAAGGACACTTGTTCACCTATGTCCATAGCAGCTTTATTCATAATAACCAGAAACTAGGGACAACCTAGATATTCCTCAACTGAAGAATGAATAAAAAAAAGTGGTACACCTATACAATGAATGTTTTTTTAAAACATCCCTAGTGTAAGTTATTTGTCCACCAACCCCCTCCTTTCTGCCTTCCTCTCCCTTCTCCCTCCTTACTTTAAACCCCTCCCTTTATTTCCATTTCCATCTGGATGGACCTGGAAGCACACAGAGAAGAATGCCATTCCTTAGCTGTTTCCCTCAGGATAACAGCCATGGGATAGGTCCACCTACTCTGGATAGGTCTTCTTTTCAATGGTGATTAATTGTCATTGTCAACATGATAAGACTTAGAATCTCCAGGAAAACATACCTCTGGTTGTGTGCATGAGGGTATTTTCAGCAATGTCTAATGATCAGGGAAGATCCACCTCCTCTGAATGGACTGGAATGAGCTCAGTATCAGTTTTCATCTCTCCCTGTTTCCTAACTTCAGGCACAGCAATGCCTTACCACCTCAGCCACCCCACAATCTTATCACCATGTCTTTTCTATCTTGAATATCCTCAATTGTAGGTCAAAATAAACCCTTTTTCCTTAAGTTGCCTTGTGGATGTGTGATGCAACGTGGACTTTGTACTGTCCGCTTACTTTGCACATTTTCTAGTTCTCTATTTGTTTTATTACCAAGAAAGAGCATTTGAGGGATTACTTTAGGAGCTGAATGTATTACGATGGTCCAGCTTTCAATCAGCATTCCTTGGCAAAGCTGCCCAAGGAGCACTTGAGTGGTCTTAGGCCTGGGGGAAATGCAGCTAGAAAAATAACAAGCTATTAGCAAATTAGGTCGCTTTCAGCATAACATAGCAGAGCATAACAGGATAATATAAATATGGATTAGTGCTTCAGTCTATGTTTTTATTGCACGAGGTAGAGTTGCTAGGAGTGGAAGAGTAGCTAAGGCAAAGATTTAGCCAAAAAACACATTTTTGTGTATTTCAGATCACTTAATCCATGCCTGGACTGATTTTGAATCCCAGGCATTATACTTGTTAACAGATTGTCACCTCATTTTAAACTCAGAGAGACCAAGTCTTGTCCCACACCCTTGACAACTGTTTGAGCAGTTCTAGTGGCAGTAGCTGCAGACAGAGTCTTTCTCTTCTGCTTAAAGAGCAAGAATCTCTTCCAAAGCCTTCTGTTAAGATGAGACCCTTCCAGAGCTTTAAGAAGACAACTGTTGAAGGAAAGAGGCCTCCTGAACTCCGCAATTTTGTTTCATGCCAATACAGCATAAAGCAACATTCTCTGCCTAGTGCACATTGCCATCCACACATGTTAGTGATGCTACTGCAATATGGCTGCATGTCCTCAAAGCACAGAGTTCCAATCATATAAGGACCCTGCAAGGTTGCGATTGTGTGGGGATGGGAAAGGAGAAGGAAGAAACCATTCTCCATATGTGTTTGATAGCAATGGTTTCTTATGTCATGAAGAGCACATGCACTTTAAATATGTGGGCTTAGCAAAGCTGTGAGACATTAGTTTCCATCTTCCACTTCTCTTAGGTTATGGAAATAATAAGTACCTAGAATTAGTGCTCCCAGGAAAAGTGGCCTGGGAAAAACATACTGTGAAGGAGATTTTAAAAATAAAAATAAATAAAAGTCATAATAAGAGAGGTTGTTGGGAAATGGTCACTGAGAACACCTCCAGATATCCAGTTTCTTGGGAGAACTCTACAATGACTTTGTTCTTCATGTTTTTGGATGAAATTATATATTCTCCAATGTGAGGATTTATGCAGCATATATGTAAGCAGCAAAGCAAATGTTACAGTTATAAACTGTGTAAATTTCAGTGGTCACCCAGACTTAAACTCACAGATACCATTGCAATTGCTTCTGTTTCCTGAACTCAATCTCTCTGCTTTCTCTTCAGCCAAAAATAAATTTAATATAGATTGTTTTACTAAACTACATATATATGGAGAGTGTATTGCTTGGTTTTGATGTTTTTTTTTTAATTTTATAAAATAGAATGCATCTTACCTTGTCTGTTGGGTTTTGCTATTTCATTCAGTTTTGTGTGCTTCACCCATATTGTTTGTGGCGTTCTAGGCCATTTATTTTTCTGGCTTTGTAATTTTCCATTATGTGACTATACTATAGCTTGTTCATCCATTATCCTTTTGATGTGTATTTGAAATGTGTCCCAATACTTGCTGCTATGAATAAAATCGCTACAAAAATTCTTACTCATGTGTCCTGGAACACTTGAGGGGAGTTTCTCTGGTATCACCAGGCTTCCTTGCTCATGAATATTCCTCTCTACCACACAATGACACTTTTTTTCAGAGTAGTCATACTAGTTTTTAGTTTGCTTTCTTACAACTGTGAATCAAAATAGAAGTCCCCATAGTTCCACATCTTACAATATTTGATATCAGATACAATAGCTTTTGACAACTTAGCTAATATTTGTATCTTATGGTCCTAGCTTATATTTCCATGACTGCTCATGAGTTTTAACTTCTCCACAAATATTTATTGTAACCGTTCCTCTGTGTGTGTATGGGTGTAGGTTGCTTTGCAACCCAAGGTGAGCATGTAGAAGTCTGAGAATGACTTTGGGAATCTTAGTTCTTTCCATTCACCTTACATGGGTTCTTGGAACCAAGAAAGTCATCAGGTTTTAACCTCCCGAGTCATTCAAGGACCGTGCCTCATTTTTCTACTAACAAGATGCGCTGTCATTAGAATAGGAGGACATAAAGAAGTAAAGAAGGAGAAGGAGGAAAAGAGGAGGAGGAGGAAGAGGAAGAAGTAAAAGTAAAAGAAGAAGAGGAAGAAGAAAAAATAGTATATAACAAAAACAAGAAGAACAAGAACAACTAGAAGAAGAAGAAGAACAAGAAGAGGAAGAAAAACCAAGAACAAGAAATTAGCAGTCTATTCAAGTTTTTCTCACCAAATTAAAAACTGGTAGATAACAGATGTGTAAAAACCAAGTTGAGTGCCAAATCTTCTCTTTGTCAAGGCAGAGCAGTGAGCTAGAGTGCTCTGAGCCTTCCTTAAAATTCTGCTATTTTGAGACTCTGTAGTCAATGAATGCTACGCCATACCTGTAATGATAAATGGGATTTTTCTGCATCGTGTGATTGCAAGGAACATTAGCTTTTTCTTCTAACTGAAGCCCAACAAAGCTATTTTGTGCAAAGTAGTAAAAAGTTGGTGAAATACCAAATGAATAGGTTACTTGGTTGGAAAGCAAGGATTCTTAGGTGATAGTCCTAAGGGTAGTGCACACAATCCTGGAAGAAAGTCAATCAGGGTGCTGTTACCAAAGAAAGAGAGGAAGCAGAGCAAGAAAACAACAGAGATCAAACACCTCAACTGAACAGGTACATGCTGGGTAGGAAGACTGAAAATAGACAAGTAAATTCATTTTCTAACTATTTGATGTTCATGTTGTCTGAGTCTTTCCAAGCCAAGCTAATGAACATATCATAAGGTGAGTTGTGTATGAAGATGGGAATGATCCAGTTCAGGGAAGGGCATCTTGTGTCTGTGAGTGCAGGTGGCCTGAGCATTTATGAACCATCATGAATGTCCATCCTCCATCACCATGAACTACTGAGAGACGAACCAGATCTGAATTCATAAAAAATGCTTGATGTCTGTTCATGTAACTGAGAGATGACAAGTTTCTAAGATTTTAAGGGAACTCATCTCTTTCAGAATTAAATTATTAAATTCCATTTCTCTTTCAGAATTTGATGTTGGTATCAACTTTAGGTAAGATCCTAAACCTGAACAAGTCAGATACAGCGGACTTTTGTCTTTGCATGACTCTGAGAAACCTGGACTGCTGAAGGGATAAGGCTGAGAACAAAGATTGCACACAGCATAAAGCTAGTTAAGAGTTTTAGAAAGCAGATGTAGCTAAATATATTTTCTCTAAATTTTATGTTCTAAGGAAGACATTTGTAAACATAAGTCTTAGAATAGTTACAAATTAGAGCACAAAAATTTAAATATAGACAATGTCAAAATGATGATGATGATGATGATGATGATGATGATGATTTATAAGTTATCAGTGTTTTTCCTGTCTGGCAAAGGTCCCCATGTTCCTGGTTTCTGACTCTTGACTTCTTGGAGTAGTTAGTTTTTCATAGGGAAGCCAGCTAAGGTTTGTAGCAGTAAAATTGTCACTTACATACAGTTACAAGTGACATGGACGGGATGGTGTCAAATTTGGAATCAGAATTCAAATTATGCACAAAATTAATTCTGGTGTACCTATTTTTTTTAAGCAAATCTAACTCCTGCATTTAATGACAAACACAATTTGTTAACTATGCCTAGGAGTTCTGTGTGGGACTGTATTGCTTTACTCTGATGGTAATTGTTTACTAAGCACTCAGTACTAGAGTAGTTTAATTGGTGAAGAAACAGTATAGAGCTCATGCTTTCTCATCACCAAAAATCTCTTTAGACACCCATCATCCCAATTGTGAAATGCATCAGGAAGTATCCTGTCCTTCCTCTGTGAGTCAGATGACAAGGTCGAGGACATGTCAGATGAAGTCAGCCTTGTGACTGTAGAACAGAAGAGGGGAATAGAGAAGAAAGTCCTAAAACCCAAGGGCCGATGCAAATTTGGCTCATTTTGACAACAGATTAATGATAACACTGTATCACAATTTCTGTTTATCTCTTGGGCAAATTTCATAAATTCAGCGAACTCTTCATCCTTTTACAACTTCCTCCGGAACTGTAACTAACCCTCCTGCTGATTTTATTTTATTTTATTATTAATCTGTTGTTGTTGTTGTTGGATCAGTACATCTAGCCTACTTCTGCTGGCCAGCAGCTCCACTGACCTGAAACATGGACAACCCTAAGCAGGTATCTGGTATGGACACTGCCTTCCATGTTTTGCTCCAACCAACAGGCACACAGAGCTACCTCTTGTTTTTCATGTATAATGTCTTTTTTCTTAGCTGCCTGCTGCCTATAAGAAGGAGTGCTCACTCTCTGTGAGTAAATGTGACTAAGTCCCCAATCCTCACCCTCTTTCCCACCCCATCATTAAGCTGAACATCTGTTCACCCTGCACTTAGCACGAGAGAGCCCACACTGGGACTCTCAGCTAGGATCCTTTCGATATTCTTTACTAGACCCAATGTTTCTGGGAAGAAGGAAGTGCATCTTCTGTTCACACTGTAATCCTGAGCTTGAGCACTGGTCTAAAAAAATATTTGTTTAATTGAATTGGGTATTTATATTTGAGAGAATAAGCCATAGTTGTGAGTAGAAGAGGAGACGGAAGAACCACACACATTTGAGATTCACGCTGTGCTTTGTCCTCCATGGGAGCAGAGCTGTTCTCACAGCCACCATTTCTTCTTCCCACTTATTCTTCGATGCTGAAAGGCAAGACTGAAAGCTTGAGTGCTGAGTCAAATAGAGGTGGGACAGACTCCAGCCTTGTCCCTTCCCAGTATAATCCCTTGAGCCATTACGTGCACATTCCAAGCCTCAGATTTCTCATCTTTAAAATAGGCTTAAATAATCCTGCAGTGTTCTGAAAAAATACTGGTTAATGTATGTGGTACATGCCAAGTGGAGAACAGGCACGATGACTACCGTTTTACAGCCAGTAGCCATATTGATATTTTATCAATTTTATATTGATAGTGATCCTGGAGTAGTTTTTCAGTTCAGCTTCAAATTCTTGCACATCTAAAACAATTATTTAAATAAATAGTTATCCAGTTCATTTCCATATGACAACAGTAGAGATTCAATTCTGGTGACCACAGTGTGACTATTTTGAAGCATAACATAAGTTTTGCCACTAGCAACTTATATCAAAAAACTACGTTTTTACTAGCTAGAGAAAACAGATTGCTAAAGTTTCATCACTACTATTGTTGTCATTGTACTTTAAAAATTTAACGTATGTGCATGGGAATTTTGTCTTTTTGTATATCTGCGCATCATTTCCATACCTGGTGCCTAAGAAGAAGAGAAAAACGCATTATTACATCCTTAGAACTGGACCATTGTGAGCCACCATGTGAGCGATGTGAACCAAACTTGGGTCTTCTGGAAGAGCAACCAGTGCTCTGAATTTCTGAGGCATTTCTCCAGCTCCCTGGTATTAGATTTAAATTTTGTGTATATGTGGGTATCAACATGGGCTGCCCTCAGAGGCATTAGACCATCTGAAGCTCCAGTTACAGGCAGTTGCAGACCACCTGACATGAGTCCTGGGAACTGAACCCAGCCCCGCTACAGACATCTTATGTAGTGTGCTCTTAACCACTGATCCAACCCCTCCTCTCAAGTGAATTTCAAGGCAGTTTTCCTCTATGAGTTTTTGTGTTGTGTTTTTCCCACTGTGTATCAGTGTGTATCACTCAACATACAGTGGCTTAAATATCAGTCATCTATTCTGGCCAGCACAGTTGTGGGCTGTGTTAGAGTTAGCTCGTCTGGCTTGGGTTTGGCTGGGTGGTTTAGCTTCACACTCTGGTCTTAATCAAACATCACATTCAGTTGTGTTCTCTGTGTATTCATTCTTGGGGGGGGGCATTCCTCTAATATTGATGTTGGGCTGTGGGAGAGCAAGCACACCTGCACAGCACATTCCAGGTCTTTGTTTCATCTTATCTGCCAACATTCCAGTGCAAAGTGAGTCCGATAGCTGAGTCCGAAGTCAGGGAATGCCTTTTCCTAGGGAGATAGGAGATCGGGAGTAAATCATTCTACCACTAAGTACAACGTGGGAAGTTTTAAACTGAGAATGCGAGATCTGTAAAAAATCTTCTTTCCCCTGTACTCACACAGCAGTGATGACTGATACGGAAATGACTCATTTTCTCTAGGGGTACATCTTCAGTCAACCTTGCATCCCTAAATGCTTCAACTTTAGAATGTTCAGTTCTGTATGTCTAAAAGGGAAGTATGCAACAAGGCTTTAAAAATACAGCACTTAAGGAAATAGGCTGAAGTGAGTCCTGGGGGGATGTTGCTAAATAGATTGCTATTACTTCTAGCAATACAATTTATGCTTCCTACAAGAATAAGATTTAGCCTATTTTTTTCTTTTTCTTTGTGAAAGAAAAACCAGGTTGAATTTGTGTTGGGCTTCTGAAATATCACATTATGCTTTACATATTTGCCTGCTAAAACTTTTACTATGAAGTATTTTTAATAGAATGCATGTTATGTAGAAAGAAAACTGTACCATAGTCTATATTCAGGATTTTTGCACACATGCATGCATACATGCCTTTGTGGGGTGTGTGTGTGTGTGCACGCATGTGGTCTGAGTCAAGAGGAGCAGTGTTACTGCTTATATTTTTTGCTTGTAGTGAAGTTTTTATCATTAAAAGATCGGCCTTGGTGTCTACTATTGTCATCAACCATGCATAGTTTTGCTCACAAAGCACAGTGACCAGCAAGAGCTCATTTAGACATGTATCACCTCAGTGGGCAAGAATGAATTTGGTCGTGGAGTTGTTGGTTTTTTCTGTTTTTAAGAATGTAAAAGGTTAGCTGATGAGACATTTCTGAAGGCAGGTTCTTCCTTCCTTCTCTGCTTCCTCCTTATTTTTATCCTTGTAGCTGGCCAGCTGATGTCTGTCCCTTGTACGTGTGTCTGCTTTATATGGTCAGTAGTGTGGTATGGTCATCATGATATTTATAATGCCCATGGTGGACATTTTGTCTGGCTGATATTGTAGCCCTCTAACCTAAGGCTTGCTGACATCATCTTTGTCATCAGAGAAGCTCATTGTTCTTCAATACTAAGCCTTAGGCCAGATGCAAGTGGAGGTATATCTGGCTGACACTTCCAGCATTACTCTGCAGCATTCGCCCTTCATAAAAAGTCCTGAGGTACTTTCTATATTCTACTATTAAACATATAGAATGTCAAAGATGAAGGAAACAGATTTCCTTCAAACACAGAGAACTTGACCACAAGGTTGGGATTCTAGTTCTTCTTCCTATCGAAGTCCATTCTTGGAAACAACTGAACAGATGCCCTACGTGATATCTCTATCCTGCCTTCTAGGATGCAGAGTGGATTTTCAGAGACAAATGCATGAGGGGCACATTAGGAATGGACAGGAAGCTAAGATGGAGACACATATCACTCATTGCATCCAGAGACAACCTGAGGGTAAGAGTGCTAAATAAGGATACAGGAGAGTAAGCACAATTGGAAGAAGATGGATGATTTGAAGTTGTGTATGTATACATGCATCATTTAAGAAGACTTTTAAGAATTTTCTTTGTATAAGAGGCTGACCTTAGGAGGAAAATCCTGCCTTGAATGTGGGAGGCAACATCCCCTGGGCTGGGGTTCTGGACTCATCTGGAAGTAGAACAGGTGAAAACCAGTCAAGGAGTACTGTTCTCTACTCTTGGCTTTCAGACCTGCCATGGTGTGAGCAAGTAGGCTTGGACTCCTGTTGTCATTGTGACAGCTTCAGGCACTAGCATGGCTTTCCCACCATAACAGACAGAATCCTCTCACACCACAGGCCAAAGGAAACCCATCCTTCCTTAAGTTGCTTTTTG
Source organism: Grammomys surdaster (assembly GCF_004785775.1). NCBI lineage: Eukaryota > Metazoa > Chordata > Mammalia > Rodentia > Muridae > Grammomys > Grammomys surdaster. Next base: position 11,189,379 of record NW_021604569.1, read on the forward strand.
TCATTTATCTGTGCACTTCCAAAACTGTTTGAACATTGGGAGGCAGTCTTTCCAAAATGTCATTTGGGTAAAGGGACAATGGTGTAATTCCAGAAAGGCTACCATGTGGTGGACACTAGGAAGTAAACATGAGAGTAGAGAAGCCAAAATGCTTCTTGAGAGAAAGACAGAGGCAGCATTAGGCAGGAGAGGTAAAGGGCACAGGAGGATCAAGATTCCCTGGCTGTAGTTGTCGCTTGCTGCTCAGATATCAATGACTTTAAGAGTTGAAATCTCACACACATGTTTCTGAACATGAAATGATGAAATGTGATCTCAAAATAAATTTGTAAGAAGTTCAGTGGTGCTGGTACCTTGGTGTATCCCATGTTGCAATGTGTAGATTCACAGATGTCTTGGATCTGAACACACAGTACCAATCAATGCAACCTGAAATACCTTGGCTCAGACTTGAGACTACATATTATGTGAAGTTTGACTGAATGTACAAAATTTTCCCTTATGGAGACACATAATGGCTTAACAATGAGAAACAAAGACTTTAAATATTTTCTTCCATCAAGAAAGAAGTCAGTTGGTCTTTGGATTGTGTTGGACTATTTCTTTTTAAGAATTGATTCTTGAGTTGCCAATTTAAAACTTCTTGTTAATTGAATTTATTTTGGGATTGGGACAGGATTTGAAATGGTTTCCGAAGTGGCTCTCCACATACTTCTGTCATTTCTGTACTGTACATTTATGTGAATCTGCATTCTCAGCTTGGAGAATCACAAAACCAAAGTGTAGGTCAACTCTAAAACACATGAAGGTGATCCATGTCTATATCCTGTAGTATAAAATACTCAATCAAGATTCAGTTCTCTATATGCAAGTAAACACGAACATCTGTATCATTAGTATACACGTTTGTTTCCTCTTTAAGAAAATGGTAAAATTATATTCATACCAAATAATAATTGCAAAATAAATTTCTTGGCTTGAGGAGATGGCTCAGTTGGTAAAAGCAGTTTCCATGTGAGCCTGGAAAAGTAAATTCAATCCACAGAAATCAAGTACGAAGATTGATGCTGTGGCATACATCTGTAATTCAGCATTCCTAGGGTAAGATGGGAGGGAGAGGCAGGCAAATTGTTCAGAATCTCATGTACGTAGCGCAGCATCAGAAACACGATTCACCTTGCTCAAAAATGAAGTAGAGCCCTGTTGACTTCTGAAAAGTCCTCTAGCCTTCACACATATGCCACAGCCCACCTATGCCCTAATTCCAACCTATATCATAACATACACACAAAATAAATGAATATAGAACTTTTAATATGTTACTTTTTGATTTATTGTGAGTACTTGATTGATATATTTATTTATACACCTATTTTCCTGGGGTTATATAAACATGTATGGGAAAAATGGGTTTGTGTGTAGAGGATTTTGAGAAATTTTTACTTATAAGATCAGTGTGTCAGTAACATTTTGACAACATACGAGTTCCTTTTGCTATTTCTGTGACCAAATACATGACCAGAAGCAGCTTATGGAGGATGAGTTTCCTCTGGGTTATGGCGAGAGATACTATCTTCCGTCATGAGCAGTAGCCTCAGCTGTTAGTATGCTAGGGGAGCCAGAGCCTACTTGCTCACATCTCGGCAGATTTAAAGGCAGAGAGAATGACATTGCCCCTTGCTTGGCAGGTTTTCTCTTGCCTTTCGCATTCACTCCAAGCCTCCAGCCTAGGGGATGATGACGCTCACAGTTACAGCAGCACTTCCATTTTAATTAATCTTCTGGGGAAACCTCCTTCCAGACTCACTAAAAGCTTGACTCATTAGTGCTCCAGGTCTCTCTTAAACTAAGCATGTTTAGAGTCAGAATTAATCATGGTAGAGTTTGCATGCTGTAGGGAGTGTCTTCTACAGCTTCCACCTGGCCTCATCTGGGCACTCAATCGACAGAGGGTCTATTCAGTGTGACATATGTGAACAAGCCAGTCTGTTTCAGCATCCCTTTACCCAAAATATTTAAAATAAATATAAGCCTCAAGTGAAATCTATGAAACCAGAAGTGAATGAGGGTCTCAAACAACAAAGTTCATAGGCAAGGAACAACAACCACAAAGTAGGATTTTCTAATTTTTTCTAAAGTTTCTTAGCTGTTGCCATGACAGCCTGAGAATGTAGGTATCACTCAGATGCCTAACTTTCATGTGGTCTTGACTCTCAGCATCCAGAGTGCTCTCAGACATGGAGCCTTCTGCTCCCATTTCTGTTTATTGTTAATGTTTCTGAGATGTGGGTTAACACAACAGACAACCGAGGGATGCTGATTTTTGTCTTCCAAACTCAGACTTATATATAAGTCTGTGTATAGTTTTGCTACAGTATAGCAAATTGACCAGAAAATTGGATTTATATTCTCAACCCAAGAGTGATCAGCTCTCCAGTTTTAAAGTCTCCTTTTATGTGTTCCCATTACATTCTAACAAGATCCTTCTGTGTGATTCAGGATAAGTTTTACTCTCTCCATCTGATAGGTACCCAACTGGGGAGGTTTACAGTGACAGTGGCTTCGCCTCAGGTATTTATTAGTTGCACCTGTGCATTGTTAGTTGTTTTGTATAGCTAGTCACAGCTGGTCTTTGTGTGACATATTCAAGGCATGATCTAGTTTTGGAGCCATGTTCAGTTTTACAGAAATCTGGAGGAAGGTATTACTACCCAAGGCAGGCATTGATACCCATTTCTTACTCACAAAACTGAGTCTCTGGACAAAGACAACATTTTCTGAGAGTATTAGGCTTTGCACAAGTAAGATCTTCAAGGTCATTTGTCAGCACACTTAGTTCTTTAATGATGCTTAAACAACACTAGTAAAAAGTCAGCTACTGAGGCAAAGAAGGACAGCAGAAGAGGAATGAGAATGGATGCCTGTTTCCTGATTTCTAATGGAGTGTGTAGAATGTGTCTCATGTGCTCCACACTTGCCTCCTGCTTGCTGTGTCCTAAAGATGATCTTAAGGTGAAGGTCATGCCTCTGTCTCCAGAGTGAGGAGATTGTGAATATGGTCCAAGGCAGCCAGTTTCTGTCAATGCTAGACAAGCATTCTATTACTGAGGTAGTAATCCAGCCCTTGACTCTAATTTCTTTAGAATACCATCCTTACTTCTCATGAAGTGCTGATTGTTTAAATTATGGTGAGTTAAACTTAGGGCATTTAATCACAAACTTCAGCTTTGTTTCAGACACATGGTTTTTAAAAATTATTTATTTTGCATCCTGACTACACTATTCCCTCTCTCCTTCTAGCCCCCTCCCTTTCTCTTTAGGAAAGGGTAGGCTTCTCATGGATATCAACCAAACATGGCATATCCAATTGCAGCAAAACTAGGCAGCTCCCCTCATATTCAGGTTAAACAAGGCAACCCAGTAGGAGGAAAAGGGTCCCAAAGGTAGGCAAAAGAGTCAGAGACAATATCCACTCTCAGTTAGGAGTCCCACAAGAAGATCAAGCTACACAACTGTAACACACTCAGAGGGCCTAGATCAGACCCACGCAGGGCTCCCTGGTTCTCAGTTCAGTCAGATACATTCTTTCAAGAATTATGATAACTTTCAGTTTTGCTGTTGTTCTTTTTTGAATGTCTTTGACTTTTTCTTGACTCACAGAATTAAGTTCCTCATTGTTGCCGTCATTCAGGCAGTGTACTTCAAAATAAGAAGGTGGAGATGATACACTGGGGATCACGGGAAACAAGTATTGTCCCTTCCTAGTTTTTTTAATTTTTAAATTTCTGGTTTTGTGTTTATTTTGTGTATGACAGAACAAAAACAAAATATAAGTAGGTTAGTTTAGTATAGATATATATTCATAAACATATTGAGGCATGTGCATACCTCAATTTTAATTACTAGGTATATATAGTCATAACCTGTTAGAGACTCATAGTGTTATGGGTCATAATATGTTCTGCTACAAAATAAAAGAAAACAAAAAACCCAGGTGAGAATATGCTAAATTCTTGACTAATGCCCCAGAATGCAGCCTTTTTTGAAAGAAAGGCAGTTGCAGATGTAATTACTTAAGAAGGGAGCCATACTAGACTAGGATGTGCCTCAAATCCAATATGATTGGTGTCTTTGTATGTAAAGAACCACATGGAGACACACTGAAAGGATGGATATTACCTCAGTTAGTTGTCTATGGCTGTGAGCAGACACCATGGCTATGGCAATTCTTATAAAAAAACATTTAATTGGGGACTGCTTACAGTTTTAGAGTTATAGTCTGTTATCATGGCAGAAAGCAAGGCAGTGTGCAGTCAGATGTAGTGCTGGAGAAGCAGAGTTCTATATTCCTATCTTCAGATAGAAGGAAGGGAAGGGTACTGAGCCTGTCTTGGGCTTTTGAAACCTCAAAGCCTACCTCCAGTGATACACTTTCTCCAACAAGGACACAGTTACTCCAAAAAGGCCAAACTTCCTACTCCTTTTCTAGTGGTGCTACTCTTTGATAATTAAGTACTTAAATATTTGAGCCTATGGGGCTATTCTTATTGAAACTACCACATTTATCTATAGACAAAGGATGAAGAGGATTGTTTTAGCCACAGAAGATGAGACAAACATGTAGCCTGTTGTTTATCAGAGCCCTCAAAGAAGTCTACCTTGGTTTTAGACTTTCAAGCACCAAAAAGTGATAACATGGAGGTAACAGGTCCATGGGAGTAGATGGCACCACTGGGCATTCAGAGAACAAAGATGAGCACTTGAAAAGACATCATGGTTTAAAAGAGAAAGAAAAGAGCTAATATTTGATAGCTTTACTTCCCATTTGTTTATTTTCTACAAGTCATGTTTTGGAGCAATTAAGAAAATATCATACAAATATTCCCACTGTGACTACACATGAGTAACTTTAATTCTGCCCAAAGTTTGTCTTCTTGCTACAAAATGCATCTGTTATTTGCATTTACTTAATCTGTTAAGATATTGTGCACTAAACTACAGACTTCCACAGACATTTAAGAGGCAGCTTTCTATTTTTAATGGATACTTGTGACTAACAAAATCTGCTTTTCTGATCACATGACCCAACCACCCCAGGAGCAGGAGCCTCTTTTCCCGTGCTGTGGCAGACTATATATACATAATGTGTGTCATGTAAGAAAACTGATGGCTACATACACAGGAGGGATCAGTATTAGTAGAAGAAACAAGCAATGGAATAAATAGGGAATTGCCTGTAATCCTTGAATAGGCATTGTGTGTATTTGAAAGACCGAGAGTAAAATCTTCTCTCTCTCTCTCTCTCTCTCTCTCTCTCTCTCTCTCTCTCTCTCTCTGTCTCTCTGCCTCTGTGTGTATGTGTGTGTCTGTCTGTCTTTCATGTGTGTGTGTGTGCGCGCACGTGAGAGAGAGAGAGAGAGAGAGAGAGAGAGAGAGAGAGAGACAGAGAGAGAGAGAGACAGAGAGAGAGAAAGATAGAGGTGGGGTGGTGTCACAAGCCTCAAAACATGTCAACTTCTAGTCACTCTGTAGATTTGAGTTTATAGACTTAACCCATGTGCCCTCATACACAGATAATAAAGAGCAAGATCTGCATTTTACTTCTTCTACCAATGTTTATTTGGCACATATTATACAACAGATGCTTTTCAAGTGACTAAGTTTAAAGGGATAAAAGAAGGAAAAGGACTACCATTGTTAGGAAATCCAATTCTAAATACAATACAATATAATATAAAAGCAGACAGATAAGAAAGATAATTTCCAGAGGTGATAGCAGTTCTTAGACTAAGCAAATGTTGGAAAGTACACAGTAGAGGGAGTATTCAGAAAGTCAACCATGAAAGAACTTCCAGAAGAGGTGACAATAATAGACATTTGACTCATGAGAACCTAGTCACATAAAATAGAGCATTCCTGGGACTGAGTTCAAAGGCTCTGAAGCTACTGGTTACGACAAGGAGACTAAAGACATGAAGGAGTTCTTCCTACACCCTTGCCATTCTTCATCTCAACCCCACCCCCACTCCGTCTCCTGTCATAGGATGACATGAGAAATCTCCTGAAACTAGCACCAGGTTCTTAGACTTCTTAGTTTCACAAATGAACGGTTAATTAGGTAGAATTTAGGGTGCCAGATTTGGTGGAAGAGCATTGTTCAGTGTAGAGCCAGATATTGTGTGCTAAGAACAAGGGCCTTGTTGCTCATGGACTGCATTCATTGTAGATTGGCTGGGAGGCATTTCTCTGCATTTCTCTGCTCTAGGACTCCTGCTTGCAAGCACTCTTTCTATGGTGTTGCTGACGGCCATGACAGAAGACCAATGGGATAATATGATGAGGAGTTTCATTCAAAGATTCATGACTTCTGTCTGAACTCATTTTTCACTCACCTTGGTCAAAGGAAGCCGTGGAGGTGCTCCTATGCTTAAACGTAGACACAATGAATCAGGCTTATTTGTTGCAATTTACTGATGTAAATAGTCATTTTGGATTCTTTTTTTTAATTCTTTTTTTATTGGATATTTTATTTACATTTCCGATGTTATCCCCTTACCTCATTTTCCCCCATCCCACCCAGGAGCCCCCTATCCCATCCCCCCTCCTCCTGCTTCTATGAGGATGTACCTCCACCAACCCCCCCATTCCCACCTCCCCACCCTCAAATTCCCCCCACACGGTGTCCAGCCTTCATGAGACCAAGGATCTCCTCTCCCACCTATGCCTGACAGGACCATCTCACTTGCATATACAGCTGGAGCCAAGGGTCCCTCCCTAAGTGCTCCCAGGCTGGTGGTTTAGACCCTGGGGGCTCTGGTTGGTTGGTATTGTTGCTCTCCTCATGAAGTCACAAACCCTTTCAACTCCTTCAGTCTTCACTCTAACTCCTCCATTGGAAACCCCATGATCATTTTGGATTCTTGAACCAAAGGTCACCTGATGGACAGCCCTGCCTCTTAAGCTGTATGTATATCCTATTTCTTTTAATTCAAATTTTGAGATGTTCTACAATGTCCACTGAGAGCTCACAGCTCTCTTTGCTCCTAACTAGATGGTGAGCACATTAAGAATGGCTGTTTTATATTCATGCTTCCTGTACCAGCATCCCTGCCAAACACAAAATGGATTTGGAGACTGTATTTACACTAGGAATATCCACTTTCCCACTTCTTGTGTGCCTTAATATATCTTTTTCTCATTGTTCGCAGGGTTAGTTTGTTAATGAATTCAAACTAGGCAGAGAAGACTCTCACAGCATATTCAAAGATAAATCATGGGAGAACTTAAAAACTCTTGTAATAAACATGGGTATACTATTCATCAAAATTGCAAGAAACTTAACCTAAGAATGAATTTACACCATGGAGTAAAAGTATAAGTGCAGTTTGAAAACTTTCAGGGAATTTTTATATGTCTGACAGCTGACGTAGGTGGATGTTCATTATTACAAGTGAAATCATTGTAATAAACAAAAGCATGAAAGACAAAAAATATTTGACTTCTCTTCTTGGCCTCTTTCCTATCAAAATGGCACTTTAGAAGAGATTTCTTTGATACTACTTCCTAAGGATTGTTTGAAATTATTGTTGTTGTTATATTGTTATTATTATTGTAGGCATGTGAGCATTTTGTCTGTGCACCATGTACTTGGTTGGTGTCTGTGGGATACAGAAAAGCGTATCAGATTCCTTGGAACAGGAGTTACAGATGTTTTTGAATCACCACATGGTTGCTCGGAATTCAACCCATGTTCTCTAGAAGAACAGCCAGTGCTGTTAACTGTGGAGCCATCTCTGAATTTTAAGACCAAGGGAGAAGTGAAAAGTATGTTTTCTGTGAAATTTACTTAGGTATATAAACAAATACATTGTGGAGTCTGGGACAGTGAGGTTCAAGATGGGGAATGGCCAACATGTTGATCATAGAGAAGCTAATCATGGAGGAGAGTGGGGTGTGGGAATACAGTATTTAAAACCTAATGAATCTACCAGATGGAAGAGATGGTAGAAGACAGGACCTATCAAGTAATTTTCAGTTCTTGAAGATAAAAGTAACTTGATGACAGCCTGGCCTTTTAAGTTATATCCAGGGAAACAGAGGGGTAGACAGGCAGGAAGGAAGATCTTGTAGATTTCAGAAGAGAGTTTCCATAGGAAGACAGGGCACAGGGTTTGTCAAACCCTTAGAGAAGGGACCAGAAATTGTAAACTATAACTGTTCTGTGCTGTACTGGGGCTCTGCTGACCTGGGTAGGGCCTCTCTTTGCAAAGCACAAACAATAGCTTGATTGTTTGAAATGAACACCTGTTTCCAAGAAATCACAAAAGGGTCTTACATAATCCTGGGTAGGGTATTAGGTCTGTTGACAAATGTAGCCTTCTGGAGATGTTTGAGAATGTAGCTGTGGGCTCTAATTGTGAGTATGATTATATAAAGTAGGAAAGTATTATTAGAATTGTCCAGTGAAAGAGGGTATGGTTGGAGAACCATGGCCTCTGCTAAGACTGAAGCATGAGTAGAGGTGTTAGACTCTAGTGGGAGGCAGGAGCTCTCGTCAGGTGAGTCGAGTGAAGGGATGGAAGAGTAGATACCCAGGAGAGGTGGCTTGTAGAGCTCTAAGATGGGTCGTTTCCTATCTAAAGGGCTTAGTTTTTTTTCTAACAACATAGGGAGCTCATGGCCAGGAAAGATGGACAATATCCATTCACAGCTAGTGGGATGCAAAAGCAAAATGTATTATTCCCATTTCAAGGAAGCTGGATTGTGGAAGAGCTTATAGAACAATGCTTCTTTGAGTCAGCTCTCCTTTACCAGTCCTTTCCACATCCTGGTCACCGTGATCCATGGTAGGTGAAAGAGCAAGAGCTGAATTATCCTTGCTTAGGTCTGAGTAGCAAACAGCTTTGAGAAGATGCTCAACCCTGTGGGGTTTTGTGTCTGGTGATAGAACATGTGAAAATGTGCTCTCTTGGGACACTACTCTCTCTTGCCCCTCACTACTCTTGGGGCATCTATGTAAGGAAGAGCATCCCCTCCACATCTGACTCTGTGCTACTTGTCTATCAGTCATGACACATGTTTCTTTCCTTTAATCTCATGAATAGTTTAGTGCTGTGGTCCAAGTTTAGTGCTTTTACCTTTTAAGAAGAAGGCTGTTTTATATTTGGGAAGATTCATCATTTGTGCTGTCTGGGACTGTCTCTTGAGACATTATTTTTTATTTAATTTTAATTCTTTGGTAGCTGTTATCACTAGAACAGGAGAACGGGCTTTCATTTACATGAATTAAGTTGATGTACCAATCTCTCTCTTCTCTGGGGTTTTTAAAGAATCTTCCATGATTGGTTGAGCATGAGGAATCTCCCTGTGACAGCTCTATAAAGAAAGACAGACAGTAAAGACAATCTAATAGGCAGTCAGTCGATGAGGATTTTTGTCTGGAATAAATTTAGCACATCTCATAAAGTTTTTATAGACATTACCTTTCAAATGCTTAGAATATCATTATCTAGCCCAACATTTCTCTGTTCCTGATTTTTCTTATCCTTAACTGAAAAATGGAAAACAAAATAAAAACCTGGCACATAACCATTCTTCGGACGATTTTCTGTAGCTACTTGAAACGTAGTGAGGCTGTTGAAATGGCTGGCTTTCCTGTCTTCCACTGCTTGCTGTTTTTTTCCTATGGGATTTAATTAGAGTCTTCTACACAGTCTGACAATTAGTGGGCGATGCAATGTAATTCACAACTTTATCTTTATTTAACATCAGTATGTAAGCCTCAACAAGCCACTCAAGGTTTCAGGGATTCTGTACCACAACTGCAGAAAAACAAATTCATGATGGAAATAAAATATTCGATCATTTCAATTAGTAGATCAGAAACAGACCATAAGTCTGGCCATAGAGAGCTAAAATGAAATTTCTCAAAAATTCACATTATCAAAGTGAATGAAACAAAAGAACACAAAATAAAGGCACTGAATATTTAATAATTCTACATAATGGTTTATCTAGGGGCTTCCCAAGTCTCATTTTCTTTAGATTTCCTATAAAATCCAACCCTTTCTATTTCCTCTTCCCTTCCTTTTGTCTGCTTTGGGAAGGAGTGAGCACGGGTACATGGGAAGACAAGCTTATGAGGCAGCAACAGAGGGAATATATATGTGCCAGGTAAAAAATGTATTCATTTCTTTCCACATGGATACTGCTTGATGAGCCCCACTTAATGCCCATGGGTCTGAGGATTTGGGAAACTGCACAGTGTATTTTATTGTTTAATGGGACAGTGCATCTTCAGTGAAGCTCCCACAAGCTCAGTCTTGCCTGACACCCCGTTGGGGAAAAGCTCACTGTCTTCTGAATTTTCTAGACAAATCTGGACAGAGGCAAAGGGGATTAAGAGAGAATCACCCCTGAACACTCTTCCCTAAATCTTTGTACATGGCGTGCTCTGGTGTCTGTGGATGGCAAGGACAGACTAGAAAAAAGATGATGTGTTGGAATTTTTTTCCCCATTCTAGAGAGAGAAGCAGGCTGGGAGGATGAGGTCATGGGGTTCAAGAGGTTGCTATCATGTTTGCTCTCTAACAAGGAGAAACAAGTATTCAAAGATTTGAAATGCATTTTTATTCAAACACTGTGTCTCAGAAAATACATACACAGAGAATACATTCCCTAATCCGATGGTTTGCTTCCCTTTTCTCCCTGGCTAGTGACCTGAGGAAGCTCTACTGGAGAGAAGATGAAAGGAGCTCAGAGCCAGGGGCAGATATTCTCAGGAGGGGTTCTCAGTGTCCTGGGCAGCCACAGGTCTAAGGCACTAAGATCAGCCACCCCTGCTGCTTCTCAGTCTCCAGGTGAGCAGAAAACACCAGGTAGGTGTTTTAGACTAGGCATTTCATTCTAGAAACTGAATGGTAACAGAAAAGGAAGAAGCATAGGTCTTGGAGGCAGATAGTTCAGGCTTTCCTAACAGCAACACTACTGGCTCATGACAGGATCACTGGCAAATGGAGTTACTTAATTTGACTGTGGCAACAAATTCTGTTCTGTGAATGGAATATAGTAACTCCTATCTGCGTACCAACAGGACATGGCATATACTAGGTAGTTCAGGGACTCTCCTCCCTTAACATGGTCTTAAAAGTGCTCTCTAAATTGAGAAAGCACATGGCTAAATGCTTTCTCTCTTTCTAGACTATGCTAGGTTCCCTGGGGATACATAAGATCTACAGACCACAGTCCCTAGATCTCAGTAGGGTAGGAACTGACTCAAAGCAGGAAGACACATTGAACACATTATTCCCCTTGGCAGGGCTGTCCTTATTTAACATAACAAGCTGCAAATTTCTCCAGAGGTATATGGACCCTGTCGGAGGTGCAGTGAAGGACAACAAATTGCCTTATTTCATTTTCGTTGAGACACATTTCTTCCACTAAGATCTTTGAAGTCAGGGATATCCTATTGTTTGTGGTTGCTCACTGTTCAAATTGCTGCTTTTTTTTTTTTTTTGGTGGTGATGGTTTTGTGTGTGGGTCAATTTCATTATATTAGATATACAAATTAATGATGCATCTTATGATCTATGAAGTCTTGCATCCAATAAAATATTACTCATGATGAAAACTACTATGACATGGAACATCTCCAATTCCAGTTGTGCAGAACTCTAAGCATGTTCAGCCATATTCTTTCTGTACATAAACTACTTAACCAATCTTTAAAAAAATTAGGGTGAGGTATGTATGAGTTGTGTGTGTGTGTGTGTGTGTGCGTGCATGTGCTCACGCTCATTCATAGTTACATATATGGAGGTCAGAGATAGACTTTTATTATCTTCCTCTATGGCTCTTCATCTTCTTTATTTGAGATAGGGTCTCCCATTAAGACTGAAGCTTACCGTTCCAGTTATATTCACTGACCAGCACCTTACACTGGGGGTTAAGGAGATCTACCTATTTTTCTTTCCCAGCTCTGGGGTTTTAGGCATGTACCACTATGCTTACCTTATTTACCTGAATATTGTGGGTCCTTATGATTTCATAGCAACACTTGACTCACTGAGCCATCTTTCCAGGCCAATGTCTAGTTTCATTTGAAACATGTGTAGATGTGGATGGAAGACATCTTGTACATGGGTCCCTTTATATAACAGATATGTCCAACCTGTGGCCCATTGGGTCAGTCAAAGGTAGCTATGACTGAGCCCCAATACAAGTTATAAACTTTCTTAAAACATGACAACTTCTAACTTACATTTTAAAACTGACATACAAAATTGTAAGTCTCCTTATGGCTTTTCATCATCCTTCATCATCTCTCAACCCTCTATGCTGCTCATATCCTTCCTTAAATCTTCTCACCCATAGTGTTTCCCGTTCCTTACCTTCATATTGCCTGTGTCTACTATCCTCCCTCGGTGAAGACATTCCCCCTCACAGCAGCTCTATCTAGCTGCCTGGCATTTCCAAGTACTCCAAGTCAAACACAATCAAGACATTTGAAACTGGGATTCTCAAGTGAAGGGAAATATTAGGTGGTTGTCTGTCTGGGACTGGATTACCCTATCCAGTGTAATTTTCCCCCAGTCTCATCCATTTCAAGTTTTATGACTTCATTTTTCTTTACAACTGAATAAAATTCCATGATGCATAGGTAGCACATTTATCTATTCATTAACTGATGTACATCTAAGCTAAATCCAATGAATTTTTTCCTCTGATCATTTTGGTAACTCAATTGGGTGGTTTTTAATTATGAATTATGTAGATGACAATGTCATGTTGCCACATCCCAAGGTTGGGCAGACCTGACAGAAAGTTTTGCCTTGAATTTGGAACATCAAAATGGCTTATTCTGTTTTGAAATTATAGAATTTCTATTGCTTTGTAAAACCATTTAAAGGAAGAAACTGAGACAAAAAATTATAAGAATGAAGGGAAGGTTGGGTCTGAAGCTGTGAGCCTTGTTCATGGACATTGATTTCAATGGCAGACATTCAGTTCTAAATCCTCATTATGCTCACACCAACATTTTTTTTTAATGACCATGCTCCTCTTCCTCTGTTTTGCAACACTATACATTTTCTTTAATGTCATCAATATGACATTATTGGAGTCATGCTGGAGACATTACTCTTTAATATTAGAAGAAAATGGGGGCAGGCAATAGAAAGGAAGGGAAGGCGGTATGTGTAAAGAAACATTTCCCTTTCTTTCCAAGACAAACATACTAAAATAAGAAAGGCTTATGAGTTGTATTTGATATTAATATTTCACATGTACACAGAGGCCTCCATAGACAAGAAATGAAGACTCCCTCCAAAGGAGAGTATACCTATGAGGTTACATATCGTTTTAATGAGGAAAGGCACAAGGCTAGAAAAGGGCAAGTATTTAGAATCCCAGCAACAAGTTATAGTGAAGGTTCTGGGAAATATATGGAGGGAGGCTGGTGGAAGATAAGGGAGGTTGCAGATTTGTGTAGTTTCATCTCTTTCTGAAATCCTGTCTCCCCCAACCTCCTGCCTCTCCCTGGTACAGACATGGCACTTGTCTGCTAGAATATTTATGCTTTGCTTTTAGGCAGTAAATTGGAGACCAAAGAGCTCTCCCTTCATCTGCTTTTTCTCAGTTAATTTCAGCTCAACATAGTCAGTATGACAGGGTGCTATATATTGGGGTGATGTGTTCTGATTTTTATTTAGTTATTCTCATCTTTATGCTTTCCTTGAAAGGAAGAAACTGGTCTTATTTACTGTTAAAATGTTTCCTTTGGGTTCTCTCTTGTACTATTTCTGAGGCCTTGACAAGGGTCAAATCTTCAGAAAATCTCAGGGACTGCCATGAATCCCATTGGCTCTGGGATCCCTGTTTTTGGCATTTCTCTCCATTTGATGCCTTAATCTTTCTGGTTGTGAATCTTAACCAATATAACTTCCCTCTTGACATCTTCCTCTTCCCGGCATGTTGCAGCAGGTGAATAAAGCACTCATTCTGTCAGCCTTCTAACCCTACCACACCTTGGCAACCTTCTCAGAGGAAAAAAACAAATTTCATCTCCTTCCTGGCAGCTAAGAGCCAATGGGATCAAGTTCAAATTTGGGTTTTGCCAGTTTGCTTCTCGGTCAGCTCTTCAGTTGTGAAATAACAAAGCAACAACAACAAATCTCACACCATGATTCATTGCTTTGTGATCAGATGATTTTTACATGTCTAACAGTGTTTAGTACATAGCACACAGAATCTAGTCTTTGTCCTTTAATGGCTAGCAGGTAGTTCTTATAGCATAAGTCATGCTAGTATAATCTGGAGACAAGAGAGATGCTGGAGCAGCACTCAAATCAGCTTATAATGACATTTCTATGCTCATTGAAGTATCCACCATCCTTCTCAAGATTTTCAAGAGAATTAAGTTCCCATGCCCAAGCATCCATTATATCCCATGGATTAACGGTTGCCTTCCAACTAGTGCCACAGAGTATCTTTCTTTGGATAATTGAGAAAAGTCACTCACATAATTTTCTATGAGGTTCAGTTCTCTGGAGGAACATGTCAGGAAAGGCTGACAGATAATAGATTTCCATAATTTACAAAGTTCAGTTTGTATTTGAAAGCTATTTGATTTAAAAGAACACTCATGACTCAAAGGGGGAATGTAGCTAATACATAGATTCTAAATATAGCACACTAGCAAGGTATTCTGAAGACTCAAACTCCAAGAGGACTTTTTCCTGTTGTTTATGGATATCCTCCATAGACCTGATGCTGAAACCTATTTCCCAACTAATAATTTTCATCTTTACATTATTGAACCTGAATGCTGACCATGGGTATGTTTTTGCAGATGATACCAAATAAGAATGTTGATGCATTTATTTTAGAAGCCACTGGGGAGTCTTGTTATTAAAAGCTGAAACCAAACTTTTGGTTGATCAACAAAAAAAAAAAATGGAGCTGTAGGCAGGTGTCTGGCATAATGTTATTATATCAAATCTTTCCTTTCATTTACTTCTCCATGACAAGAATTAATAGGAGATGTGGGAGACTTTCCAAGTTAATTTCAATAGGGAGGATGCAAAATTCCCACCTGCATGGAGATAGTGAGGATACCTCCTGATTATAGTCTCAGTACTATAGAGGTAGAGGCTAGAAATTTTTAAGGTTGAGGACTATCTGGACTACCTATAAAGACCTTAGCTCAGAGAGACCAAGTGTCTACTCAATCGTCTGAACAGACAACAAAAGTGCATGGTGTTGTTTGTGATTTGAGTGGCAGAAGACAATGGGGAAGGTGTCTTTGCTGGGACTGGTGGGAGAGGGTGCCTGAAGCCCTTTGCCTATGCTAATGTCCATACTGATGGAGTAGATGGAGGCAGAGTGAAGAAACCATAAGGGAAGTTAGACAGATGTCTAAGAGCTGAGCTCATGATTATGAAATGGGAGAGAAATCACTAGAATTCTGAAAGGCTGCTGGTTATAATGCACTGATGTGTGTAAGATCTTGTTCTCAATGGTTTGGAAATGCTAGTTCTCAGACTGTATTATTGCAGGGTTGTTTTGACCATTCTGGGTAGGTACAAGGAAAGCAAAGATGAATGGGACCTGTTAATAAGAATGGCAGCTTGAATGCGTAATCACTGAGTCCAACTTCTGAACACAAGACCATAGCTAATTCATTCACAAGGTGGAGTAGTTCATGTCCCTGGGTCTATGGTGCAACATAAGCTTAATTAGAGTTAGACACTGGCCATTCTACCAGCTGTAGTCCTGCATTCAGTCTTCCAATGAACAGCAGTACTTAATCTAAAAGCTATCCTAATGGGAATGTTTAGCAATCTATATACTTATATTAAGGAAGTTTTCTATAGACACTTTCCTTCATTTTTAAGATGAAATTTGAAGTAAAGTATGGGAAGAAAAAAAAGGAAAAGACAGAGAGAAAAGTCTTCTCCTCAGCCTGTAACCGGATAGTGATTGTCAAGTTAGCATTGTCCAAAAACAGACAGTTGGCTCTTCACAGTGGGGATGTTAGGGGTATAGAGAGGTAGGATGGGGACCCTGTGTTTGTGTATAGTGGAGCTCTATTAATGGAAATCAGAAGTTCTTTAAGTGTGTGGGAACACTCATGGTGGCTTCTGCTTGGCCACTGTCCTGACAGTACATTTTACATTACTCAACTCATCAAGACAGAGTTGATAAAAAGACTTTAAATATCATTCCTAATAAATTTGTAAAACAGGCCACACAATGTAGCATTGTATAAGCCTTTCCGGTTGTCTGTTGCTAGGCACATATTCTACTGCTTCATTACCAACCCCACTTCCGGCTCTACAACAGTGACTGGACAGACTGGGAAAAGTCTAGGATGGATAAACTGTCCATATTTTGGAGTAATTTCTGCACTCACTTAAAAGAAACAGCACCTACCATGAATGAAGTTGTTCCTTTGTTGCCTAATGAAATAGTTTAGGAGGGATAAGTGTCAGCAAAAGGTGTGACAATCAGCAATGACAGTGATATCACTCAAAGTCAGCTTTGGTGTTAGAGTGTACCCTCTGTGCTGTGAGGCTGTGAATAGAGGGCTGTCCTAGTGGCCAAAGAGTTTGAAAAAGTACCCTATCCATCCTTGGCTCAGACCTCACAGGGAAATGGCTCTTCATGTTGCCTGAGTGAGCCTCTTCTGAGGGAAGGCAAAAGGAGTAACTCCAAGGCTCCACTGTCACACGGGGGATGTTAGAATTATAACCATAGGCTCTATTCTTGTAGTGTCACAAATGAGGTAGTCTGACCTCCATCTTGATGCAAGTTGAAGTGAAATAGACAAATCAGTGACCAAACTTAACCAGGAGTGCTGTTCCTTCCAACAAACAGTGGTGAATGAAGAGTCTTGTGGCTCCTTAAGAAGCTGAGAATAGATTACTTTTGTGAGCTCAGCCCTAAGTATGACCTTTACACCACCCCCAGAGAAGGCTCACAAGCATTGTAGAAGAAACTAAGGGATAGCATAAGGGCTGTAAAATGACATCCTCAGGCTCAGACACAACTAATGCAATCATTAACTCACATGTGTGGTCACCTGCACCGACCCTATACAAGACTGGCTTTAGTAACAATCATGGTTGGGGATGGGGCTTACTTGGCCTTTTCCTTTACCAATTGCTGGCCTATTGGATATTGATAGATTCTGGGCAAGCCTCTTGCCCTGACATGATGGAATGTTGAAAGGCCTTGTTGCAGGCAAATATGGCTGTCGTGAGTTCAGGAGTGCAAGGGTCATATAATACCCAGATGACAACACTTCATAGTTCACCTGCCCATCTTCTGGCTCTTACAGTCTTTCTGGCCATTCCTCCTCAATCTTCCTAGAGGAAGTCCAATAGATGTCCCATTTTGTCCCATTTAGGGCTAAGAACTCTCCATTCCCTTATTTTCAGCACTTATACCAGATATGAACCTTCATGTTAACTATTGCACACTGTAGAATAAATAAAACCTTGAAGCAAACCCAACTTCTTTGCCCAAGGCTGGGTATATCATTAATCAATGGGCATAAAAATGAGTAATTAGAAAACAGTAAGACGTATATCTATTTATCAATAGTAACAGTTGTACTACTAATGCCTATAACTCCCCCAGATATAGATGTTTGACCAGGTTTATCATACTAGGCATTTATTCCTCCTGTGAATTTGCCATTGAATCAAATCAGAAAGTGGTTGGTTATTTCTTAAGCTGTTTTGCCACTATGGTATCACCAGACATATCTTGTCTGGAAAGTCAGTATTGCAGCATAGAGAATATACAGCTAGCTGAGATCACTGGTGAGTTTTCTCCCTCTGCAGGCAGCATTGCACCTATGAACACTAAACATCCAAAACCAAGATTTTGATTTAGTTTCAGCTTGATTTCTCTGTATCTGTCCTATATCCAAAGTGTGTGGAATCTTCCATGATAGGGTCTTATCCCCTAGCTCTCGTGGACAACCGAGAAGAATGTAAGTCTCTGATTTTCATATTTAAGAGCTCTACATGATAAAATCATAGAGCTAATCTGCCATTTCTGTGTAGCATATGATGGAGATGTTTCAGAACTTGAGGTAAAAAGACTCTACAAAGTTAGTGTGGAAGGTAGCTGTGAGAAATTGCCAGTATCATTCCGGTTATGGGTTATTGGCTCTGTTTAAGTTGCTTCCTCTATTAACACAGACCCTGAAACCACAGCCAGAGCAACGTTTACATTCTCTTCTCCCAGGCCCAGTTGTGGACACTGCTGAAACACAGAAGTACCATAGCAGAAGGAAATGAGAAAGCAAAAACAAAAACAAAACAAAACAACACACCCCCAAACCCAGAGCAGTGATGAAAAACACCATGCTGGTGTTAGCAAACCCTGGTTGAGCAAGGCCTTTCAGGCCATTTGTCTTGCCTTTGATATATCTGCCTTTTCACTTCAAATAGCTTTATAGGTTTTTTAGCTGAAACCAATTAAAGAGAGCCAATTGGCAGGGTTAGCACTTGTGGTGTTTATGGTGTGCATTGTATTGATTTACACCACTCAGCGACTACAGTGGGAAGCAAACTATCTGAGGAAGAAAGGAACACTCATACCAGGGGGGCCTTATAGTGCACCAGATTCTTTTAAAAAGAGTAATGGACAATCCTATAAAGGAAACTGCTGATTCTACAAGCTCCACCAGTAAGGCACATTATTTTACAAACATTCAAGCCAATGGGTGTAGTTTAGTGACAAGTCACTGTGTGAAATGCTGTGCATCTCTCTGTGACTCAGGGCCTCTCCATCACAGAAGCAGAAAGGAGGCACAGAAGCAGATTCCCTGATTGTACTCTAGCTCGTGTGTTGGGAAAAACAAACTTTGGTAGGCTCAAGGGTGTAGGTTTCAGGAGAATATTTTGGGGGGAGTTGTATGGTAAGACACATTATTTTTAGACCTTACAGCACTCCACATGGTGGGTTTATGAGCTAAGCCTGGCAGGGTCACGATACTTAAACTGCTGCCAGGGAGATCCCTGTAAAATGAGGAGGGTGGAAAAAGACACTGGGTGGCTTTCAAGCCACTCCCTGGCTTCCAGCTGTGCAGAAATACAGTTTCCTGTGGGGTTCTCATTCATTGGCTCATCCACATGAAGTCACTCTGAACAGGGAGTGACAAGAGGAAAAGCAACAAGATGGCACCTGTGAACAAAGCTGAGAGCTTGCAACTTTGGGTTTTAGCATCAATAACAGCAAATAATCAAACTCAGGATGAATAAGATAAAAATCTCTTGAACACTCTTGTAGATGCTTGGAGGCACAAGCGTGACGATTGAAGAAAAGAGTGTCAAAGCATGCGGAGTTGGAAACTCGCCCAGCGTGGATTGCCATAAAGACTTTTGTGCTTTATTCTTGAGTTTCACAAAGACAGCTGGGTTAGGTGCAGCTTTGAATATTTGTAATAATAATAATTATTATTATTATTATAATGATGGTAATATTCTCTTACTCTTTCATGTGCCTGTGTGTGGTACAGATGCATGTGTGTGCGTGTTCATGTATATGGACACACATACGTGTGTGTGTGTGTGTGTTGCATTTGAGCAAGCATGTATTTGCACATATGCATACAGGTATATGTGGAGACTTGAAGTGGACATCAGGAAGCTTCCTAAATGGCTCTTCTTCTTATTCACTGAGGTAATGCTCCTCAACTTAACCTGGAGCTTGCCAATATATTCAGTCTGTCTAGCCAGCTTGCTCCAGGGAAACCTCTGTCTCCATCTTCCCAGATAAAAGATGAAGGAACAGCTTTCCAAAGATTAACTGATTTATTATGGCAACTCACAAGATGAGAGTTTGAAAGTAAGAACAATGGTTGATCACTTATGACTAATTAAATCCTGAACTGAGAATGTACATAGATGTATTTGGTGTTAAAACTTAATATTCTTTTTTTTTTTTTTGTAAGAGAGGAAGCATGACTCAAAGAAATGCAATAAATTCTCTGTAGCTTACAAATATGTAGGAGAAGACCCTGAGTTCTGGCTGTAAATAGTAGATGATTATTTGGGCCCAGTTTCTCTCTCTTTTTACCTAAAAGGCTATTTCTAATAAAAAAGGAACTTCTCTGACCCAGCCTGTAAAGAGCTTAGGCGTCATCGTTCCATATTAACAACAAATAAAAAAGTATACAGTTGAAAAAAATCAACAACTCTTTATGAAAAATCACAACAGAGCAAATGCAGAGAACAAAATTTTGGGGGTGCCCAGCCCAAAATGATAGTTACAGTACAACTCCTGCACCCAAAGCACAGGGAGCATCCTGGAAGAGTGAAAGGAAGATTGTAAGAGTCAGAGGACTTGGAAGTTTGTTGTGTGATTGTGTTTTCTTGGGTATGATAGAGACAGAATACCTATTATATATCAAAAGCATGGTTGTCTAAACAATGACAACACCAAGGAACATGCTAATATAGAAGATGGAAATATCATCTCTGAAAGTATATACATACAGTAACATCAAATGAACTCAGCAGGTTGTATTTATATATTTCTGTATTTATATATGCATATAACAGTAATAATTAAGAAAAGGGCCCAATAATTGAGTGGTAAGGGGTTTCATGGCAGAGATTGGAGTTTGGAAATGGAAAAGGGTGAATAATGTGTATTTTAATTTTTATTACTACAAAATAACCAACAACTCTGTAGAAGTCCTGAACAAATAAGGTAATAGGAGGTCTTTTGTTTTATAATTCTAGTGGCATATGCAGAGAATCCAACCTTATAAGAGCAGAACATTCTGTGGAAACCAGAGGGGAAGCAGGAAACCTTGGCCGCCATTGACAAATTGCTGGAGGTTCATTCAATGTGGACAAGTTTGACAGAAAAAAATTCTAAGAGGCTCTAGTCCCCTGCATTCATCTTCAAATTTTGAGTTAGACCCTCTCAGAGCTTTCTACCTTGTTCTTCTAGAAAATAAGAAAGAAAATGTTCCCCCATGGGCTTCCTGGAGGATGAATGGAAAAGTGACCATCTTGAAGTATGAGAGAATATTAATAAAAACAGAAGCAAGCCCATGCAAAAGGGGAAAACCATAACCATTTAGCCTCTCAAAGTGGAATAGAAGCTAGGGAAACTATTCTCTATAATGTTGTTGGAGTGATGCATGTCTTGTGTTTGTTCAAGCCTATAGAATGTGCACTTCCAAATTTGACCTAGAAGATTGTAGTGAGTCATTTGGTATTTCTTGGGTGGTTTTGATTGACAAGTTGTACATATATGGGTAGAAGGGTATATGGGAACTCACTGTACTTCTTGCTCCATTTTGCAGTAAAATCTGCTTTATAAATACAGTTTGTGAGAACCCAAAAGTTCCACTTTAGTTTTTTAATTTACTCAGGTCAAACTGGAGAGGCAATGTGGTCAGTGTCCAGTTCTCAAGCACTCTTTTTAAAGCACACATGCCCTTTCTCAGTTAGGCTATGACCTCTTGTTGGATCCTAAGTCCTATGGCAATTCCCTCATGTCATAGAGCATAGACAAAGATGGCCATATGTTTTACCATATTAATCAGTATAATTTTGATTTAAAATACATCACCATCAATTATTATAACGGACTTGAAATTGGGCTGTTTGAGCTACAACAAGAAGAACTCTGATCTCTCTCTCTCTCTCTCTCTCTCTCTCTCTCTCTCTCTCTCTCTGTCTGTCTCTCTCTCTCTCTGTGTGTGTGTGTGTGTATGCTCATGCGTGTACCTAGTAGTAGTAGTAGGTAGCTAAGTAGGCAGTAGTAGGTAGCTAGCCCACAAGACACTTGGACTCTCAAGAGCAGACTGTGTTTTGTTATTCTCTGCCTAACTCATGCTGTCCTAGCATGGCTCCACTGCTAACTGTGTGAGTGACTTGGCTAAAGCTCTTCTCTTGGTTTCTTCTGAGTCTGTGTTTGGCATTTTTTTTTATTCTATCAGTGCCTCCCCCTTCCTTCAGTGTTTTGATTCTTGTCCAGTGTAACATTTCTCTTGGAATTGACAGCCTGAGCAACTGTGGATGTCATAGGATAATTTTTTCTTGAAGATATCCTACTTTTCTTGATAAAGCCACACTAACTTCACAGTCATAGGTAATGTCTATTTTAGGATCTGAAAGTTCATTTGATCATATCAACCCATTGAGGTCTGGTAGAGAAAAGCTCACACCATAATGCATCTTCATATAAAACCTCCAAAACCCCGTATCAAATGGTAATAAGAAGAAATTGATGAAGTCTACCAAGAAATTCATGATTAATGTGGTGCTGTGTTTAGTATACCCATCACAAAGGAAACTAGGAAGTGAGTTGATTTCCAAGCTCGCTACAGAGTTGATACAAGAGAAAGGGCATGCCATGTTGGATAGCATTATTTAAAAAACAATCCAACATGAAGATAAAAAAATGTTCTTATATTATTTTAAGGACAAGAGATGATTATAAGCCTGGATGAAGCCAAACATGGAGTAAGACCAGTATGTCTAATTGTAAAAATGTGGATAATTGAGAAGCTGCATTCTAAGCCAGGCAGGCCTGAGTTCCTGCCTTGGCTGGATGGAGTGACAGAGCCTCTAGGGGTCTAATTTGTTTCACCTGTGATGTGGAAGTGTTGGTTACATGATTCTCTAGGGCATCCTTTAGGCTTAACAGTATATTTTTGTGAGTTTTGAAGGTTCTTAGACTTAAATAACTAAGAAGCAAAAGAGCGCAAACTGTGGAATTCAACTATAATAGCACAGTTACCTTGAATCTATATCTTACTAATTTAGCTATGAGAGGGACTTGCCACCTTTAGAAAAGGGCTCAGTTTTTAAGTTTGTAGAAACCTATACTGAGCCCAAAATTTTACAAGAAGGAAGTTCAGTCTTTAAAGGAGAGATATGCAAATTCACAGAGCCGTACCTGAGTCTAACTCTATGTTTATTTACTCATGGAGTACTTTCTGAGTACCTACTCTTGGGTTGAGTATGAAACTAATGTAGAAGTTTTTGACCTAGGTTTTGAATTGCGGTCTTCATGTCTGTCTGTGTCCGTGAGTTCTCACTATTGGAATTTTACACGGTTGTTCTCATCCACACCCACCTGCCTTAGTATTGCCACTAAGGAGTAGTTTCCTTTGGGATTTTTGGTGTGGACAGTGTAGTAGAATGGGAGATGCTGCCTGTATTAGTTAAGATACTGGGCACTCAGACGCCTCTCTAGCTCTCTACAAAATATCACATGGTCAAACTCTTTTTCTTAATTTAAAAGGCAAATAGAAGTTCTACCTCTTGCTATTGTTCAAGGACTCAGATTGACAGAAGCTCTTCCCTTTTCAGTATATGCTCATAGAGTTACTACAATATCCATATCTAGCCAAATAAAAAGAAAGAGCATAGGTGATTACCTTTTGTGATTTTTATCAACCAGGCCTTGGCAGAGAAGGACATTTTAAATTGTATTGCTTAGAGCTTGGTGAGATAACTGCATATACCTGGCAGGTACTCTGAGAAGTGGAGTCTAAGGTCATGTTTAGTGAACTCCCAGCAGTCCTCACTGCATGGTTGAGCACTGTAGCATGTGGTAAGTGTGTGCCCTAATTGCATTGCATGAGTTTCTCTTCAGATTTAGGTCAGGTTGGTACATGGCAGCTTATATGAATAGATACGAGAGTAGGCTCAACTCTACAATAGTCAGCTGGCTTCCTCTTTGCTGTGGTCTGGGCTAGATGCCTTGAGCATTTCCAAATAAGCAGGAAGCATTAATATAATTGTTCAATAAAAAATAGGTACAAGTTGTAAAACTTTGTCTCTGTCATGGAAGATACAGCATCTCAAACAGCTTATGTAATGCCCTTGATTCAAATAAGGAAACCCTCCCTGTCAGTGGGCAACTCATGCTCTCTAGAAATGGGCAAAGAGACACCTTGTTGGTGGTTTTGTTCTCATATCAACCAGGGGCAGAGCAGATGGCAATACTGAATTCATCCTAGCTTGATGCCTGGCTTGGTGGTCAAAGCTATCTTATGACTAAAATGCGTAACAGTCAAATCAAATCTAGGCAGGGCAAAGCAGCTGGAGGAAGACAGAGATCTGCAGACTGCCATACCACCCACAGACCTGCCCTCCAGTGCTTGTCACAGACAGGCCATAGACACTTATTTGCCCCATACTAGACAGCATGGATGGAGATGTCACCCAGAGCCAGCCTGAAGCAGGGCCTTCACAATGTGTGAGTATGTGGTGGAAAGATGGGAAAGAAAGAGAAATGGAGCAGCTTGAGTGCTCTGAAGAGGGACAGAACTGGAGCCTCAGGAGTGGAAAGAGGGAGTCTGTTGTGAGTGGCCAGTCCTGTCACTTGAGGCCATGGTGAGGTCCCAGGTTGAGCTACAGGCGAGTGCTGTGTCTTACTCTGTGGCTATGCAGCAACAGGAGTCAGTGTGATATCTAAGACTCATATTACCACTAGAGAACATGGGAATGTCCCTGGTCAGGGCAGCCAGCAGAAATCATGTGGAGGTCCAGGGGCTATGCATAAGTGGTCCTGACCCTCACTGGATGTGGTGTTTTGGAAAGCTTACCCCATGTCTCACTGGGGCCAGCACTCAAGAGAGCAGGTCATGCCTCTAACCCAGGTAGCAAGGTGGAGCTGTGTGGGTGGGTGGGGATGAGTGGGCTCTCAGGGCAAAAGTATGGGAGAGCCTACCCTGATATTCATCTGCTATGGGGTGGGACTGGTGCAGAGGTGATTGTCTGTCCCCTACCACCTATCAGCAGTCAAAAAAGCTGCCCACAGGGTTATGAGCTTGGGAGTACTAGCCCTGTCCCTCACCAGCTGCAATACTTAGGAAAGTAGGCCCATGTACCGTTCCTAGACAGCGCAGCAGATCAGGGACATAGGTGAGGCAGTCCCTAGGGTGAGAGTATAGGAGAGCTGGCCCTGCCACTCATCTTCTGTGCAGTGGATTGGGTATACAGGTGATGGCTTCCCTCCTTGAATCTCACCACCCATGCAGTCAGGAGAGTTGGCCCTGCCCTGCACCACCTGCAGCACTTGGGAGAGCAAGCCCTGCACCTTGCCTAGGCATCAGAGTAGGGCTGGCCCTGGTCAAGAGGTTGTGGGTGAACCAGCCCCAAGAATGTAGCAAAAGAGAGCTGGCCCTGCCATTTATATTCTATGAGGTGACCTAGGTGCAGGGGTGCTGTCCTCCTCCAACCCCTCACTACCTACAGTAGCTGGGAGAGCTGGCCCTGGGGTCCTGAGAATGGAAGAGTTGACCCTGTCCCTCACTGCTGTAGCACTTGAGAGAGTGGCCCTGCACCTTGTCTGAGTAACATGGTGGAGCCTGACCCTGATGGTGAAGGCTTGGGCAACCCAATCCTGATGATGTGGGAGTGGAAGAGCTGGTTCAGTCCCTCACAGGCTGTGGTACTTGTGAGAGTGGGGCCTACACCTTGACTGGGCAGCACAGTAGAGCTGACTCTGGAGGAGTGGGTGCAGGTGAGCCAGCCCAAGGGCATGAGAGCAGGAGAGCTGATCCTGCCTCTTGCTGGAAGTGACACTGGGTGGTCCAGTCAGAGCAGTGCTGGAGAACTTGCTCTGGTTGTATGGATAAGGGAGAGCTGTTGGGCTGACCAGCTCAGCTACCATCCAGGCCCAGATCCAGGGTTCTGAGTTGATCCACCCTAAAATCCATATCATTTGTGAATGGTGTGGACTTGGGAAAGGGCCAGTCCTGCTGTTCCAAGGCTACAGGAATTCCATGACATAGGGCAAAAACAAGATAACCAGGAGGAGTCCCTATGAGGATCCATTATTGATGGTGTCACAGAAGTCAGAGATCTCCAAACAGACCAATGACCCATTGCAATGAACATTTGCAAGAGAAGATGTGTGGACACAGGGATATACTGTGGGACACACTGACACGCTATAGCTTCCACGATGAGATGTTGTCTATGCTTTGTTTGTTTGTATTTTATTTTGGGGGTGACTTTGGAAGGGCAAAGGGTGGAAATGAGGGGATGGGGAGATGAGCAGAACTGGGGTACATGCTGTGAAGCTCACAGAGAATCAATAAAAAGCTTTTAAAAAAATGGACAAATAAGCAAAGACAATGGAAAACAAAATCAAACCCTGATTTATAGTAAGAGAGATTTTGTTTTTGAAATATTAAAATTTTCTGAGAACAAAATTTTTAGGTATTTAAAAATAAATAAATAAATAAATAAATAAATAAAAGACAAAAAGTTTAGGTACTTAGTACTGTATTTAGATATTTTTACCCTATTCTCTCCAACTCTTACCATGTCCCCTTCTCAAAATTTTGGCCTCTTTTTCTTTAATTACACGGTTATATATGTATATACACATATAAATATATGAATACAGCTCTCTCAGTTTATTCAGTGTTGCATATGATATTAGGGTGGACCACTTAGTATTGGACAACCAATTAAAGAGCTCATCCATGCAGTCATTTGTTTCTTGTAGTTCTTCGTCTTGGGATGGTTCCTTATG
This sequence comes from Grammomys surdaster, assembly GCF_004785775.1. Taxonomy (NCBI): domain Eukaryota; kingdom Metazoa; phylum Chordata; class Mammalia; order Rodentia; family Muridae; genus Grammomys; species Grammomys surdaster. The sequence continues at coordinate 11,215,908 of NW_021604569.1, forward strand.
GTGTCGTGTTTAGGCACCATATTGTGGCAATCTCATGGGGATAGTTTCCCTGACATATATAAGAAACAACCTCATGGCAGACATCCTGGTCCTTTGGATCTTACTATTTTTTCATACTCCTTTTGCTCTGATGTTCCCTGAACCTTAGGGGTAGGAGTTATGTTGTATATGCATCTATTTGGGACTAGACACACTGTGATTGGTTCTTCTCTGTGTTTTGACCAATTGTAACTTCTATAATGGTCGTTGTCTGCTGTCAAGAGAAGCTTCCTTTATAAGGGATAGCAGCTACACTTATCTGTGGGTAAAAGAAGATATATTTAGAACAGAATTACATTTTTACTGACTTAGAAAAATGTCAATAGTAGGTTCTCCTCTAGGTTGTATGCTGTCACCAGCCATGGGTAGTTATCTAGATTTACAGTATCAGACAAGAATTCTCTCTACTCAGCAAGATTTAAAGTCCAATTAGACAGCTAGGTGGTGGTGTTACACCTGAACTTGGGAGGCAGAGGCAGGCAGACCTCTAAAAGTTTGAGGCCAGCCTGATCTATAGAGTGAGTTCCAGGGCAGCCAAGGCTGCATAGAGAAACCTTCTCTCAAAAACCAAACAAACCAAAAACCAAACCAAACCAACCAACCAACCAGCCACTACCACCACTACCACCACCACCACCACCACCAACAACAACATCAACAAAAACAAAAACAAATAAACAAAAAAAGTTCAATTAGAAAATTGTGGGTTGGCCCAAAATATAAGAGCCATTATTGTACCTTGGGGATATCTTGTCATGTACGCCATTGTTACAGTCTAACAGACATCACAGATGGGAGGGAATATTGATTACCTTTCTCCATTGGTAATTCCCATAGGATCTTTAGGTACTATGAGAGTTTGTTATCAAGGGGGAATCTTTCCAGTTAGATCCAGCTCAATTTCTCCAAATCCTGTGTCTGAAGTATGTGATAACCTCAGCAATAGCGACTTGCCTATAAATTCAAAAGGGAGGGCAACAACAATAGCCTCTGTTGTTTGAGGACGTCTCTTGGATTCCCTGACCAAAAACTCTAAAGGAAGTTTCTCATGCCCATTACTGGAGTTTTAATAAAATAATCTATAGCTCTTAGGTAGCATTATACCCCACGAGGCATACCTTCACTGAAACTATGTAACACATGTGTGAGTGTATGTTATGACACATGTGCATATATTATGTGTAGTTTTAGGTAAGCATAAAATTACTCCTTACAGGTTAGTGTTATTTACTCCTCAACTCTCTTTCAGTTCCCCTTCCTTTCTCTTTGTATTGCCTACTCTCAACCCCAGCTAAAGTCCACTCCCATTTTTCCTATTTCCTGTTCTTTTCCTCTCTATGGTGCCTCTTCCCACTAAGATTTAATCCTGTGCTGATGTTCTTGTGCAAGTAGCAGGAGCTTCTGTGAGTTCATTTGTATAGCAGTTTTGTTTAGAAACACTATCTAATGCTAGTCCTCCCTGATCTCTGCTTCTTCCAATCTTCCTGTCTCCTCTTCTACGATGAGTCTTGGGTTGGTGAATGATACAGACCTCTCACTAGAGGATGGATGCACTCCACTGACACCTATTCTCTGTATTTTGTCTAGTAGTAAGTTTCTGTGTCCAGTCCTATGAATGCTTTCCTGAAGGTAGGAAGCTTTCTGGTCAATATCACCTTGATTTCTCCATGTCCTGTGACTAAAATGCTTGGTATCTTCAATGATAGGGTTTACCATCAAGTTTCACCAAGAACTGAAGAGCAGTGACATTACCCTGTAATACTTGGACGTCTCTAGGAACCCCTGACCAACAATTCAAGCTCACATCCTGTACTTGGACTTTCATTTGGAAACCTAGTGCTTCTGAGAGAGTTATCTCCTGTGTAATGTAGTTTATGGTTTCACAGGTCTGTAGTTTGGGCTGAGATTTATACCTCATAGCGTGCTGGTCTTGGTTAGGCTCTTCCATGCATATGTTGTCAGACTTGGACCAGCTTGACATCTTTCCTGAGGTAGAAGTGGGTACACAACGTGTCTCTAATAGTCTAGCATATTAGACTATACTATTTGCATAGAAGGAAGTCCATGTTTCATGACTGACAAGAAAAAGTAGAACTTTTTTTTTGAGTCATATGTTTCTAGCATTACAGTGAACCTATGATATGATGTGGCAGCATCTATTGGCCAAAGAATATCCAAACAGGAACCCATACTCTCTGCATCTAACAAATGGATGGGCAGATAATATTTCAAGAATATAGATAAAGACTAGGGTAAGTTTGTCTTTGTGGGATTTTGGGAGATTTGTTCCCAAGTATTTTGTGTTAGTTTGAAGGACAGTGATCACAGAACACTTGTTTCCTACTACAGTGTCATAGTTTCAAGACACCCCAACACTGAAAGTTTATCTCAGAACAACAGCCTCATCTTCCTAAAATACCATTTCCAAGAGGGAGACTTTATACTGTATCTCACAATAATCTCATTTTCCTTTACAGTATTAATTATGTCCTATTCTGCATGCATCTCTACTCAGATATCTTCCTTTTTTCTCAGTGAAAAGAGGTGATGTTCCAAAAATAAATATTCACAGATATTATGAAGAAGCTACAGACACTTAGAAACAATATCTTCTACATATTTGTAATTTATATTTCAAAATCCATTACATTCTGTGACTTATATAAATAAATACTGGACTTGCAAGACACCGTACTGCAACTCCATGCAAAAAGTATAGCTAGGCATTTACAAACAGAGAAGATATTGTTCAAATCGTTGTCTTCTGTCTTCGGCTTCTAGCCAGCTATGCAGACCTGAAGGGAGGAACTTGGCTTTTCTTCCTAAATGGAAAAGAAGAAAGCTATCTTGGCAATGGAGAAGAATCTTTGTTTTATTTACTTTTGACTTATGGCAAGACCTAAGGGACATTGTCCAATTAAACTAATACAAGTCTTGATTATAGCAGGGTAGAAGGACATTGGGAGGGTATGGCAGGGAAAAGGAAGATTGAAGGAGAGAGCACTTTAGCAGACAATTTGAGTTTATTTCCCTTACAATGTTCCAGGCTTGCAGACTTGTGGTCTCGAATGACAGTCAGCCAGATGTGAACATTTAGATCACATTTCTAGAACAATGTCCTGCTTCTACTGTAGCACAAAGATGGGGGAAGCAGGAAGCCCTCCCCTTTCACGAGTCTTTCACATTAATAGGTTCATGGATGACATCCAAAGTCATAGGCATGGTAAAGTTCATTGATAAAGCTTAGCTACTTTCTTATAAAGATCTTGGAAAAGAACTTTTTAGTATGTTGAGAGATTTGAGGGTCTTTGGTAGAGTCTTTAATGGTAGGTTGAAGTTGATTCTAGAAAAAATGTTTCTGGGACGATGCACAAAACAGATAAGCTTGAAATATCTGGAAGGTATTTGTAGTCTTTGAGAAATTGATGGTAAATACAGAGTGGTCTGAACTCAGATGAGTCTGTGTCCAACAGTGGTTAGGTAGGACCATTAATATAACAGGAGAACGTGTGACTTTTCTACTAGCAATAGGAAGACACAGAGGACTTTTAAAGCAATTATAAATTGCTTGTGTGAGACATAGCCTGGACAATTGTGTAACACCTCCTAGTGATACACGTCATTTCCAAATCAAAAGCACTTGGCCTACTGATCACCTAGAAGCCTTCAGAAGGATGGAGAGTGTCTATGACAGTGGCAAACAACTAACAGCAGAAAGAGCTCAGTTGAGTGGCCTTACCTAAGCCATTGGGTTGCATGAAGCTACAGTTGTAGCCAGTGCTCTCCAGGGATGGTGACTATGCTCAAGGCATTTTGTCTATTCATGGGTGGTCCTCCTCAAAACCGGAGTTCATGTTACTTTTCAAGAGTCTCTTGGATTCCCTCAATATTTACTACTGAAACAGCATTAAACTTCTCTATGGCTTGTATGTTTTTACACAAACAAGCAAGCTTCCATGAAGTACTACCACCACCATCACCTCGACATCACTGATTTTTTTTTTAAAATATGGTTTCCATTTACCCAGCTCAAAGCCATTCACACTACACAGGCCAATTCTTTCTCTTCTAGCCTTTGTGAAGTCTCATGGACTGTACAAACCCCAGTGGATAATTTCTGCTCTCACTAGCTCCATTAACCTGTGCTCTCCGTCCTTAATGCAAATGCAGTTTTAAGTGAAAGGCAAATTGTGAGAAAAAGAACTAAAATCTTCTTTTAACTCATCTTGTAAATCTTATCAGAAAGTTATGATAAGTCTTGAAAACAATCAATTCTTATGATAAAATTAAAATGATCACAGAAGTATTTCAATTAGAAAAAAAGTATTAAAATAAAACCATATAGTATCATTGTTAGTTGAAGTTGTTAGTATTATTACATGTATGCATACATACAAATCTGCTGTTTTTCTATTTGTTTATATATGAATATACGTGTGTACATCAAAAATTTGATCTGGAAACTGAAGAAAGGGAACTTTATGTATTTTTAGGTAAGGTATATGTCATAATTATTATTACTTATTACTCTAGGTGCTGGGAACATGTGTGGCATTAAATCTTCTTTTCTACAGCATCTATCACAAGGACTTTAAGATATCAGTATTTTCCTGGTTTACTGAAGCTCATGATACAGCTTAAAAAACTCTTCACAGAACTTAATACAATGTGCTTTTTATGAAAATAGAATAAAATAAAATAATAAAATAAAATAAAACAAAACAAAACAAAGCCATAGTGAGTGTTACCAGAAAGAGCAAAGAAGGCTGGGACTATAGATGGGATAGCTAACAGAAAGGGTTAGAGCTCCTAGTTTGTCTACTCGAAATTATAACATTGACCCCTCTACCCCAATTTGAGATTTTATAGCCTCCATATAAATAAAACCTTTAAGGTGTGAATCATAGAGCTAGGGTTTTTTTGTTGCTGTTGTTTAGAAATGGGAAAATACTGCAGCCTTATATACAGAGTTTATCTGAAAAAGAGTGACTGTAGTCAGTGCAGAAGATAACCTTATTGATGACAGCTTCCCCGCCTCCATCAGGATTTTAGGAGCCACTAAAGGAACTCAGTCATAAGAAGAAACCACTTTAGAAGTTTTACATCTATTCTCTTACTTCAAAAGGTTGCTTTGAAATCTAAAAGGAAACCACATTGGAAGCTAATAAAAACTCGAAAAAAATGTTGATATCTATAGAGAACAGCTATCTTACCCAACACAGAATTATCAATATGAGTGGGTCATATTTTAGTTTGAACTCAGCTCTGATTCAATACAAGTTTTTTTTTCAAAAAGTCACAATATCATAACTTTAAAAACTTTCTCTAAATATTTATTGTATGCAGCCTAGCAGATGAAAAGAATGTAACTATTTTTCTTGTTTGTTTTGAAGTTATTTACTTAGGACTAAGCACCTCATTTTTCTTGTGTACAAAAAGTAATTATGCAGTCAAAAGAAATATAGCTCATATACTTCAAAACGTATGAAAAATGTAAAACTTTATTACACACATTAATTTCTAACCAAGGACATCTCCAGCGTCAGTGTAGCTGGGACAAGCCAGATAACGGATGTGTATCTATGTATGTTTCTCCCAAATGGCTTATATAAAAGCAAATAAACAATTTCTTCTTTTATGTCTGCCTTTGTTTTATAAATTTTCACTTTCCAATGTAGGCAGTACTCTTGCTGATTTTTGTGTGTGTGTGTGTGCATTCTTATATTCTTTTTGAGTTCACCCCGTTAGTACCCATTTCTCATTTATTGATCCAAGCTACTGACGCTAGATCTACCTCTACATTCATCAAAGCTAAGCTATGAAAACCAACAAATTGTGAACAAAATACATTCACAGCTTCTCCCACTTGGATCTTGCCCATCCTGACCTTCTGGAAATGCCAAAATATTCTTAGAAAGTCACATTTAGTGTGAGCCAGGCCAGCTCGGCCTGCCTGCATTCTTTCACTCCCAGATCAGTGGCTCCTGGTTAACAAAGGCTGGCTTCTTGCCGCTCTAGGGAGGGAGATTTGTGCTTTGACTCCAGTTGTTTACTGCACCATGGCTGATTCACTGAGGCTATCTGGCTGTACAATGTAGTATGTTGCTTACACTGGGCCAGCCCAGCAGGGGGTGGGTAGCATTCCCTTTGTACACAGTAACTAATAACAGAAAAGCATTTTGTTAATGAAAGAAAAATAAGTAATATAAAGTAGCAGACTTTATTCTGTGAGGCTAACACTAACAGAATTAACATTTTCAATTATCTAGTGAGAAGCACCGGGATCTTCTGACTGAATAGCAATCAGCCACTGATGGTCAAAGGTATTTAATATTAAAAATAAGTTAAGAAATAAATCTGTGAGAGTAAAGAATAGCTAGCACATGTGAGGGTTGCTGAAGGTTGGGAAATAACTTTGACATGGATATCTTAAAGAAAAGGCAAAAACAATTCCCTAGACTACTCAGAGATCCCCTTTGATCTAACATTGTCACATTACATATTTGAGGCCAATGAGACCTGGAGATGTTAGATATCTTTGACCAACATCTTGTAGCTAGTGAGTGACAGAGAAATGCCTGGAAGGAGGGGTTCTGAAGATCATATCCCCATCCCATACCAGACTGCTGCTATGATGAAGTCTGTATGAAAACCATACAAACGTGGAAATAAACGCCTATGTGTCTGTTCGTGTGTGTGCATTTGAGTGTGTGAGTGTGCTTCCTCGGGAGCGTATGTTTCTGAAGCCCAGCCCTAATCTCTTTCCTGTACATATACTGTACAGTATTTATTTAAGGTAAACATAGCACAGTAGTATGTACATATTAGATAGTAGATGCTTGGCAAATTAAATAAATTAACCCGAAGTGTTTGTATTGCACAGCACTAAAACTACTTCTTAGAATAATGTTATAGCTACAATTTCTAAAATTTATCAAAATTTAGCATAACAATTAAGGCGAAGTGTACTAAGAAGAAAAGAGATTCTGCATCTGTCTTCCAGCAGCATTTGGATGCATTACATTAAGGCAGGCCACCACTGACCTAGAAGATGCTAATCCTTAAATTACATAATATTTGTCTGCAGTTCTTATGGAAATGGCAAAAAGAAAATGCATATCAGGATGTAAAGTGATACCTATTCCAACTTCCTGTGGTAGGATGTACTTCACAAACAGGCCTATTTTCATTGTATAAGGTCTTGATTGCAACATACAAATAACTTTTTTCAGACGTGGGCAAACCATTTTGTTTACCCCAGCAGCACTCAAGGCGGACATAAACAGATTTGGTGGGAAAAGAGGATAAATCGCAGCGATTGTTTTTGCGATTGATTAATTTATGAAATAAATCAGGTTTGAGGTCTGAGGAATTCTACATATAATTTAAGATCGATCATGAAACCATAGGATGACTGGTACCAGGATGGCTGAGTGGCAAGCCAGAGCCCTTCACTCCGAAATGGCAGTCATCTTAGAAATCTTCCCTTGTAAGATGCTTGCAGCTTGTTGCCTGATACTACATAGGAAGATTGTGACTTTTCTAAGAAATCATAATTCAGCTTATAAAACTAACTTTAAAAAGGTTTGGAGAACAACACAGGTAAGAAATGGGAGGTGGAGAGATGTAATAATTTTTAGTTCAGCTACGTGTTCCTCAAATCTCAGCTAAAATGATGGGCTCAGGAACATCCAGTTCTATTTGCCTGACATCACTTTTTGGGGAAAAAAAAAGTACTTTCCAAAATGCCAGAGAGAAAGGCCCTCATCTCTGTAGACTTCTCTTTCACACAAAAACTCATCTCCAAACACAACAGCCTAACCCAGGAATAATAAGTCAGTGTAGAATGCTTTAGACACCCACTGAATTAAGTGTATTGCAGAAAATACACTCTCATCTTGAATTTGCCATGTATGTTGCCACACTCCAATAGCTGGGATACTGGGACAGGAGAGTGGTAAGTCAGAGTTCAGCTTAGCCATATAACATGACTGTCTCAACAACAAATCAAAGCCCAAATTACGTTGAGCTTATTTGATATCTTCTGTCATATCATTTCCCTCTTTATCTCTTTATCCAGGATGCTGTTAACTCCTTAACTTCCTGGGTATTTGATTCTTCTAAGAACACAACAGATGTAGTCCCTCCATCTTTGGTTTAAGCATAACAAACATAAATACATTTCAAGACAACTCCTCACATGTTAAGGATGAGGATCTGAGTGGAGCTTATGGCTGTATTTGCATCTATCTAGTCAGAAAAGTAAGGCAGATAGACCTTGTTTTTAAGGTCATAGTTGTACAGAAAGCTCTGGAAATTGTGAGCAACCCAGGAGGTGCTGGTATTGTTCCAGAGCGAGACAGAGACAGTAGCAATGAGATATCAAAACCCAAAGGCTGGAGATACACCAGACAAAACCATGTATGTTTGTAACCACAGAAGCAAAGGCTGCAAGTGTAGAAGATGCATAAGAACTCAAAGAAAGATTGAAAAAAAGGAAAGGGGAGTCGCCGATCATTTTGCAGTTCCGTTGAGCCCTGAGAAATGCAGCTCCCTTGTGGGACTTCCTGTCCAGAACCAGGGAAAGGGAAGATAAATGCTCAGGATCGCTGGCTTCCAGCCTAGAACTCCATTCCTTGAATCACACTCCCTTTTCCTCCCCTTTGGCTTATCTTCAAACGATAGAGAAAATGGAGGGGTTGAGGTCTTTCCTAAACACAGCCCCTCAAAAACTGATGCTTTTTGCGCTTGTTTTTTCCTTTGGGCGCTAGACATCAAGGAGCACTGTGAAACAGTATTTCTAAATTCCAGACACTCTGTACTTTTAAAAAAATTCTGATTTAGAATTTTTTTTGAGTATATGTTAGTTTACTATGAATACTGATAAAAAGATTGCTTAAGATCTTTGGGAGACTTTGGAGAGGAGGATTTCATTTTTCTTTGGTTTAAGGAAGTTTCTGGACTAGGGGAATGGAGTATATTATCTGAGAAGTACACATAAGAAAATTTCTCTCAGCTGGCAGAAAGGAGAGAAAAGAATTTCTTTTTTGTTTTAAAGCACATTTTTTTTTCTTCCTTGAACTTTATAATTAGGTCTTCCCCAGCCAAATTATTCTCACTAAACTCATTTTCCAATTTAAAAAAAAAAAAGAGGAGAAATCACAAAGGAATTTCAGCCTTAATTTTTAATTTCCTGCTTTTTGTCAGTTTACGTCACAATGTTAATTTTATTCCCATGCAGGAGAGAATGTTGTGAGTAATTAATGTTACTCTAATCCGCTCCTCCCAGAGGGGAATGAGCCCAACAACACCTGCTTCTATAGGCACAGAGTTAAAGTAAAGAGATATGGGATGCAGAATGAGCTTTCCTCTGTGTCAGGACACTGTATACTCAGGAGGGGCAGGGTGCTTAGGGTGGATGTTCTAGGTCATCTACTGACAAGTACAGCCGTGGCTGATTAGACAGTGCATCCTAGCCGGTGTTGGGAATCTGGATAAGGACACTTCCCCCAGGCCCTTGGAACATTCGCTGAGACTTCTACACTTAGGGATTTCTTGTTCTTTATTCACCATTTACATGCCTGTTACACACTAAATGCTGTATACTTATAAGTTGATGGTACTCCATTCCATCCTCGGAAACATCTCTCTCCTTTTATTTCTGACTTTAGACAGAGGCCAGGCAAGGCCACGTGTTGATCCAGCACAGGATCCTCAAACATTTGTAGAATGTCTTTAAATGAAAGAGGAGTATACTGGATATCATGGTAAATCCTGCCTGTAATCCTCAGCCTTACAAGGACACAAAGAAGCCCAACATCCCCTAATACAGATGCAATAAAGATGGGATAGGGCCCTGGAAGCACACATTCAATAACTGTCCAAAGGAGCTTATGCAAGAAAAGGCTTTGTCCCCAAATACTGGAAAGGCGGTCACCCTGAAACAATGGGGCAAATTAACATACAGACAGCCCAAGGCTCTGAGATGGTTGCAAGTGTGTCCACATCCATACACACACACACACACACACACATACACACACACTCATACACACAGTTTCAGCATGACGAATTCCTCCTGCTTACTGGGAAGTTTACAACAAGAATCTTTCTTAGGGATGCACTATGCCAGATCTCAACCATGTTCCTGCAAATGGGCTCCTCCTGTTTGGAGGAGTGGGGTTGCTTTCTGATCCAGATAATGACTCCATTCACATGAAAAGATGCTGCTTTCAATGACACGATTGAGTTAGGAAATACCTGGCACGCGAATGAAGCTGAGACTTCAAGAGTTGACTTACTCTGAGAAAAGATAATTAGGCAAATCTCAAGAGTTAATGTTTAGCTTGGTGACTGAGGGGTCAGCCTTTCTTGATTTTCTTACATTCATTCCAAGTGGAAATGAAAAGCCTTTGTGAGGAGCTGGGGATGAGTAGCCTATGGTCACTTTTGAATTTTCTTTTGCTCATGCAGCATCTCAAGTTTTTACCCTATCACAGCCAGTGGCGAGCTAGTGCCCATCTTCCACAGCTTCTTAGAGTGCCAGACAAAGCCTTCCCTGTTCATCATGATGGCTGAAAAAAAGGATATTTCTCTTGCCTTATGAGCTTTCTGTTTCAAAGTGACCCCTGTTTTGAGCCCTTTCAAATCCAATTGATTGCTTCTCTCCTTTAAAAATCAGAAACACAATAGAGAAAACCCCACCAAACAAACCTTAATGCTCTGCAGAAAGAACTTGAAGACAGTCGACTGTCTGTGGTAGCGCTATCCCAACCTCAACTCAGCTTCCATTTTTCTCCAGTCATGTCTTCACTTTTAATTATTATGACATCTACTTATGTAGTAGCATGTGTATGTCATGGTGCTCCTGTGCAGGTCAGAAGATAGCTTGAGAGTCCATTCTCCCCTCCCATTATATGGGTACAAGGGATCAAAATCAGACCATCAAGCTTGAGGGCCAATGCTTAAACCTCCTGAGCTATCTCACTGGCCCTTAATATTATATCATATCTTTAACATTATTCTTTACTTTGATAAATTAGAGGATTCCTGTAACTATAGATAAGCAGTCACCTGTGGAGACGACAAGAATAAACACTCCTAGTGGCCCAACCAAGTATTTTTCCAGTAAGCTGGTTCTTACAGAAATAGAGTGTGGTTGGAAATTTAATTTTTTCCTGACAATCCATTTTAAGTTTTTTTCCAAGACCCTTGACTGCATTATCATCATCAGCAGCAACATCAACAGACTTTCATGCATTCATATTTGCATGTTTGTGGATGTTGGATGAGTCGGAACATTTCTAAGCAATCCCATCCTCTCCTCTTACCTACCCCTTTCCTCTTGTCCAGAGAAGGAAGGTGGCCTTTCCAGGAAGTCATCTCTAGGCAGAGAACTCTGCAAAGAAGAGAGAGCATGACTGGAGAAAGACAGTCAATAATCCTACATGCCTAATGAGGGGTCCACTTGACACCAGTGAATTGTCAGCTGTGGTTTGAACTGTGCCTACCTCCAGAAAGGAGCGCTGATGCCATACCTCTGAACATGGCTTTACTGGGAATGAGGTCCATTGTAGATGTGATTAGTTAGAATAGGCCCATGCTGGAGTAATATAGGCCTGAATTCACTGTCTCATTATGAGGAAATGAGTGCAAACGTGCAGAGGAGGCGTACCACGTGACCACACAGCAGAGACTAGAGACACACAGATGCAAGGCTGATGGCAGCTAAAGTCAAAAGGTGGTAGGCTCCCCAGTTTGTGTTAGAACAAGAAGAGAATCATATGATCCTCTTGCTTTGTGTCTTATCGATCCCAGAACTTTGGCACCATAATTTTCTGTCTTAGGCCACCCAGTTTGTAGTATTTTGTAATGACAGCTACTATGAAATTAGTAGAATGGTCAGGTAATGTAGCATTACCAGTCTATAAACTAGAGATTATACCTTTTCCTCTGTCTTAAACTCTCACAGTCTTGGCCCAACTCCACTACAGAGTAAGATACATGTTTTAATTGGGGCTTCTAGTGCTGTGGAGAGATACCATGGCTACAACAAAGCTTGTAGAGGAAATTGGGGCTAGCTCATAGTTCAGAGGTTTAGTCCATTACCATCTTGGTGAGAAGCATGATGACACGCAGGTAGACATGGTGCTGAAGAAAAATCTGAGAGTTCTACATCTTGAACTGCAAGCAGCAGAAAGAAAAAACTGTGAAGCATGTAGCCTGGGCTTGAACATTTGAGAGCTCGTAGCCTGCCCACACAGTGACACATCTCCTCCAAAAAGGCCACACCTACTCCATCAAGACCACATGTGTTAATGATGTCACTCCCTATGGGCCAAGCATTCAAACACATGAGTCTATGAGAGCCATTCCTATCCAAAGCACGACAATACACTTTTACTAAGAAGCATTGCCAATCAGCACACGTGGTGACATGGACTCTCATATCTCCTGCACACAGGAATCTGCCTTTAAATGGCTGGATGAGTATGGGCACACTCCCAACATGTACAACTGTTCATCAAGGGTCAGGATGCTGTGAAAATAACATGGTCGTTACATTTTGTGTATGTATATCCTGTATACCCAGCTATTGTGCCAACCTCACTTGTCTATAACATAAAACATTTAAGGAAAGAGCTGAGAGAAGCAACTAACCCAGGGTCAACCCACTTTATCTTTTCAAATTAAAAAATAGATTCACAGCAAGTACGTGAGGTTCTAAGAGTATACAGCAGGAAAGACATATTATCCATTGTGTGGAAACTTTCCAGAAAATGGAACAATTCTATCCTTTCAGTATCATTTAAAAAAGCTATGGAATAAGAATAGAAAAGTGCAATTAGTACTATATCAGTAAATAATATACATAGTAACTAGAACTTGACAGCTTACATTTATTAAAAATTTGAATCCTTGTGTTAGAAATTTCACTGCTTAGCAGCAGGCCATGATAATTATTAACAACAAAAACAGAACATCTCTGCTTGTTTACATGTACGACCTTTAAATTATATTTATAATCATGTAAGTTAAGTATGCCACTTTTTGCTTTTGAAACTTTCCTACTACGCAAACAACTTTATCTTGACAACTATGTTTAAAATAGAAAGATGCCTTTGGTTTGGGGATTAGACAATCGCACGGGTTGGGAAGGGTCCCCTAATCCAAATACAGTTTGATCTTGATCACATTCTCATATTTGCTTTTAATCATTTGTAAATCCTCAGATACTTAACATTTTCAGTTTAAACATTACCTCAGTACTAAGCCTTTCCCTGTTTATGCATAATTCCATGTAGAAATTAATATCTCCTACTTGTAAGACGTCAAAAACTAGAAACATTTTCCTTCCTTAATGTTGTAGGAATTAGGGTAATTTTAAAGCACTCAAGGACATAATTATTTATAGGTTCTAAATATTAACTAGAAGTGTTTGATCAGGGTATGTGAAAAGTTGTAAAATAAAATAGCACTCCTTATAGTTATAAATAATTAGCTTTACATAGTACTTAAAAGAAGTAGTTAGGGTTTGTGAACATTCCGTATTATTGGAGAATGTGTTTTCAGAATCCTTGGAATGAAATTTTTTCTGTATTTTCACACTGGTATACATTCCTGTATTTTTTTAAAGTTAATGTGCATGGCTGCTAGATTTTGTTGGAAGATACAGAGATTAGTAAAGTCTTTTAAATAAAATTGTTGTTAGTTGAGCAACAATTGAACACAATACATATCGGTCAACCGGATGTGTATACAGCTGTGACACTCAACATTGTCTTGAGTGAAGGTAGTTGCAATAAACACATCCACTCACAGTGGTGACTCCCCTGCTTGAGTTAAATGAGTTTATCACAGTTCTTCTTTTGTTTATAAAGGTATTTTTCATACTTCTTCTGTGATTGATTATATTCCTGAATGTCTTGTGATTAACCGTATCATACATTTTCTTTTGAGTTATTTCACACACAAATGGTAGGGCCCAAAGGGTGTTTTTGAATTTATGGGATTTAAAAAAAAATAAGTTCTTTTCTATTTTAAAGCTGCTAATTAGTGCCTTTAAACAACTCAACACTGAATCCGTGGAAGCACCATATCAGAGGCTAATATAAAACTGTTTATGTGGAAGAGCGTATAAAATAAGAAGGTGTTAAACCCAGTGCAGACTGAGTGCCAGCGGCTCCCACCAGTGTTAATTTTATTGTTTGTTTTTGCTCGTTTGAAGTTCAGATGCCTGTGTTCTAGTTATGTAGTGAAACATGCTGTACTTACAGATGGACTGAACTGAATCTCTTTCCAAGCTATATTTGCCTGAAGAAGTTGATGGGTAGTTTAACCAGGGACTAACAATCACTAGTTTTTATTTTTAAGAGAGGAACATATGGAGGTGTAAAAAGCACACACATGCAAACACATATATGTGTGCATATGCAAATACTTTTATATATGGTATTTCTAAAAGACGTGCTAAAAGTTCTAATCCTTCCTAAATATGTTTACTGAGCTTTTTAATTGTATTTTAATATGCCTATCTAAAAGGGCAATAAACCATTGATAAAATTTTTAATTTTTCAGGATGGTTTGAGTATTGATTATCAAATATATGTAAAAACAGTTTTTTTTCCAACCTGTTTCTGTTCCTTTCAAAGTGAGGTTCTGGCCAAGAATCTATAAACCCATATAGGTTTTCATAGGTTTAAATGGGATCTAATTGCCTGGCATGATGAAAGTTAAGGACAAATCAGAGCCTTCCAAACCAAGAAAAGGATATCACTTAGAATATCAATTTGGTGCACTTCTGTTCAGCCTTTGATATCTGTAGAAGCAGGAGAGGTGCTCAGGTAGCTTACATTCCATGGTTCTGCCATGCTGATTTGGCCACTGGCTATCCTTATGGGGAGAAGCCCTCATAACTGTCAGCACTTTAATACAGTAATGGAAACTTCAAATATAAGAGTACAAACATATTTCAAAGGGGATTCAAGATGGCTTTGAAAAGTTCAGGACCTTATCAAACAGTCAGAGACCTCACTGAGCAGAGAAGCATAGCATGTTTGTGAGTTGAAGATTCAATATTGTAGACATGTTAGAATTGCTCAAGTTGACCTGTAGATGTGCTTAAATCAAAACCAGTGGCATGGCTTTCCTTTTTTCACATAAGACAGGGAACCAATGATAAACCAAAGAAATGACTACACCCATCTAACTTGGTGATCCAAGAAATTTATTGGAGTTACTTACAGAAGCATGAGTGAGAGGTTACTCACAGTTTACACATAAGTGACCCCTTGCAGTGTAGGCAACTCATGAAACCTACATCACTGCAGCATCCTGCACCACTGTAGCATCCTGTATCAGTGCAGCATCCTGTATCAGTGTAGCATCCTGGATCATTGCAGTATCCTAGATCACTGCAGTACCCTGTATCTCTGCAGTGTCCTTGATCAGTGCAGCATCCTGCATCAGTGCAGTATTCTGCATCACTGCAGCATCCTGTATCAGTGCAGCACCCTGCATCATGGCATTATCCTGTATCACTGCCATTCTCCAAACAACTTGTGGGCAGTTCCACGGAAGAATGTCTTCTTTCCTATGAGTCAACAAGTGACTGCTTACATAATCTTAGGCCATGTCTCATGAGTCTTGTAAATCCCTAAGACTCTTGCTTGTTTCATGATTTTTTTCAAATTCCATAACATTCATTAGCTTCCTAAATCTTGTGGACCTCTTTCCTTTATCCTGAAGGGAGTGCTTCAATGTGGAAGAAATAGCTACAGAGAGAAATCTCATACAAAATGTGAAAATTGACAGAGTAGTGCCAAACTACCTAAGAGCACATAGTTAAAATTGGTCAAAATACAGTGAAGGAGATCCTAGTATAAAGTGGAAAAGCCAAGAGACTGTAGTAGTGACTCAATTATTGGGAAATTATGGAATAAGGAAACATTCAAATGGAATAAAGAGCCTTGAAAGAGGACCAAATTCATAGCTTCCTGCACCATCTCCAATATGTCAATACAAAAATTCAAAGCAAAATAGAATTTTTACAATGGATACCTGTATCTCACCATCTAAATTGTAGTATAATAGTTTTCTACAGTGCTTGCTTATCAGATATTTGTCTATTTACCTACTGTATTTTGTTGCCTTTCAAAGCACATGACAATCAATAGTTTTTGTTCACTGTTTCACAAATACTATAAAGTTGAGCTAAATACTTTTTATTAAGACAATAATCACAGAAATGTAAATGTATATATATATATGTATGTAAAAATCTTCTAGAAGTGATTATGATACATTCCAAATTCATTTTTACCAGAAAGGTTCATCCTGCCTATTCTCAGTCAATCCACAGTGCCATTTTCATTATGGCTATCCACAGTGCCATTTTCATTATGGCTATCCACAGTGCCATTTTCATTATGGCTATCCACAGTGCCATTTTCTAAGGTGATAGCAATTCTGACCCTTGTACTATAGAATATTTTCTACATGTTTTAAGATTTTACATCAGTGAAGTTATGTAGTATATTCTATTTTAATGCATACCATAGTTCAATGTAGTTTTAAGATGCTACCATATTGGTGCACATATTGAGGAGTTTTGGATTTTTACTGAGGAGCAGACTGGTGGACATGCAGGCAGTTTCAAGGCTTGTTAAAGCTGCCATAGGTGTTGTGAAACAGGATTTCCAGGAGCATGTACTGATTTTCCTTTTTAGGACTACCCTATTTTTTTCTAGTGGATTTTCAGATGAGACCCAAACTGTACAAGTATTTTCAGTCTACTATTTTTCCTACTTTTCCCCATTTATTTGTCCTCAATAAAGCTCATCTTGGTGTTGCCAATTATTTTATTCCAGCTTCTATTTTAAGTTCAACAGTCCTCATGCCCCGTGGGCACACCCTTTTAGGAGTCATCTTGGATCTCTTAGCAGCAGCTGTGTGTCTTTTCTTGCATCTTCTGACACTATACTGTTTTGATTTAGCTTCTACTTATTCACAGTTATATTTTCATTTGTCTTAGACAACTGCTGGCATGCACCCCACTCTCTTGACCTCTAGAAACTTCCATGCCTGCCTACCACTTACCATGGTAATGGGCCTAAGCACTGGGAAGAGCTGCATGCCAAATACTTCAAGGTAGGGTGTAAGACAAAGAGACCAACATGCCCCTTCCCAGGTGGGTAGCAAAGTTTATGAGTTCTCTGTGCCCACATAGTACAAAACAGATACATGGTGAGGTCAGGATAGCAAACAAACAACTACAAAAACCAAACAACTTCCTAAGGTTCTCACACATTCAGTCTTGTACAAGGAGTCACATTTTCCTTATACTCCCAGGAAGGATCCCATAATTAAGACCAAGAGTAACAAACAACATCACAAATATAAATCCATGATTGATTTTCCAAAGTGACACAGGACATGAATTAGTGTGTGTATGCACATGTGAATTCATGTATGTGCATGTGGATATACATGCATATGTGTTGTGCGTATGTTTCAGTTGTAAAGAAGTGTAAAGATGAGAGCACTATACAATGTCACTGAAGTCATAAGTAGGAATAGTTTCTGTGATTCCTGGTTAAATTTAATTTCTTCAATCTTACTATCATCTCCAATGGTAGAATCTAGGACCATCCTCCAAATGAAAAAATGTCCAGTTCTGTTTAAATTTAATCATAAACATATATAAAAATATTTCAATTCCTAAATATATGGTTTCTTTTTGCATATAATTCACATTTAATTCACATTCATGACCTTTAATAAATTTTTCATTTGAGTTGTATGATACAGGAATTGAACAACTTTTTTATGTTTGATGATCATCATATGCTTTTTCTTGTTTGTTCATAACATTTATTTATATATATCCCATAGATTTCTATGACATTTTCCTAGTGGCTTACATGATTTCTTTTCATTTGGTACTCAGGATTAATTTTATTTAAAGTTTTCATGAAACAAAACAATTTCTTAATAGTGGACTTATTTAAACTGAAAATATGTGTTTGTGAGTTCTGGAAAGCAAACTTGGAACAGTTTGTGGTTCCCACAGGCTGTCACACTTCATTTTCCCTCCAGACATAATAAACAAATATTATTGAACCCCAGAGGGTCTATATGTAAGATTTTAGCCAATGAGGACATTTTAATTAGCAGAAGTGCATAAGGTCTAAAAAAATTAAAATCAAATATTCAGAGCTTAAAATCTCTCTGATTCTTTTTTTCTTTCCCTCCTATTGTTTGTTTTTGTCCTATTGCAATGTGTATAATTTTGTTTTGTCTTCTTACATTTGATTTTATTTGAATTCCTTAGAAGCCCGTTTGTTTTCTAATGACAGACAAAAAGAGGGTGGATATGGAAAGGAGGCAAGGAATGTAGGAACTAAGAGGAATAGACAGCAGGGAAACTGTAATCACGATATGTGAGAATTCTATTTCCTGTAAAAGAAAAAATATATTTGACATCTCCATTTTCTATCAAGAAGTGAGATATTGTCCACACTTGACCTACTTTGGGGTGTGAAAATAATTGCTTAGCCCTGAGGGCCAGTGACCACTTTCAAGGGCTCATGTGTGTTGTCCAGTTTTTAGGGTAATACTAGAGTTCAGTTTCTGGAGTTAGGAACATGCTGGTCTGCACACGTTTTACCATGTTTGTATATAAGTATTTAAGCCTATATGCTTATGTGCTTAAGGAAATGATTGGCTTTAGATGCAAATCCTAACTAACTATTGTATTTTATGGACTCCTTCTTGTTATTGCACATCTGAGTACGTGGCTCATTTGTTTAACTGTCTCGTTCATGTAACCTTGGAGTTACAGTTCTCTTCTTTGGCATTATAACCTCTGTGCTAATGATACACAACCTCTTTAAACAGTGAAATTTGAAATTTGGTAATATGGAATTTCAACTAAGATATTATTTAAGTATGTAAGATACTTGACTCTATTTTTCTATTTCCTCATATAGTATGTAATTGAACAGTTTACTTCATCTACTGGTTCCATTTATACCTCCTCATATTCAAATGTTATACTCCAGCTTTTGTCTTATTCCCTTAACAGACTTTGATATGTGCATATATAATTTAGAATACATTTTAACGTCTGCTTATGCTTAGTAATCTATATTAAGATGTTGTGCGATAGGTTAAAGCAGTTGGGAGTGCACTTTTTCTCTTGGCTATATAAAATTTATTTCTTAAAATTCTTTTCATCTGTGCAAGAAAAGAAATCACAAAGAAGAAGTTGTATATACAGAGGAGGAGGCAATACATAGTCAGATGACAGGGAGAAGGGAATGTATTAGATTATATACACACATTAAGCTGTGAAAGGTGCTAGTAGTTTAGAAGACACAGTGAATTATTGCTTTGAGTTTATGATCTATTGCAAAATAGACATAAAAATTAGACATGTAAGCAAAATGACATTTATAGAAAAGCTAATTGAAATTGCATAGAAATCCTATTAATTCTTATCGTCAGAAGACTGAATTAGTAATACAGAAATGGTTATGAGGTCTCAACCAATTTCATTCGCAGTTAATTTAAGTAACAGTTTTGTACTTATTATGAAAACTCTGGATTTGTGGATCCAAGGCTAGATAAGACAAAGCAAACACATGCCAGGTGCTCTGCCTCTCTCCTCTTCTTTCCCCAAGGAGAGGAGCTGCGGTTACTCTTTGTATGAAATAATATGCTAAAGAACACCTTTTCACTGCTTCATTCTGTCTTTTGATTTCTGTCATTTCTCTATTGTGGTTTGGACTGAGAGTGTGGTAGGCAGGAACTGTTTTCTGTAGCTAGCACACTTCTGGTTTGGAAGAAGTTCGCAACAATATATGTTTACAAATTGCTTACTTTAAAGTAGACAGGTGAAAGGCAGTATATAAGTGCCAAGCGTTATTATCTGCCTAAATCTAGCTGAGTGAACAAATCTTTTTAATGCCCATTTTAATGGCATTGTTGTTCCATATGGTGGACTTTAGATTCATAAAACTTGCGGAGTTAGTGCAGTCCCTGGAGAGAGCCAGATTGCCCAGGTGCACCGTATTTTAAGCTCGGGGTAGAATTGAAAGGTACAGCTCTTCAAAATTCAGCCTCACACAACAAATCAGGATGAGACAATTTCTCTACTATTTTAGAAAGCACATGCTCAGTTATTAATAGAAGAAATCATGCTTATCACTTTGTGGCATCTGAGTCCAGACAGATTTTGATATGAGAATGTCCCAGGAGCTAATCTACTTGGATTTGAATTATGCACATCATTTTGGCTTGACTGGGCTTGCAACTGTGATTGCGTGAAGATGATTTTCTGTAGAGAGCTTTTGGGTCTAGATCAGCAGTTCTCTTGTGGATTGTGACCCCTTGGTGGGGAGGTGGGTCACATACAAGATATCCTGCGTAGTAGATATTTACATTATGATTCATAACAGTAGCAAAATTACAGTTATGAGGTAGCAGTGGAATAATTTTGTGGTTGGGAAATCACCATAATCTGAGGGACTAATGTATTAAAGGGTGACCCCATTAGGAAGATGGGCCCACTGGTCTGGTTCATTGTGGCTCAGAGTTCTCCCACAACCTTTAGCTTGGCAGATGGATGAATTAGGCAACCAGATCTGTAAATCTCAGAGCATTCTGGTACATTCAGAAAATTGATTCGGTTTTAAGTGTAGCTTAATTATTGCTGACCTGGCTTCCCTTTTCTTCTTTTGTTTTGTGTTTGTTGTTGTAATGTGCCTCTCTTTTCCTGATAGATCTCTTCTCACATAGTGCAGATGTCATGTGTAGACATGTAAGAGCCCGTCAGTCCTGAAGCTAAAAGTATAGAGAGAACTGGGTAACAGGCATGTATACATTCATTTCTTTATGCTCCAGCTTGTGCATATGATGAAACTAGCTGTTTCATCTAAATTCCTGCTGCCCCGACTTCCTGTCTATGATGGAGTACAATCTGAAGATTTCAGCAAAAATAAAGCATTTCTCCTTCAAACAGACAAAGACAATAAGACAAGATGAACTGGGAGAACCAAGTCTGGGCGAGACAGTGAAAGCAGGATGGACGCATGTACTTTGTTTCCTGGGCTTTGAATCCTCAAAGCTTCAGTAGCTCACAGTCAACATGAGGCCACATTGCATCCTTCTCAAGCAAGATCCTGCTGTACAGACATCATTCTTCACCATAGTCAGCAAATGTGGAGAAGCCTGGGGAAGAACATTCTGGCCTTGACATATGATACTATGAACCTAATTTCTCATCATGCATCTCCACCAAAAAGACATATTTTTCAGTTTCCTTTAATTGGCATTAGTTCCTGGAGGTTATAGACTCAGGTACCTTAAATCAAACTGAAGGGTTTGGTGACTACGCTGTTAGGCTTCCTAAGGAGATATGAAACTGTATCTGAATGTGAGTTTGGAGAACTAAGTGGATGATTAGGATCTTCTGGGAGCATGAGCAAATAGGGCAAACTAGAAAGCTTGGTCTCTCTGCACAGGACTTCAGCTCTGAGGCTGTGGCACTTAAAGAACTCAGGGAGAGGTGGTGCCTGGGAACTGTGAAATGAACTTTGTTCTATTTTCCTGTTTTGAAGATAAGTTGTAGAACTGGATTTTGCATGAATTTAATATCTCAGGGTTTGCATTTAACTATGCTAGTTTTTAAAGAGTTCGATACTAATATCCCTCCATGTTTGGTTAATACTTCACTCAGATTAAGTCTTGGCTGGTCCTAAATACAAAACATATAACTTTTCTGTCTTTAGTTTGTATTAGGGCCTTTTATATCCTAGGTGACAAGCATCTTAGCTAGATACAAAGCACCCTGCTACCAGAGTTTTTCTTCTCAATTGTACTTTATCTGTTTACCATCTGCCTAGTAAATATCATAAAAACAAGAGTGGCTTAGGCATTTTTTATTAAATGCTCAAATGAAGTATCTTTTATGCCCACTTCTTATGACCATAAATTGCCTCCCATTATCTGATTAAAACTTTATTTTAAATTGCCAGTGCTCCTCTGCTAACTGCTAACTCTGTTTAGGACTTGTCACTATTTCTCACCATCGCAGTGACTAATCTTTCTGTGACCGAGTTCTCTGAAAGGCAGTGGGTTCTTCCTACACCTATATGAAATTTTGCTCCACCTACTCTTCTGCACCTGAAATTCCCAAATTTATTTCCATCAGTTCTGAGTTTCTAGTCCCTTTAGATACCGCAGTATAACAGCAGAGCCAATACAAACCATGTCTATGTATTGGGGTTTGAGTGTGTGCTGCAGACTTGGCTGGTAGCTGGTGAGTCCAATCACTGAGAACTGATTGGGTCATGGAAGCTTTGACCCAGTCAACAGATCAATGTAGAGGTGGATCATAGTTGGATGCAAGTACTGTAAGATGATGGAAACTTCCAGAAGCTAGGCTTAGTTAGAGAAGGAGGATACCAGGTATGTATATATCTTGCCCTGGATCCTTCTTTGTATTGTTCTCTCCTTCCTGCATGCCATGAGCTGAACAGCTATGTCCCATCTCACCCCCTCTGTCAGGATGGTCTGCTTCATATAGCCTGTGCCAATGGATCCAAGGGTGGGTTTTGAGTTCAAGGCATAGGTGCCTCTTCTCTATCACACTGAGGGCTCATAGATCTGCCTTGCTGGCACAATGCTCTCAGCAATATTTTTGACTTGGAGTTCCATATCTGATCAATTTCTGAATCCTTTAATATTAACCTAAGGTGCTTTATTCTCCCTAGACACACACACACTGATTTAAACCTGCATCACTTCTGTTTCAACCCATTACTGAAGTTTTTTAATGAGTCTGTATCTCCAGCATCTTCCCCTGTGGATCCAGACTATCTTCCCCAAGCTGTTCTGCTTATGACTGTCATCAGATCCATGTACTGGTAAGATGTCACAATCCTTGTCTGGACCCTTAAAACTTTTACAATCTCTTCACCCAAGCTTTCAGACTTACTTAAAATATATAAGATGAGGGTTGGGTTCATTTGCTTGGATACTGTGACCATTTGTTTATAAATACATGCAGCCACAATATTTAAGTATTAAAAATAATGTTTTCTTTTAAAATATAGATAAAACAAAACAACATAAGACTTACAAAAACTTTCATCCAACAATGTCCGTATAGCTAATTTGTCTCATGAACTCTGACTGGCTAAAGACACCCCCCCTTTTTTCGCTTCTGAGTCCATAGTCTGTTCTCTCTCTCTCTCTCTCTCTCTCTCTCTCTCTCTCTCTCTTTCATTCTTTCCTATCTTGGGGTTAATGCTTCCAGCCACTACTATTGTCACTGACATCCTTACACATTGCCATTGACTCTGTACAGTTCACCGGAAAACTATATGAGATCTATTGGGCACCTTGCTAGTTTTACAATGCTATTATGGTGATTAATTTCAGAACATACATTATTTTAGACTGTAGTGTTCGTTAAAGGTCAGTAGACATTCTGGAAGGTAAACGTAAACCAGATTTCACTTTCACAAGAAAAAGATAAATGTGAAAATACATAATCATACCAGTAAAAGGGACTCAAACAGGGCAAATAGGAAAATAAAAAAATCACACACACACACCCCTAAAGAAGGTGCTTCATTTGAAAGTAGGGACAAACAATATGAATCTGAAGTTCTGATTCCATACTTGAAAGTGAGACTGTACTTAAAGGAAACATAGAGAGGAGGAAGAGTAGCCTTGGAGGAAGTGGTCCATTAGCTAGATGTAAGACACAGTTGTATTAAAATAAGTCTAAAAACTGATTTGAGAAAAAAATCACTGAGTGTAAACAAGGACAATAAGGCTTTAAAATAAAACATTGTTAACATTTGGGAAGTAAAATAAGCAAGAAATCATTCTTAAAATACCCTGTAATATTGGAATCTGGGAATCCTGGAACAAGGCTGCTCCTGGTGGTGGTGATGGTGATGATGATGAGGCTGCTGGTGGTGGTGCTGGTGATGACTCCTAAATCACCTTGAGCTCTTCAATGTTCAAGTTATCAACAATGAACTTGCCCTCCACTTGTGTAAGCTCATTTGACTTGTATTACCTTTCTCACCTCAAGGAAATTTGGACTGTACGGTCCTCATTTTGTAGATGAGAACCCCAAAGAAAGAGAGCTCAAGGTATTTTCCCAAGTTATTCTGTGCTGGGCTCAGAATTTAGATCGGGGGTCCAAATCCAGAGCCCCAAGTACCAGTCCCTAACAGTACCTTGTAGTGAAGTTGCAAGGAGAGAAGGGATTTGGGTGTGGGGTGTGGAAGTTAAGTAACAGAAAAGAAAGGCCCTTCTAATGTAACTATGAAATACAGTAAGCGTTATGGGCCTGGAGATGTGACAGAGGTAAGGACATAAGTGTGATTAGCCAGTTCATTATGAAAAGAGGAGGAGAAGTCGCCATTGGAAGGGTTCTCCCTGAACAACGCTGCCTTCAGTTCAAATTATTGCTGAATGAAGGGGAGGGATGCAGCAAGTAGATGCTCAAAGGCCCCGCATAGCAAGATGGGAAGTGGCAGCCACCTCCTCTTTTCTGCCTCCAGAAGTTCACGGTGCTGCATTTAATGATTGCCTCCTGTTGTAGCCTGGCTGTCTTTTCCAGATACATCCACCTGATTGGGATGGATTTGGTGTGGGAATATCTGTTCCAGCCTATTAGCTGGGATCTTTTCTGAGATTTTCCTGTCCACATCTATTACGGAGATTTGGTGATAATTCAGGCTGCATCCTGGTTAGCCTCTCAGTTTAAGAATTACAGTAATTAGTACTGATCTCAGCCTCAGTGCTAGGGTTTTATATTCAGCTCATCTTTGGCCCTTCTCAGCAGCAGAAGCAGAAGCACCTTTCCTTGGAGCGTGAAACCAAGTTATCAATCATCGGGGCTCTCAGGGTATCTGAGTAGATTCCAAGGGCAGATTCTCATCTTTCATGTTGAATTTGTGTTTCTGGTTAGACTTGTAGCTTCAGCCATTCCCAAACAAAAGGTTTTTTAAAAACAAATCGACAGTCTGAGGAGGGGTGCCATGGCGTCCCCAGGCAGGGCTTGTCTCATTGGACATGCTAGTGTCAAAGAATAGAAAGGGAGTTGGAGTTTTGTCTCATTGTTGGAAACAGGACAAAGTGGGGAAAGCCACCTTGTTTCTTTCCAGAGGACAGTGTTTGTGTCTGGGACTCGCCTCTCGTGTCCCTTTTACAATTGAAGCATTATCAGTCCCAAGCACACGGGCACTTTTATTCTGAGTTATTGCCTTCTTTGTTGTCAAGAGCATTGTGGTTGTACTATTAGTGAAGGCTATATTTCCAAGCACTTATCTTCAGCAATCATTTAATATCCACAACTGCCAATACTTATTATTATTGGTAATCCCACTGATAGGAATGGAAGTCAAGGCTTAAATAACCCAAGTATCTCTGCATGGTTATGTGGACAGTAAACTGTGACACCAATGTTCACCATTTGTGCACTACTCGCTATGTACCCATGTATCTATACATCTATGTATGTATGTATGTATGTATGTAAGTATGTAATGTACGAATCATCAATCTATCTATGTATCCATCATATTTATTTATGTATCTGTGTGTGTATGTATGTATGTATGTATGTATGTATGTATGTATGTATCTCTCTGTGTGTGTCTTCCTCTATTTTTCCTTCATCTTATTTTTGTAGGGAGGCACTCTCACTGAATCTGAAACTCACCAATCCAGTAAGACTAGGTCGCCAGCAAGCCCCAGTGTGGGAAAGTAAGGAAATCCTAAGAAAATGTTAGTGCATGAGCACAGCCATGTCAAAGACTTTATCCCCAGATCCATAGAAAATAGTAAAGCCTTATTCTGGTACAAGCATGCATGTTACTATGGATTGACCTTTATCTAAAACCAGTGTATGCAGAAACTCCCAAATATAGCTTCTTCCTCCCAGATGGCTGGACCTGTAGCTGTTCTACAGCCTGCCTGCTCCCAGCTGTTGTGTGTCTATGTGTCTATCCTTTCAGTGTTCCTTCATTGACCGCGGCAGGTTTCTAGGACTTAGTCAAGAAGTCATGGCACCATGGAGACTCTCTGCCTCTCCATTCTTGTGCTAGGATTACACCTGCTTCTAGGTGGTTTTTTTACCTGGGGGTTGGGATCCCAAATTCAGGTTCTTATCTTCTCATGCTTGCATGGTAAGCATTTTATCAACAGAGCCACCTTCCCAGACCTCTTCTCATTCACATTAAATCCTCATGGGGCAGATTGAAGTTAGGAGAAAGTCACAAACAGACATCAAGAGAGAAAGAAGGAGCAGCCTGAGAGGTACTCCAGAGGGGCAGATGGTCATAAACCACACAAGCCATGTGCACGTGTTCAGAAAAGACATAACATCATATAAACACCGCCTAGGCAGCTGTGATGGTACACAGCTCAGAGGGAGAGCAATTGAAGGCTGGCTTGTTTTATCCCCCCATTCCATTTTACTGACGGATAGAAATCAACATGAACTATCCCAGGCCCCTCAGTTAGGAAGTATCAGGGAAGTAATATCTACCTGGATCCTGATGCAAGAGCCAGAAGGAAGAAAGTGGATTGATCAACATCTACACATTAGAGTCATTTTGGGAGATGTTTCTGTTTATAAGCAGATGGCCAAAGAGCCAAATTGGCAATTGTTTTGCATTTTGTGTCAACTCCACCCTCTCTCTCAGTTTCCCTATACACACTCACACACACACACAGACACACACACACACACACAGAAAGAGAGAGAGAGAGAGAGAGAGAGAGAGAGAGAGAGAGAGAGAGAGAGAGAGAGAACTTAAAAACAAACTATTTGAAGAAGGAAAATCCATCTATTAGTCTTGTTTTTTAGCTGGTGTTATTCCTTAGGGCCTATCTGGGAAAGTGAGGGGTCTTCAGGAGGGAGAGACAGTGTACTTTGTCTGTAAAGACCTGTGATGATTTAATTGTAACTTTGATAATGGCATTCTATTTCTTGATTCCTTAAATATGTTAGAACTATCAGTGGTATATACGTAATTCTACATAATGTAAAAAGTTATATTTAATTAAATTAATGTAACTGAAATACTTCAGTTGGCTTAACTTGTTCATTTCCTCTAACTAAATATCAGCATACAGTAAAAATTTTATTAATCACAGTAATGAGAAATTTTATATTAAATATATATATTACATTTAGTTTAAATGTTAATAGTCGACATTATTTTAATAAATTGTGCTAAGGGAGTATATATGGAGTGAGTCTTTCATGCAGATTTTATTGGTTGCTGCATAGTTAATGGCACTAATGTGATCAGAGCCTGGGTGTGATCATATGATCAGTAGTTAAAATGATTGAAATATAAATTAGGAGCTGGAATAATTGTTTGTTAGAAGCTCAGATAATAACTGTTTGGTAATGCTTGGAGGGTTGAAGAAATAAAACATTGAAATGGGCTGCAGTGGCATGCAAAAGGAATACATTGAGACAGACAAAGACACTGGATGCTTCTAGTAGCTGCTCCTCTTGCTCCTTCAAGGAGACCCAATGAGGACCTTGCTCTGGCTTTTCTTGCCTTTTCTTGGTTCCTCTAGAAGCCTCATTCCTGCAAGCAGCTGTCCTCCTTTCTACCTATCTCCTTGTTGTTATGCTTACAGTCTATAAGTCAGTAAGTACATAAGTCTGCCATTCCCATGCCTTTGACCAAGAATTGGAAGAAAAGTGGTCTCCTGTTTCCAGGAAGCTAGAAAGCCATAGATTGCCAGGATTTTTTTGTAAAGGATTTTGATTGATACTAAATATGTTAAGCTTTGTGGACAATGCAATCATTGAAACTATTCTACTCTGCACTATGAGCAACGGAAAACAGCCATTAGACGATAGTATACAACTGGGCATGGCCGTGTGTCAATAATATTTTATACCGACAAAGCTGGGATGGAGATGGCTTAGCACTTGTTACTCTTGCAGAAGACCTGGGTTCAACTCCCAGCACCTATAGGGTGGTTCATAACAATCAGCAACTCTGATTCCAGGCATCTAATTCCTATTTCTGACCTCCTTGGGCATGAAGCATAAACTGATGCACACACACGCAGGAAAAACACTCTTAAAATAAAATGAATAAATCTACTTAAAGTTTTAAACAAACAATGTTGAATCCAGCCCTCTTTCCTGTTTCCCATGTCTATGCTCTGACCCAATGGTGTATTCACTCTCAATGACTTCGTCCCCCTCCACAGTATTATCATGGAAGACATGAACATCAGGGCTGTACAATGCTAGGCAGGTGCTCTACCACTGAGCTACATCCCAGACCTATTACATGAGGCAATAATGAATTCTTACACCTGTTTGTATTTCATGTAGTCCTGACAAAGTGAAATTGATGACTGTTAAAATAAATAGAAGTAATCTATTTTCTATATCTTACTGGGTCTAGGGAGTAGTTGCTATGTTCTTATGAAGACTTACTTCAGATACAGTCTGATGGGAACAATATTTAATCATTAAGAAAGCCTTTTTGGGTGATTTCATTTGTGACTTGTCCTATCTGAACATTTGCTGTGTTTCTCCCGAGGTCTTGTGGTAGACTTACTGGAAAAACATGACCTTATTTTGGGAGCCCTCGTCTGGTCTCTTCAGTCCCATTGTTCACTGACTCCTCATTTCTTGGAGTGGTTTTCCTTTAGTTATTGATCATGATAGTTTGACTGGGACAGGCCAGATGTGTTTCACATGTGAGGTTCTTAGATACATGTGAAGAAGAGTCCTCTTACTCATTAAACCATCTCTTCAGGAAGGTGGGGTTTTGAATAAAGGACTTCTGATTTCTTCTTGCATTCTTCTGGAATGGTGTAATTTTAACATTTTTTCCACTTAATCTCTTCCCCAGATCGACTATTTCAACTGTTGACATCAGTCATTCATTTTCAGTGTATATGTATATTAAATTTATTAATATCCATTATCATCCCTTCATGTACTCGATATGGACAAAGTGTTGTGAAAAACAATGTTGCTGGAAACAAAAAATTCTAATCTCTCAATTATCTGCAGTCAGTAATCACACCTCACACATAAGCTTGGATGGGAAAAGCACTGTACACACAACACAGAAGAAGTTACCATGTAATGCTCAAAGGTCTTTGTTCTCCATAGCTCAAGTATGAAAGCAGACTTTATATGGCTTTGCTAACAATGGTA
Source organism: Grammomys surdaster (assembly GCF_004785775.1). Taxonomy (NCBI): domain Eukaryota; kingdom Metazoa; phylum Chordata; class Mammalia; order Rodentia; family Muridae; genus Grammomys; species Grammomys surdaster. Next base: position 11,245,180 of record NW_021604569.1, read on the forward strand.
CTTCTTTCTGTGGCTTCCCAGACCCCCTCATCCTCAGGCCAGATACCAACCCAGTAAGACACTGACTGTCACAGGGATCTCATGGATACACAAGGCTAACAATGCAAGCAATTCAACACATTGGGTTTACCAACAGGCATAATGCTCTCACTTATGCTTCACATGTTTACCCTGTTTAGTTACACTGGGCTGGGTTTTTTTTTTTTAACAAAGTGAGCTGGAATTTACGGTGGACCATGCTGCAGAGCCCCAAATACAGTTAATACAGAGAAGCCAAATCTGTAGAGGTGGACCTTGCAGGGGCTGTTTAGGTCCAAACCAGATATTATTATTATTATTATTATTATTATTATTATTATTATTATCTTTATTATTTTCAACTTCAGAAAACTGAATCTAAATTTTCCACCTCTTGTCACAGAGATATTTGACAGAGCACAAGATAGCAGACATTAGCTTTGAAAGGTGACAGTATCTTTACAGATGAAGACTACTAGCTCATGATTTCCAAATATGTTTATTTACATACAAACCTCTGCATCTTACAGTGTTGAATGACTTTTCAAATTGGTATAAAAACAAAGATGCAAAAGATGCTGGTGTTGGACAGAGATACTGCTCATGGGACCCACAATCATTGTAGGACTGAGATAATCAAGACTGGAAAGGGATTTGTGAGCACTGAACATCTTTTTTCCTGCTGAGTATGTTCAGTCACCCTGATGACACTTCCACTCTGTATGTGTCATGGTCTCTATTCACAGCTTACTGGGTTTCACCAGGCACCCTTGGACTTCAACCTCATGACATTTCTTAGTAGAAAAATTTAAATGCTGCTACTGGGTGAATGTATGGAAGGATGCAAGTTAGTTAATGTTTTAGGAAGTTGATCGCGTATCTTCAATTTAAAAATTAGCTCATCTACTTTTGGCCAGAGCTCTAAAAGGAAGTTGTAATTTTCATCAAGAGATAAAGAATGAAGAATGGAGTGGAGGGGACATTGAGATGGCTCAACACTTGTCACCAAGCCTGACAATCTGATTTCCATCCACAGGACCCATATGCTGGAAGGAAGGAACATTCACAAGTTTTCTTCTGACCTCCATATGCGTACATGTGTATGCACACAGTAAAATATGTCAGCAAAATAAAAATAAATGAAGAATGGGATGTTGGAAAATACTATTTAATTCATCAAGATTTCAGAGCTAGTCTGTAGAATGACTAGGGTTTAAACATAGTCCCTTAGATTAGATTCCAAAGACCCTAGCATCTACTTCACATGACTTTCCATGTTATCCTGGAATGAAAAGTGACACCGCACTTCCAGCTTCTTCCCACACTTCATAGTTCAGGATCTGTGGAGAAACCAAGGGGGGATCTGAAAACTAGGCCCCTATGCCACTCCTAGTGATGTTAGGCCAAGTTAGGTAGTCACATATCTAAGTCCTTATCTGTGGCTGCCAATTCTAAGCTTGTTCTTGGTGTCTGTCTTGCATCCCCCTAGTTGGTTCTGGTGGAATCCAGACAAGGCATGAGGTTGAGCATGTCTGCTTGAGGGGTTTGGCTGTAGTGTCTCTTTAGTTTCTACTGTCAGCAGCAGTTGTTGGACAGGGCCAAAGGAAGCCTCTGACATTTGTCACCTCTTTAAGTGCTTTGGGACCCCTCACAGCTGGACAGCTTAGACTCCATCAACACCCTTCAGAGTGCTATTCCTGGCTAGATTCCTGCTTAGCTCTGACACTTTACAACATCTTCAAATAACAGCACTTTCAAAGAACATTTTAAATACAGCATTTTGAAACTGCTCATGATACCAACTTTCTGTTGACCTCGTATCCATCAGCTAGCAAATCTCAAGGGCATTGGATACCTGCTTAGCATAACTCAGTTAAAGATGTCCAGCAATTGTTTCCCTTTTATCAAACTTTGGTAACTACAGGAACTAAACTCCAGTTCAGCACTGAACACCCCTTAGACATTCTGTACTCCTAAGCTTCAGTGTTGAGTTTCTTTAGGAAAAGAGCCTGCTCTCGGTTATTGGCAAATAAAGGATTCTACTTTGGTCCTGTATCTGTAGCGTTCTGTAATGTTTCTACTTGACTATCGTAGACTCTAACATTTTGAAACTATAAGCACTAAATAAACTCTTTCTTCCATAAGTTAGTTGCCTTGGTCAAGGTGATTTATCACAGCAATACAAAAGCAACTAATACAAAGATAGCCAAGTGTTAGGGCAAGTTGTAAGTAGCCTTTTAATATTCATTACCCAGATTTCACAGGCGCTTCAAGGAAGCTTTTTTTTTTTTCAAGCCAAATTTTCTCTACAGGGATAAAATTGCTTTTATGATAACAAATTTTACAATATTTGGTTCTTGGCTTTTTGAATTTTTTGGAAGGACTTTGCTGTGCAGGATTTGCTAAACTAGAATTAATGGCCCATGTTTCTAGGAAATCTTAATATGCTGCTCTTCACTTGGTCAGCAATTGTTCAGGTGTGGAGATCTGGAAAGGAGCTAGCTATTCTTGGAAGAACTTAGATTCGAACTGATCACTAGATGAGGGCAACATCTTTGCCTTCTTTGTCTTGATAGCTTGCTAGTTTTTGTAGACAAGCAATAGGCTGAATGAGATGATGTGTTCTGGGAGAGCCTTCCATGTGGTTTTCATTGAGTAATAGTTGCCTGGGGGGTTGCTAAGTCTTCAGGAGAGTTGAACAGAGAAAGAGCACACTGATTTACCATGACTGAGAATATGCTGAATAGGTTGAATGAAAGGAAAGGACACTTAATGTGTCTCTCGTGGATGTAGAGATGGTTTGCTGGAAGGAAATCTAAGGCTCAGTTTCAGGTCATAGAGAACTTATGTTTGTGTTGGCAAAGCACTGAGGCACATGAAGCACCAGGCTAGCCGAGGGAGAGTATGATTAAGTGACAACTGAACGGCACAGACAGAAAATGCTCTGGAGGCCTGGTCCTGGGAGAGTTGGCAGTGACTGTCAAGTGTTGACAGGCCTGAAGTGATCTGATATTTCTGTGAGACGCTTGTTCCAACTATGTTGGAGACATGGTTGCGACTATGCACACAATGATTCCAAAAGCCATGACAGCATGATGGTCTCATTTTCTGAAGTTGTAGGCTGTGTTGATTGAGATGACATTGGAAACTATGCAGGAGCACAGGCTGTATTTAATGCTTTCTAAGAAGACATTTAGCTAGGAGACATTTGCTCCAGCAAATATGAGAACTCTTGAAGACTGGGAAGTTTCTGAGTGCATGGGAGATCAAGTTCTGCCTTCCTACCACTTACTGATCATGTAAAATCTCTGCCTTCACAGGTTGTTATGATAACAGCAGGTCAGGTATACAAGATACTTGGCTCATGGAAGGATCTTGAGTACAAAAGAAGTTTATCAGGGTCACTCTTAGACAAAGAAACGCCTTGGATGGAAATATAAAGTCAGAGGACATGCATTGCATATAGCCTTGGAGTAGTTCCTGGATCCAAATTCCTGTTTTATAGATGGGGAAAGAGATGTTCAGATAAACTGAATTATTTGGTCAAGCACATGTAGTCAGCCAATAATATGTAGGCAGCTTTCACAGCATTCCTCCATAATGTGACTTCAGCACTGGATTGGCATAAGAGGTCAAGCTCCGCAATCGCTCTCCGTTCTTTTCCAACATCTCTATCTGCTCTGTGCTATCCCCTGGGAGAGACTGAAAAGAAAAGATGCTGATCTTGCTGTCAAGTAGTTGCTACCACAGATGCCCTAGCCACATTGCAGTTTTCAAATACTCTGAGAGTGAAGGATGAGTTGGTCTGGCGTTAGTATTGAGGCGATTTGTTTGTTTGTTTGTTTTTGTTTGCCTCAAAGATGAAGGCAAACTGATGGGGGTTCAAGCAGGAGTCTAGGTAGAAAGATTGAGGTTGTATCTATGCCTTAAATTCTCACAATCCATAGCATCTTGTCTTGCTTTCAATCTCTCACAGATAGATAGAAAAAAGGTTGGAGAAGAGAAGCAGAGTAATGGCTGAACTTGACTAATTATGGCCCTACAGTGAAGGATGCAAATCTCTGCTTTCTAGTGGTACTGTGCACATACAAGAACGTGTGGCATAGTGCTTATATGTTGCGAGCAATTGAGATTAGCTGTCTTTATCTAGGAAGAAGCAATGCTGGTGTCTGGAGCTATTTAGTGGTTGGAGAAACTTCCTTGTATGATGATGGTTGTTTTGCCGTTTTGCCTTTCAGGGGCAGTTCTAGAACACTGTGCCACTCAGAAGACTCAAAGTTACTAAATATTTCATCCAACAATGACCTTATCCTCTTATATCTCTCAGCTTTGGATACATTGCCATTTGGAGTAGCTCAGTGGGTGTGAGGCCGCCTGCATTTGCTTGAAAATTCAAAAGCATTGTATTTGCTCTCTTTTTCTGTCTCTCTTTTAAGAGAAACCTTGGACATTTCTACCCTACAGTTATTTCTCAGATTGGCTTCTGGTTAACAGTCTCCTTTGGGCATCTAAACAACCCTTCAAAGGCATTCTTCTTTGGCTCTCTGATTGCACAACCCTTGTGCACAGACCTGTTTACAGTGCTGTAATAATCCCTACCATGTCCTTTACAGTGATTTGCGACTTTACTAAAGCCCTTAGATCTTTATTTTCATATTTGCAATCTGTTGAACTGGGTCCCTTTTATGATTTAGATTCTGATCAGTAGCACTTCACAGGTGAGCACTTCTCAGTCCTTTTCTGACCGCTATGGTACTTCTCTTCTCTCACCCACAAGGTAGATGTATCCAGAGTACTTGAAGCTGTTGATAAGGACAGGAGGCAGAACAAACACCTCTGAGTTTTCTCTCTCTGGACACTGAATCACAATGTTCAAGATCCAGTCTGCCTTTTCCTGGCTTCATAGTTACAAATCTCCATTGGGTTGAAGTGAAATAGACAGGCTGCTGTCCACAGGACAGTTTCTTCAGATACTACAAACCAAAGTCACCGCCTTAATAAACGATTTCAATCTTAACTTTCATCAAAGAGTTAAAAGGAAAAGCCTTCCAGCATCTTGTTTCATGTACACACAGCCCATTATACCCTGCATAAACAAGGGTGACAAGTTGAGATTAATGAGAGTCCCCAAGTGACAAAACAACTTAATTTTCAGAAACTGTAGGAGTTGAACTTTACCAGTGTATTTATATAAGACAGCCATAGTCTGAAAATTTCCCTAATTGATTATGACCAATAAGTAATAACTTGGAAAACAGTTTTCTGGTATACAAATAACAAATGACTCATAATAGTTAATTGAGGTATTAAGATGCATAAGGGAAGAATATTAGATTGACTAGATAAATGATTCATAATGCAAGGTAAATAATTGGTGAGTTCATACTCCTAAGTAGAATACAGCTCATAAGCAACACGAGGAGTACATCAAATAAAGGGAATTGTGTTTGCTAAATGAACTCCCAGCTAATTGAATGTTGAAGCTATGTTGCCTCCAGGCTCCACTGGATCCTTGCTTTGAGCTAAAGCAGCTCCCTCATAGGTCTCCCCAAGAGGTTTTATCTTGGATCTTGTAAAGTTATAAGGTTGTAAAATGAGGTGCTGCAGAATGGCTCATGCCAAAACTGGTCTGATCATGGCTGAACCAGTAACATGGCAATTGACTCAGGATTTCAAGACTAGGTCTCTGACCACAGGCCCAGTCATGGTGTTTCAGGGCACCTCCGGTAAGGTCTTTTTTTATCATGCTGTGGCTTGAACTGGCTCACAGGTGACAGCAGCTGCTTCACATTATGCCTCAGTGGGTACACACAAATACATGTGCTTTTGTACAGGTTGTAACATGTAAATGTCCTCTATTTCACATTCCTCTGCTTCACATTCTTCTGCTTAATGCCTCAGCTCTTTGGAGCATCTGAAGTAGATACAGTCGACAATATGAAGAGATGTGAGCAGAGGTAGGAGACATCCTTAGAGGAAAGGAGTCAAAAATCTCTGGGGGATTCTTTTTTTTTCTTTTTTTTAAATTTATTTTTTCTCAAATCGTAATTCATTCACACAGGGGTTATAAACACAGAAAGGCAGGATGTGGGGAAGGGAATGACACTGGAGTGTGGGTGTTCAGGGGGAATACAGATATCTTCAGAACTGGGTATCAGCTAGATGAAGGTTCACGGGACAAGTCACTATGATTCTGCCTATGACTCGCTTGTCCTTATCTAACTTGGTATTGTCTGCCAAGGCTACCTATTTACAAGGTCTATGACTACTCAGGCTTGTAAATTTCCACAAAAGCTGCCTGTTTACGTTAGCTTATAGCCATCTGTTTCAATGTTTTTCCGCTGAGACCCAAGACTTGGTGTTAGTATACATGTATGACAGGCCTATTGCTGATTTTAGGCCTATGGCTGATTTTAGGCCTTCAGTAATGGTAAGTTTTCTAGTGGTTTTCTCAGGCCATCTATACCAGTCCAAACCACCGTGTTCCCAACTCTTACTTCAAGTCTCATGAGAAGTCAGAAGAGAGGAATGAGATGAAAAGAGGAAAATGGAGGATTTCAGGGGGAGGGAGCAGATATAAAGGAAGATGTGGAAGGAGAGGGAAAGGTGAAAGGAAAGGAAGACAAAGTCATTTACTGGGTACATCAGTAACTAAGATTGAATCTAGAACTGCTTCTCCAGTCATGGGAAAAGAATGTAACCCTCTGTACCTCGGTATTTAGTATGTAACATGGCTGAAGGAGTAGATGCTTTCTGTGTGAATGTTGGAGTTTAAATTTATTCATACAAGGTAAGTTATTAGAGGACATTTCTGGCATGATGATTCCAGGAGCCATGGGTGCCATGACTCGAATGGCATGCCTGGGTGTTGAACCTTCAGAGGGTGGAATCATAGCAAACAAAAGCACTCAAAGCCCATATTTGGCCACACATTATAACATAGCCATTCCTGGATACAGCATTTAAGATACAAAACAAAAATGAAACATGACACATAATTTAAGAGCATAGATCTCTTGTAGTCATTGTTTGTTGTGTTATAGCTTATCACATGTAGATTTCAGTGGGTGTTAGAGAACATGCATACACTTAAAGGGATACTAGAATTTCTTGTGAGGAATTCTACCCACAAATTTGGCATGCTGACTTGCTTTAAATTGAAGGGCATAAAATTTTGAAAGTCTTCAAAGCCACATTACACTTATTTCTGAATAGCTTTTTGCATCCCATTCTCCATTACAAACTGAGTTACCTTCCTTGGCTTCATCTCAATTAAGTTAAAAAAAAGTCCTTGTTCATTATTTCAGGTAAGAGAGAAGCAGTACTTATTGAATGCATACAACATATATTCCTTGTACCCTTCATGCCATTTAATCCCATCCCAACCCTGGAGACATAGAAGATACTCTGTATTGCAAAGCTCACATCAGTAAAGTCTAAGCAGTGAGCTGTGATTTGTGCTCTCTTCCCCTGGGACCTCTCACTGCTAATTGTGCTGAGTCTACTTGAATGTCACTCCTTGCCTTCTAGCTTGTTTGAGATAGGATTTCTTGTTCACAGCTGCATATGCAGGTTTATGATAGTCTCCTGTTTCTACCTCCCATTGTATCATATGAGTAACATGGTCTGCATACACCTGCTACCAAGTGTCCAGCTTTACCTGAATTCTGGAGAGCCAAACATATGTGTGGGTGGCAAGTGCTTTACTCAGTGACTGACCCATCTCCACAGCCCCTAGTCCAGTTTTTAACAAACAAATAGGCCCTTCATCAATGCTAGAATTTAGTTCAGTGGATGCTTGAAACGAAATTTAGGGTTAATTAGTCAATTAATTTAAATACAACAACATTTTCCCATTCTTTTGCCTTTTGTTTTGTAGCATTACCAAGATTAAGAGCTATACTCACACACAGACCTATTTTAATTGTTCAAGGGAGTCTTTATGAGCTTTAGCATAGTCTCTGAACTCAGAAACAGCCCTGGCTCTACTGCAGATTGATTTGTCCAGTGGTTTCTTACACTTCTCTAGCAGAGTCATGCTTTCTACATTCAAACCCTGTTCCTGGTCACCAGGGCTCACTCTACTAGATACTGGCATAGGTCAGACAGCAGCCATCTGCACAGAGTCTACTCTGACATGGTTTTGTAATAGGAAAACCTAACCCCAGCCTCCTCTCCAGCTCCCAAACTCCGGCCCCACAGACCCTGTACTCCTCTTTCCTTTAAACAATAGTAGCTTCTGACTTGGAGGATTTTTTCTTTTTTTCCTCTTTCTTAATTATGGAGTTTTTGTCCTCCTGATGACATAAGCTCCAGTTCCTATTCTACCATGGCTGAATGAAGCAGGAAAAAAACAAAAATCATTTGTAATTTTTTTTCTGGCAAACCACCTTTTTCTATGGATACCCCAGACTTTGTAAGGAAATATTTTTGAAGATACACCTCACTCACATCATCATGGAGTTAGTAACAATCAACTGTGATATTTTTCTTTTAGGCTGTCTTCATTTTTTATATCTATCTTTCAAATATTCATCTCAAGATGCCACATGGTTTCATTTGAGTATAGTGAAACAAATTGTAAAATTTTGACTTTGAGCTTTCAGCCCCAAAGCAGATGTGTTGTCATCTTGGTCTGTCCACCTTACTTCACAGATAAGGATGACCATGAGTTTGTGGCTGTGCTGGTGGCTAGTGTTTGGCATTTCAAGGAGACACCTGAATGTGGATGGTTGACTTCCTAGCCAGTTCTTGTCTCTGTTTCATTGCCCCATCACACTGGCTATTTGTCATGCATGCTGTTCTCCTTGTGACCACAGATGGTTCTTTAAATCCCATCAATGTTTTCCCTCCTTCCTTCACTAATATAATTTCCAAGATAAACGCTAAAGTTTAGGTGAGCTTCCCAGGGAAAGCTCCAGCTAGATTGTGACACTTGGGCTTGATAAGCCCAGAGCTATTCTTTGCTAGCTTTGATTCTAGGCATGCTTGAAAAATTACCCAGTTAATATTCCCCTAGCCTCCAATTATGAGTTCACTGGGAAACTATGCATAAGATACTTTGGAAATAAACATACACAAGAAGTTACAGTTCTGTTTGAATGACCCTCTACCTTGGAATGTCTGCAACTGTGAGAATTATAAGACCAAGAAATATGTCTAGGCTGCTGGCTTGAAAAGTTACTATTCCTTATATGGACTACTTACAGACAGGCAAGCAAACTTGTATAAACTAAATAGGGAAATTTTTTTCCCAGCCACTTACGTGGCTCATCCTTGACCTATTTCATTTATAGTTTCCTTTAAGAGACTGTGCCCTGAAAGTTCATTGCCTTCTTGATGGTCTTCCAACAGCCATCTTCAGAGATACTAATGCTTTAGATGGACGCTGACAGGCAAGAACATGGTATTACAGCTAATCAGTAGCACAGTAGTCTAGTAACAGTTTAGGGTCTGGTTGAGGTCTTCCGTGTACAGTTTATTCATTATTGTTAAGAATTTAAAACATGAACATTCATAAATGCTTGAGCTAGCTCAGTAAGAGAGAAGGGCAAATGAGTTCAGAAAAGGACCTACATAGAGCCAATTTAAATTTCTTTTCTCCCTTTTCTTGATATTGGAGGAAATGAAGCAATACACCACGAACCTGAAGCTGAAAGGAAGTCTCTATTTAAGGGGAGTAATTGTCTTCTGACACATAATATGGGATGGGACACTTAGAAATCTTGATTCCCATGGAATACTTTAAAGGAAGCAATCGTAACACTGACCTAGTCTGCTCTGGAGATTATATTTTCCCCAGCCCTCATTGAGCTTCTCTAGAATCCTCCCACATTCAGGTCCAGCCACCCTCTTAATTAAGCTACATCTGCTACCCTCCGTAGCTTCACTTTTTCCATCTCAGATGGAGGACTACACATAGCACCTAACAGAGAGCTGCATGTAGATATTTAACACGAAACAAAAATACAGTATCTGCTGTGTGCATCCTGTTCAGAAATTAGAAGCAGTTATTATCTTATGGTTGTATTTGCTAAGTGATGAAGCTTTGATAAAGTACAAAGTAGCTTGTAGTGTGTGTGTGTGTGTGTGTGTGTGTGTCTGTGTGTGTGAATCAAAAAGTATCTTCCAGCCTCCCCTCCCAGGCCTGAGTCATTGATTTGATATGCAAGTTTTCTCACCTTTTCTCTCCTTTTCTAGCCTTGGGACTTCAGAACTAGAGAAGAGGGGCAGTTACTTCAACAGCCCATGAGAAGTGCTTGGACTTGCCTGTGTTACTGGAATCCACTAGGTGAACGTTCCACCAAAGTGAACTGTTGCATTTTAAGCAAGAGGCTACAATTAACGCATGATCACACATGTGAACTGCTCTCTGTTGTGTTCATGCAAGGACTGATGTGCACACTGGCGTACAGTCAGTCACACTGGTGTGTGGTGTACACATTCATCTGCACTCTGAGCTACACTTGGTGGCACTGGAGTATAGACTGATCTGCACACTGACCCAGAGATAAAACCTAGCAACCCACAAGGCAATGCTCTTCCTAAAGTCTAGGTGCTGGAACGCTCTGCTGTTGCTTTCATTCTCAGGCAGTTTCTCTTAGAGTGTTGAAGATTACCCAGTAGGCTTATGGGGCCCTAAATACGTGAAGAAGCCCCTGTTCTCAGGAGTAAAATGATTTTTGAGGCACACATTACAATTTCAGAAAAAAATGGTAAATCTAGAAAAAAAATATGTTTAGGGTAGCCTGTGAGCCAGTTTTGTAGTTTAATGTTGACATATTAATTTTGATTGGTTTTAGGATTTATTTATGTCTGCATGCAAGTGTTTGCCTCTGTGAATGTATGTGTACCATACATGTGCCTGGGGCCCTTGGAGATCAGATGAGGGAGTCAGATCTCCTGGAACTGGAGGTATGGTTGCTAGACACCAAACCTAGGTTAGCTGTAAAGACAGTCACTGAGCCATCTCTCCACCCCTGATGCTACTTTAAATATGTGGCAGGGAGCAGGAGAGATCCCAAGCTTTTCTGGATTCAGTAGCTTGGCAGGTCTTTCTACCCCTGGTCTTACAAGGCAGGGATTGGGATACTTTGATCCTCAAACGAGGTATTTTGTTATCAAAATAAACACACACATCATGTTAGAAAGGGTTAGGGAAAAGGGTGGCAAACTGCTTCACATGCTATCTTGCAGTACATACATATGTACAAAAAAGTATACTATGTACAAAAAAATATGGACAAATATTCCTCCATCCAGTGCGAGCACTGTCATTTGTTAGAGCTTTGATATAGCTTGGGTTCTCGGTGATCTTGGTGGTAGTAAACCTGATTTTCTAGTCTTTTAAATCACTAATCACAAAGCTTCTAGCTTATGCTCTTAGAAGAAGCTAATACTCACATAATATTAGTATTTCCATTTCAGCCAAGCCAGCTTGAACATCTCCTAGTGTAAATGCCTGATGTGTCTAAGCACGGCTGCTTCATCTAATCTTTCATTACTGCTGATGCTCATCTCTGTTCACCGAGTTAATTTACTGACTTTCTGCAAAGTTCAGTTTTTGTTACATGTCTGATCAAGCTGAACAATAATTTCCTATATTATATTATCCAAAGTAATGTTTGTTTATGAGCTTAGAGTCATATTTATTAACATCCATGATTAACTGAAAATTGCCCCATGTGGTATTTCAATCCACAAATGTGTTTTGATTAGTTAAGGGACAATTATTCCATTTGCATTTGATTCTAACACAAATAGTATAATTTTCAACTCTGAGTCAAAGAGACACTAAGAAAGAAAAGAAAAGGCCTTGGAGAGGCAGAACATAAGCTCCTCCATTCTGATCATCTAGGCCCTAATGTAATTTATTTTCTTTTGTAGCATATTTCTATAAAATAGTTTCAGAATGGATAATTACTGCAATTGTTAACATACTCTCCCAGGTGTCACTAGGGCACTATCTATTATACCTCACGGTGTGATCACTGTGAACTTTCCAGCATATTTTGTCCTCCTTAGGACTGTCTGCCTGACTATTTAGATTTAATGCTCAGCAAGTATTAGCATGTAGAATCCAGTAAATAAGAAAAACATGTTTTAAATGGGTAATTTATGTTTTTCTTAATTCTGACGACTTGTCTGGAAGTGTCATGATTTGGTCTACATCCTCAGGTTGGTTTTTTGTCTAATCAAACAGAATTTATCTTTTCAAAAATTGCCTAACCACATAGCAAGGAATTCTGTCTGAATGCTTCATGCCACTGGAGTCTGGCATCTGATTTTATAAACTGTGCCTGAATGAAGAGTGGCTCAGGGTGGCCTTTACATCATGCTCACCTCAGTAGATAGTCTAACGAACTTCCCCAGTATGATTGTTCTGCCAGCCTCTTCAGACCTCTGATGCAGGGTCACTCCTTAGGAAGTCCTTGTGGACTTATCACTTTTGCTGGAGACAACAACGCAACAGACACCCAAATATTGAGCATTTCAGCAGACTTCAAAGAGACTTGGTGGTTTACCTTTTTATATGCTATTCAAAATGAAAATGTTGTTGAAGATAAATAGACACTTATGATTTTGTTCTATTAGTTCTTTTTAAGGCTGGACTTCAGAGAATGATAGAAATGCACCAGTAACCAATACTCTTTGTACTGCTGGTTAGATGCAAGAGTGAACGCATTAGTACATGAATGAGCCATCAGAACAGTTGTGTAACCGTAGACTCGGTTCACCCGTTTAAAGCATCTGTGCTTTAGATGTTTCTCCGCTCTGTTCAATTAGTTATCCCAAACATTTTGCTCTGATTTCCTAAAACCTTTCAATGCCTCAGAAACACCTCTTCAGTGTTTCTTTTGATCAATTAAATCTGCATAGAACCTCTGCTTCGTGCCAGAATGCCAACATCAATAAATCAGCCACTTCAAATTGAATAAATCTATTTAAATACTTATAAAATATTAAGGATGCATTTGGGAAAAGCCTCTAAGGTTATTGTGGCACCCATACACCTCACAGTAACTAATTTATTAAGCAGTTTGCAAACCTGGGAAGAAAGGAAAAAGAAAAATGGTTTCATAAACCAAGAGCAGAAGCCAATTTTTCAGCCCAGATGATGAAAGGAAGCATGCATTTCTAATCAAAAAGACAGATAAGCCTTCTCTCTCCCACCATTCCCTCACCAGCAAAGTGCCTCTTCATCATCAGCAACGTTCCATTCCTAATGGCTGCCTGGGCCTTTCCGCACCTTCTCCACACACTGGTAATGTACACACAGCATCCCTTTGAAACAAGAGCCCATTAGCTGTGGCACACTACCTTTTCTCATGACGTTGTTCTGTTGCAAGCCATCAATGCAGTGTTAAATCATCCCTACTGGGCATGCCCAGAACCCTGTCAGAGGGATAAACTGATATTTAGAGCCATAGCATGAAAATTGCTTTTCAGCCCCCTTGAAGGACAGATTTTAAAAAATGAAAAGAAAAAGGTCAGAGATTGGATAGGTAACACCAAGCTCATTTTTTGCACTTCCCGAGTGCTCATCCCAAGGATTTCTTTGGGTTTTCCTTTGTGAGCCTCATTCTGATGCATGCCATGCTGTCTTTTTGTGCAGAGGTGGGTTGTGATCCACATATTGCTATTGTGCGGTATTCCAGGCCATCTGCACTCTTACACCCAGTGTCTCCTGTGCCTTCAGAGAATTCAATAAATGTTTGTATGAATGACAGCTGTCACTGTAAATGAGTGAAGCTCAGCGATGCTACCTATCTGTTACTCTCCATGACATCACCCACAGCACTGTTGATAGCAGACATCCTCTTTCCCAGAAGAGACTCATATCTCCTTAGTTTTAATGCCTTTGTGGGCTAAACACTTCCCACAGGCCACTCTGGAAGGGAATCCACTTGTCCTTCCCATTCTCCCTACATAGGGTTATTGAACATGTATCGGGACACAATAATGCCACCAAGAATAACTGTTAGTTTTAAAACAGCTCATGATTTAAAAGTGACTATAGATAGGAAAGAGTGTATAGGAGCCACTTAAAACAAAACAAAACAAAACATTTCTTGGCAGGTATCAACCTAGCTGTGGCTTAGGTTAGAATCACTCCTCAGCCTTACTTATGCCAAATAGCAAATGCTGGTGAGGCTCGAGCGTAATGGTCTTCAAAGACCAACTGATTAGGCAGAAACAAACAAGAAAAGGTTTATATGTCTCATTTTACCCAGGATGAAAGGGAATTGAGACTAGATTTCTGAAAAGCCACACGTTTGTGTAAAATCAAATCATTTATTATTTTAGACCTGGATTCCTAACTACATTTTTGTAATCTGCTTACACACCATAAGTAGCCATGTCCTGTCTTCCCCCGGGAACCTCATTGGTACTTTGGGGAGTTATTTCCTGCTAGTGAGTGTGGCGGAGGAAGTGGACACTCATCTTTATCCGTGGGCAGGGTGACATTTCCCAATATCTCTGAGGATTGAGACTAAGTCCTGAATTGCTATTTTCCACCATCACTCATTCCCTTGCCATCTTCAATGCCTTCAGATATTTCTCACTTTCTTTGAGGCCTCTTTGTAGACAGAGCCTTGTGTGACTACAGTTCTCTGACTTGGCCTGGTTAGCATGAGCCATTAGTGTGGGGGAGTTTCTTGAGCCCTGCATTTTTCGATTGATGGGGCTGGCTCTTTTTACAGGTCACCACCTCCATTGTACTTTGATGAAACAGGAAGCCAAACCAAGGGCACAGCCTTGCAATCAGAGATCAGCAGAGCTGCACCCCACACCTTGCGTTGCCTGTGTGACAGAAGCAGCTGGAGGGCACAGAATTAAGAAGCCCTGCACTTTCCTTGGCTTATCTGAGAGATGGACGAGGTCCCTTTAGACTAGGATGCCTTTACTTAGAGGAATTCCCAGCTTGTCTGTCTTCCTCTAAGGACTGATGATCTGTTTTTAACAGGATCCCCAGGTGATTTCACCAATAGCATAGGTTCCTTGTGAGAGATTTTGGGATAAGTTCTTGTTGCATAATCCATGCTGGGAAATACCACCACTGCAGCAAGTGGCAAGTATTTTAACACACAAAAACAAATACTTCCATTACCAGCCCACTGATACAAATCTATTGTTTAAGAGCAGTCTCAGCAAACAAACTTATGCATTAGGGAAGAATGAAGGGAAACAGGCGAGCAGATAATGTCTATACGTGAAGTTTTAAAAAGCATAAACCATTCTGGAAAACTTGGGGCCGTGGTGGGGTTGAGAGTTCAGAATAGAATGGGAGAAATGAAGGAGACTCAAGCCCAAAATAGCTACCCTGCTTTTGCAAGGGCTGGTTTTAATCACTTCCTTGTACCCTTCACTGGTATCGTTTGTCAAACCTTCACATAAAAGTGGCAAAGGAGAAAGACTCAAGGGATACCTTCATTTGTCTCCAAGTACTGAGTGATTGACTTGGAGGGGCCTTGTCAGAGCTCCAGTCTCCTGCTTGTCTCCTGCTTTTGTTCTTCTCCGTGAGAAATAAAACTCATCACTCTAGGCATTTGAAACAATCCCTGTAACCCATTGCCTTCTCCTGGATGTGCTCCTCCACATCCGCTTTGCAGCCTTCCTTTTCTGGGGATTTACTAATCTGAAACAAATCCCCAAAGAGTTATTCAGCCCTGGTACTAGCTCAGAGACGAGATTTTCCTGTGCCCACTCCATAGGTCTGCTGCTTACCACCTTGTCAAGTACAAAGGTTGAGAGAGAGAGAGAGAGAGAGAGAGAGAGAGAGAGAGAGAGAGAGAGAGAGAGAGAGAGAG
>NW_021604569.1:11261019-11361917 GCF_004785775.1 Grammomys surdaster
GAGAGAGAGAGAGAGAGAGAGAGAGAGAGAGAGAGAGAGAGAGAGAGGAAAGCACAGGTATGGGGCTCGGATGGGAGCATCAATGGATGTTTTCATGTGATTGGCTTCATTTCAAATCCATAGACAATTGATACTTCTAGGAGCTAATGGTTTACCTTTACTCCAGTCAACGTTCAACAGGCAAAACTGTTCAACAGTACCAAACCCACCCAGAAGATCATCCCTTGATGAAAAGTCTGTGTAAAATTAAAACAAAAGAACAACAACAACAACCACAACAGCAAGAAAAAACCCCAAATGGTATTTTCAAAAAAGGCTAGCAACTAGAAAGAACTTTAAGGCCCAAAGCTGCCGAAGTCAGCCCTCACCTTGAACCCATTGACCTGCTGTCGATGAGGTGTGGGTGGCAGGTAAGGCCGATGGAATGATGGCAGAGACAGTGACCTGTATTAGCTTGGCAGAAGCAGCCATTCCCTGGTTGAGTTTGGGGTCAAACAGACATGATGTGACTTTAGTGAAGAGCACAGAATGCAGAATGCTGGTGAATATCAACAGGACCATGAAGCTTTGGTGAATGTAGATATTAATACTTTGTATTAATGAACTAGTTTACATTCCTTTGGTGTTTTGTCAATTTTGTAAATGCCTTATTTTCTAAAATAATTTCTCTGGTTTTACTTGTATTTATCTTTTGCTTTGATAACAGATAAGAATACTGATTCCCTGACCAGGAGTATCTTCTTCCTGGTTCCCAACATGCTGTCTGTCCTTCTTTAAAATGATGAATAGTGAAATGCAATCTGTTCTGAGCCAGAGCATGGAGCTGAACTTCCAGAAAGTGCTCAAGAAATGTTGACAAGTCCAGGACTAAAAGTTCCCACACTAAGTGCTCACATCAGGAACTTGCTCAGAATAAGTTCAGTTAGGTCCTCCATTTCTTTCTACAAATTTCACACTCTTCTACATATGTCTATATTGTATATGTGGCAATTTTTCAACAAGAGGCTGTTTGGACATCTCTCCTCTCAGGAACATTTGGCATCAGCTGAGGCTGTTCTCACTGCTACACTGAGGGTGGCTATGCACCGTTCATCCAGTGAGTAGAAGCCACAGTGGTGATGGTAAACATCTTACACCGCCATAGAACAGTGCCCCTAAAGAAGTCATCTAAACCTCAATTTCAAGAGTGCTGATGTAGAAACAAGACCAACTGTTTATATGAATATGTACAGCTTTATTATTCTTTAATCCATTTCTAAGCAACTTAGGCTATGAATTATAAATAAATAATAGCAGGAAGACACCTGCCTATGATTCCAGCAACATTTCTTCATTGTATAAACAAACTCTGCACAAGAAATTCCTCACATAGGCTTTTCTGGAGGGAAAGCAGTATGATTTAGGGGCTCAGATGTGGGGGTTAGAGGAGCTCCCACACTCCTGTGACCTGCCACTAGCCAGCAGAGGCCCCACCATTGTGGGACTGATGGGATCATGACAAGGGTTTGGCTGCTAGACTTGTCTCTTTGCCAAAAGTGAGTGCCATGGGAAATCTGACAGCTGTCTTCCTGTCCCCTTCAGTCTGCTGTGTCACAGGAGCCAGGAAAAGGCAGGGGTACCCATAGCACCAGTTTTGGGGCAGGTGGCCCCATGAGAAGGCCTGTCCTCACTCTTCTCTCCCATTTATACGTCATGACAGATTTACTCAACTTACTCCAAGGCCTTCAAAAAGACTTGATAGCTGTGTATTCCTTGCCTACCCACCCCTCTTGTGTATGAGCATGGAGGTCCCGTACTCCTGTATGCTCAGGGGTCCCCCTGGGATTTGTAGGCCTTTAGCTGTGAAGAAAATGAACTGGCTTTCTCAAGCTTCTTCTTGCTTGAAGAATCCTTGCCAGGGACTTTTTGATCTTTGCTTATTTCTATACTTAAATATGTTTTCTCTTGGCAGTGTGTTATTCTTAAATGTTTTCCGATTAAGATCTTCTGAGTATCTCAGACTGGTTTGAGCTCAACTCAGGCAATCCTTATATAGACAGGTGGTTCTAATCTCCCTTTACCCTGATTGCCTTGAAATCTTATTTGTGGATCTTTTTGCTGCTTAAAAATGCTTGTATGCCTTCCAGTCAACAGCTGTTTATTTTTGCATTGTGATTTTGTGGCTAGCTGTTGATGGTGCCTGTCATTTCCCAGTGACTACAGAGAATGCCCCTCTTGAAGGTAGGTCCATGGCTGTGGAGAAAAATTACATGATGTAGCAACTTTATCTTCTCATGCTCCACCTGGCAGCTGGGCTGATGAAGCAGCAATACCCTGGCTGGAAACTCCAATGGCCTCTGACTCTGGTAACCTAGTTAGCCAACCCCGTCTCCCCAGGCAACAAGGCAGCTCTTGACAAAGCACTGGGAGTTGGCACCACAATGCCCTTGCTGACCTGACCATTAAAATTCAAAGTAAGTAGGAAGTCTCCAGTGGAAAAGTTCTGGCTTTAAGATCACGTCTTGTGAACAGATGGATTAAAGCCAAGTGACTGGCTGCTCCCTCTTGCCAGTGCTGGAGAGCTATTCGTATCCCGCATGGTTTCTACTCTCACTGAATAATCAGGCTCCTTCTGGCCACCTGGAAAATACAGTATCAAACACCTGTTTAAGTAGAGGTGGTGAGCTCTGGGCCTGCCACAGCCAATCCATCTGCAGCCACAGCGTAGCATTTACCAGCTGCTTTACTTAGCATGAGGCGGGAGCGCACTATACTTTGATGAAAGCTTCAACAACACACTTAAAGCATCATAACACATGACAACTTCCACATCGGTGGGACATGCAGGCTCAGAACTGATGCTGCCTGCCAAGGTTTCCAAGGCTGGGGGAAGGCTACAGGAGCTGAGCCCAGGCCCCACTGAACATGGACTCACCAATGATCTCTTGAGTGTTGGGCTGAGGCAATCACTCTTCAGGAGCAGAAGGTGGCTGGGCCTAGTTGGCACTCCATTCTAGGAAAATGGATGCATTCTGTTGGAAGCACCATGGAGACCATCATTTTCCACAGAGAAGTTCTCTCCTTTGACTAGGGACAGCTTAGCATATAGAGAAAGCCTGAGAGAAAAGAACAGGGTATAACGTTTATACCTCTTTATATTGGTTTGTGTACAGCATTTGGGCTAGGAGCTGTTAGGTCTTGGCTCCTTTAATTCTTTAATTGTCAATAATGCCAGCCTAATAAAAATAGTCATCAAACACAAGCAGCCCTATGGTGTAAGGCAAGCAGCATGCTCCATCCCAATACATGGGCCTTGTTTCTCAGAAGCAGAATGTGCTTCTGGAGAATCTCAGGTAGTTTGTTAGGAAGATGCTAGAAGAAATTCTAGAGTCTGGTTCTTATAGTTATTTATGAGTAACAAAGCATAAGGAAGGAATTATTGTCATCTTTGATTTTTGGCCTGGGATTTTTGCATCCAGGCAGAATGTCACACTGAATTAAACATTTTAATGAGTGTTTAGCATGTTTACTGTTTTCTAACAATTTTTGTTTCCAAACTCTAACCCTAAAAAGAATATATTTTCCTCACAGGTGAAGAATCTGATATGAAGAGAGTCTTCTACCCACCATCTTTGTGAGTGCTAGAGGCAGGAGCAAATCCAAGCCGTAGGGCATGAGAGTCTGCATAGCACTCTGGTTCTATGGATCCCCAGGAAACAATTACAGTCATCCACCACCTGACTGTTTAGGAGTCAATTCATTTTTAAAGATTGCATGTCATCTTGCTCCTAAAGTACGGGTTTCACACTTTTTTTTTTTTTTTTTTTAGAAACTACTGTTTCAGACATCTCTTGTAAATAATCAAATAATCAAAACACTTTCTCCCACAGGTCTTCTGTGGACCTCATAAAGATGAGAGGATTGAGGCCATAACTGGGTTTCTGTCAAATCTGGTGATGATCCTGGCTCCTTGAGAAGCATTCTGTCCCATTACTTTTAACTTCCCAGACCTCTGTGATTAAAGTCCTTTGCTGATTTGTGATATGAAGGAAATACAGGCATGGAGCAGTATGGGAAGTCTCAGGAGAGGTAAGTGGCTTCTCCTCAGTCTGTCTTCCTTCTACTCCTTATGAAGAAGTCTCCTGTGTTTCTGCTGTGTCCCAGGTATCTGAACCAACTAAGAAATTGTCCTTATCTTGTAGAGTATGACTGGTTCAAGACTCTTATCAAAATGGCCAACGAAAGAATTTCTCTATTACTAATAAAAAGACATATAACTCACTCTTAACTTTGTAATTCCCTTGGAAGCCATAACTAGGCTCAGAAGGTCACTGTAACATTCAAGACCAAAACCCTCCAAGATCAGTGCTTTCTATTGTATTTCCCCATAGTCAAGGAATCTTGAATATTGACTGTGCAGGTAAGTTCTAAATGCCAACTTGGCACAACCTAGAATAATCAAGGAAGAGAGTCTTAAGGAGAAAATATTTAGACCAAGTTAGTTAACATGGTTGCAGAAGATTGTCCTGTTGTTTTGTAGTTCTGTTTTTCAGATTTTAATTTTCTTGTTTTATATGTATTTGTGTAAGAGGATAGAGAGAGAAAGAAAGAGAGAGACGAGAGAGAAAGAGAGAGAGAGAGAGAGAGATGAGAGAGAGAGAGAGAGAGAGAGAGAGAGAGAGAGAGAGAGAGAGAGAGAGAGATTTGAGAGATTTGCGTGTAAGTACTGATGGAGACCAGAAGAGAACGCAGATGCAGGATTCCTTGGATCTGGACTTAATAGAAGAAGGTTAATTTTCTCATGTGGTATCTGGGAGCCAAATTTAGTCCTCCACAAGAGCAACAAGCACTCTTTATCACTGAGCTAACTCTTCTAACCTTTTTTTGCATTTATTCATTTATTTATTCTATCTCTGTCTCTCTGTCTCTCTCTATCTCTTTCTGTCTCTCTCTGTCTCCAAGATCAGTGCTTTCTGTCTGTCTCCCTCACTGTCTCTCTGGAATACTTGTAGATATCAGAGGGTAGCTAGTTGGGTTCTCTTCTTTCTCAATACAGATTCTGGGAGTCAAACTCATATCGTCAGGATTGGTGAGAAGTATCCTTTCCCACTGAGCCATTTTACTGGCTCTTAATTGTTATATGACTAGCTGCTTCAGTTCCTACAGCTTTTCTGAAATGAACTTAGACCTGGACTTTTAATTAATTAATTAATTAATTGCCCTATTGCAGCTTCCACTCCCTGCTCTCCTCCTAGTTTATTTCTCTCCCCTGTCCCCTTTTCCCTCTCCCTTTCTCTTCAGAGGAGGGGAGGCCTCCCATGGATATCAACCTGCCTTAGTATAGCAAGTTGTAGTAGAACTAGGTGCATCTTCTTCTATTGAGGGTAGCCTTGTTAGATGCAAGGGATCCAAAGCAGGCAACAGAGTCAGCGATATCTTCTGCTCTTGCTGTTATGGGTTTCATATGAAAACAGATGAATTACATATATGTAGGGGGCTTAGGTCCATCCCATGTATATGCTCTCTGGTTGGTGGTTCAGTCTCAGTGTCAGTGAGCCATTATGGTCCCAGGATAGTTGATTCTGTAGGTTTTTTTTTGTGGTGTCCTTGACCTTTCCGGCTCCTTTAACTCTTCCTCCCCTTCCTCCACAAGATTCCCTGAGCTCCACCTAATATTTGGCTGTGGGTCTCTAAGTCTATTTCCATTAGCTGATGGGTGAAGCCTCTCAGATGATAGTTATGCTAGACTCCTGTCTACTAGTAGCAAAATATTATTAATAGTGTCAGAGGTGGGCTGTTTCTCATGGTATGGTTCTCAAGTTGGGCCAGTCATTGGTTGGCCATTTTCTCAATTTCTGTTCAGGTTATCATTATCCATGCACATATTGTAGACAGGAAAAAAAAATGTGGGTTGAAGGTTTTGTGGCTTGGTTGGTGTCCACATCCCTCCACTGAAAATATTGCCTGGTTACAGAAGATAGCCATTTTAGTTTCAATATCCCCTGTTGCTAGGACTCTTAGCTGGGGTCACCCTTATAGATAGTTTCCCGGGAGTTTCTGTTGTCCTAGGTTTCGAGTTCACCCCAGAGATGCCCCCACTCATTCTATTCTCTTTCCCTCCATCCTTTCCATACTTGGCTCCTAGTTTCTCTTGCCACCCCTCTCCCACCAAGTTCCTTCCCTCCATCCACCCGCAATGTCTATTTTATTTCCCCTTCTGAGTACTATTCACGCATCCCACCTTGGACCTTCCTTGTTAATTAGCTTTTTTGGGACTGTGGATTGTAGCATGGTTATCTTGTACTTTATGGCTAATATCCACTTCTAAGTGAGTACATACCATGTTTGTCTTTCTGGGTCTGGGTAACCTCACTCAGATTGATCTTTTCTAGCTCTATTCATTTGCCTGAAATTTTATGATGTCATTATTTTTAACAGCCTAGTAATACTCCACTGTGTAAACATAACACATTTTTCTTTTCCATGCTTCAGTTGAGGGACATCTAGTTTGTCTCCAGTTTCTGGCTATTATGAATAAAGTGTCCTTTGTGGTATGGTGGAGCTTATTTTTGACATGCTCAGGAGTGGTATAGCTGAGTCTTGAACTATTCCCAGTTTTCTGAGAAACTACTAAATTGATTTCCAAAGTGGTTGTACCAGTTCACACTCCCACAAGCAATGGAAGAGTGTTCCCCTTGCTCTATATCCTCACCAGCATGAGCTGTCACTTGAGGTTTTGATCTTAGCCATTCTGACAGGTGCAAGATGGAATCTCAGAGTCATTTTGACTTGCATTTCCTTGGTGACTAAGGATGTTGAACATTTCTTTAAGTGCTTCTTGGCCATTATAGAGTCCTCTGCTGAGAATTCTCTGTTTAGCTCTATACACCATTTTAAAACGGTTTATTGGGTTAGTTGGTGTCTAATTTCTCTAGTTCTTTATATAGTTTGGATATCAGCCCTCTGCCAGGTAAAGGTTGGTGAAGATCTTTTCAATTCCTTTGCTCAACCTGTCTTTTTGATGTCAATACTATGTGGTTTTTATTACTGTAGCTCTATAGTAAAGCTTGAAATCAGGGATGATGTTACCTCCAGAAGTTTTTTTATTGCACAGGATTATTTTAGCTGTCCTGTGGTTTTTGTTTTTCCACATGAAGTTGAGTATTGTTCTTTCAATGTCTGTAAAGAATTGTGTAGAAATTATGATGGAGATTGCATTGAATCTGTAGTTTGTTTTTGGTGTGATGGCCATTTTTACTATGTTCATCCTACTGATTCATGAGTATTCTTTCTTCAAAGAATTAAAGTTAAAAGGGAAACAAATTTATTTTATATACACTGCATGTGACTATATATGTATTTGCCTCTAATGGACAAGAGCTAATATAATTTTTTTTAAAGTTACTCTTGGTAGAGTGTTTGTCATAAGAACAGAAATGAATCTAGAGCACTGAGTAGTCCCATGAGGAATAAAGAGGATAGGCCATGAGGAGGCAAATGGCACATCGAGTTCATCTGTCACACATTATATTAGCTAGCAAGCCTGTGGCCTGCAGGCCAGAAGGGCAAGGCCTTGGTGGAGACCTGAGTATGCTTTACCTGTCCTGGGAAAGCTCTGATTTTAACTGTGTGATACAAGTAGACGGTTGCCTACATTTTATTTAATTTAGACCTAATGGTAAGAAGGCAAAAGCAACACACACACAGAGGGCTGCTGCATCTGTCACAAGTGGGAAAACCACCTCAGGGCTTTTAGACTGGTTTCCTTGACCTCTCCCACCCCCCTACACACACACACACACGCCAGAGGATATAGCTAGGTATTTGATAGTCTCCTGCTTGGGTGTAGTAGTGATATTTTTATCATGTGGGATAGGACTATGTTCTCATTTTGTTTTAAATCATAAAAAAATGTCAAAAGGAAACAAATTTACTTTATAGATACTGCATACACACACACACACACACACACACACACATATATATATCTTGCTATCTTGCAAGAGAGCTAAAGTAAGTTGTATTTTTTTCTTTATTTTAACACATGTGTCATATGTCTAACTGAAAACGTTAGGACTTCCACAATCTACCAACTTCAACACTCACCTCTAATAAATTCTGACTTAAAGTGTGCAACCTTGTTTAGCATGCACTGCTAAAGCATATATTTTCATGTATTGCTATGTCTGAATGCATGCTAACCAGGTTGAAAATCAAATTATCTATGTGAGGGTGAGTATTACGGTGTGAATACGGCCTGCTGTGCTGTGAATGAATCGTGTAAACACAATCGAATGCATCCTTGCCTTCCTGTGCACTCACCCCCGCCTTGCTCCTGCCGCCTAGCAGTTCATGTTTATTGTGGGTGACATTTCAGCTTCCATACCCAGCAGCTTGAGCTCTGCCATGTTGGAGGGAAGCAGTCTCCTCTGAACATCGGGACCCCAGATTAGGCCATTTCATGAATAATGAAAGCAATGAAAACACCAAAATAAATAAATAAATAAATAAATAAATAAATAAAACCAAAAAAACCAGCTCTCTCCTTTCCACGGCTCTGTGAAATGCTTTAACTACAAATGTCTGCTGAGGAATTTCAGATTCCTTAATGAAAGAGGGAGTCAATTTGCTCCCTTGCTAACTCACTGAAGGATGCCCCTGTGTCCCCTATAGGAGGACAGGGGATTGCATGAACATGCAGAGAAGAGTTGCAAGCAGAAAGTCAAGTGCTTCCAGGGAAGGAGCAAGCCACATACTCTGTCTGTGCAACTCCACCACTCAGTGCTTGCTGCCTGAGCTCCCTTTGAGGTGTTCTATGACAGGCACTTTAATGGGGTGCATGGCTTAGACTGAAGAGACGTTCAGATGGGAGGCATGGGATGGAAGGATCTCCAGTACTCCTAAACCATACAAGGCAAGATTGCTGCAAAGTCTGAGCAGGGGATGGCCCACGCACCGCTGTCCTAGATCGTTTTTACCACTGGCAGCTTTGTACCTAACTTTGCCAGATCTCCAGGGTTCATCATCACCCTTTTAGGAAAGGGAAAATAAACTCCGTGAATTATATGGTTACCCCGGCCAGTTCTTTAAGTAACTGACGGTCAAGTACTAAGCAAAACAGTAAAGGTGACAGTATGAAAGTTGAGTTGCTCAGGCTTCCCTGGTCCTTCCTTTCTGCATTGTTCCTTTCTGAACCCCAGCACTCATTGCCCCATGAAGACTCCACACCTCCCTCCAACAAGCGTTCCTTACCTTTACATACCTCAGAACCCCCAATTCTGAGCACTTTCCTGGACCCTTACTCCAGTTCTCTATCTCCATCTTGAATCTAAAATGTCCTCCACTTGACCTTGCTTTTATGTGCTTACTCCCCAGCTTCTTGTGTTTACTGAAGACTGCAGGAGGAGAGGTATTTTAAGAAGTAGGACTGTGCTGGTGAAAGGGAAGGGAAGGCAGGCCCTAGAAGATCTAGCTGTTCCCACTTTCAGCCTGTTGTTCCTTGTTTGACTCTGTGTGCTGAGTAACCATTGCAGGCTTCCACCACCGTGAACACAAATGCGAGCGTGCTCATAGAGCCCTGCACATGCTCACACAGGTATGTCTTTCCCATCTTGCCAAGGACTGTGATTCCCTTGAAAATATAAGCCAAAGTCAGGCTTCCTCTGTCCATTTGCTTCTGTGAGATATCTTTGTAACATCAATGTGAAAGCCACTATACTATACCCAAGTTTTCAAGTCTGTAGATCACTGGATAATCAGCTTTGGTGCAGGTATCAGGCTGGTCTCATGGCTCAACCTTTCCATGCAGGGCGTTTGTCACCTCGGGTGTTCAATGTGGTGATTCAGAGAAACAAGCAGACACCAGCAGGCCAATACTTAGGCAGCCTGGGATCCCACAACATTGGAAATGGTGCCTGTAGGCAGTCACCAACTCAAGTTGCTGTTTTCAGAGAGCATTCTGGATAATTTTTGAGGGATTTGAGGGCTGGATAGTGGAGGCCTTCCTAAGAGTAATAGGATTATTATTCAGGAGTACATGCCACCTCCTATTGACAACTATTTGCATGCAGTGAGAAAATAAGGCTATAGTAACCTCCAAGGAGAGGAAAGCATAACAAATGGAGATCTCTTATAGAGAGCTGGGGAGAGAGTAAAGCATAACAAATGGAGATCTCTTATAGAGAGTTGGGGAGAGAGTAAAGCATAACAAATGGAGATCTCTTATAGAGAGCTGGGGAGAGAGTAGAGCTGTATCACACTGCTGCTGTGGTGTCATCTGTAGCTTGCGAATTAGGATGACACACAGTGCTTTAGAGCTTGACAGAACTACTTGTGTTTCCCTGTGCACTTCTTTTCACCAACAAGCCCAGGGAAACACTGAGGCACCGAGGGCCATGTTGAACACAGACTTGCCCCATTCTCATCCATCTTTGCTTTCATCTGGATTTTCTTGGTATGTCTTGCTCTAGAGAGCTTCAGCTTGGAGAGCTGCTTCCCCAACCCTCAAACCCCCACATCTGTGTCTCCTCTCTTTCTAGGTGGGCGCATCCACTTTCCCAGGAAGGAGTAAATCTAACTTCACTACCTTGAAACAACTCTAAAGATTTCTAGACAAACTGAGACTTTCCAAAGCACCATGAAGAGCAGGAAAAAAGGCCCCACTAGCTAACAGAGACTTGAGCAGGTAAGCCATTGCTTGAAATTATCTGATTATTAGGTGATAGGACTGAGATTCATACTAAGGCAGCCCAGCTTTACAGATACAGGGAGCAAGAGGAATAGGTTGGTAGAGAGGGGGCACCAGGAGAAAAGTGGGCATTCCCAAATCAATCTCTAAAGAACAGCTATTGTTTTGCACTTTGCTGGAAACCACAGTCTACCAAACAAAATTTTAGTCCTTAGCACATAATGGGCACTTTGTAAAACTGACCAAATGTATAAAGACATTAGATTATAAGTTATTTAACTTCAGGATTGGAAAAAATTAAAATGTGTATTTTTATTGTGGCATTTATTTTCTGTATGTATGTGTGTTGTGTGAGCATGTATGTGCATGGTACTGGAGGTCTGAGGACAATTTGTGGGAGCTGGTTCTGTCTTTCTACCAGGTGTGTTCAAGGGATCAAACTCTGCTTGTCAGATTTATTGTTGAGACCTTTACCCACTGAGCCATCTCTCTGGCCCCTGACTCTGTCATTTACTCTCTCGATATTTAGTTCTTTTAAGTTGCTTGTATATTATTCTAGCTATTTACCCTCTATTAACTGTATAGCTGCCAAAGCTTTCCTCCTGTTCTATCGTACTCTTCTTCATTCAATTGACAGTTTCTTTCGATGTACAGAGCTTTTTTATTTCATGAGACTCCATTTATCTATCGTTGGCCTTATTTCTTGAGTGACTGGAATACTATTTGGAAGGTCATTTCTTGTGCATATATCTTGAAATGTATTCCAAATATTTCCTGCTGAAGCTCTGAAGGAGTTTTGAGTCAGACACCGATATTCTTTAACAATTTGGAGCTGATTTTTACCACGTCAAGAAACAAGGATCTAGTTTAAGCAATTTACATATAAAACATGCAGATTCTTAGCACCATGTTGAAGATAGTAACTTTTATTTACTATGTATATTTTGGCATCGTTGTCAAAAATTGGTAGGATGCAGTTGCCTAGTGGATCCCTATTTTCTCACAAAGATCTTGAGTCAATTTTCTTGTCAGTACCATGCTGCTTTTATTACTATAGCTTTGAGCTTTGTAATAGAACTTGAAATCAGGTATGGTGGTATCTCTAACACTATCCTTTTTGCTTGGGGTTGCTTTGACTTTCCAGGGCCTTTTATGCTTCTATATAAGTTTTATGATTTTTTTTTCTTTTTTATGTGAAGAATGGCATGGTTACTTTGATGAGAATCGCATTGACTCAGTTGATAGCCTTCAATAGGATGGCCAGTTTTACAAAACCAATAAAGTATAAATTAGCATCCAGAAAATTCCATGGGTTTTAAGGGCAAAAGAAACCCTTGGTAGATCCAGGGATAAAAGATGCACATGAATTAAAAATAAGAAACAAGCAAAGGAATAGCTACTACTCAGCTTAATTATCAGTTCACCCTGGGAACATTGGCTGACTCATTACCCCAGATATTATTTAATCCCTTGTTATTAATGACCCCACACAGCATTCTCTATGTGTAACTTTTGAAAGAATTATTTTAAAAAAATTATGTATCCTGGATGTTTTGCCTACATGAATATTCATGTACCACCTGCATACCTGGTCCCCATAGAGGCCAGAAAAGAGTATTAGATCCCCTGGAACTGGAGTTTAAGAGAGTTGTGATCTGACATGTGGGTGCTGGGAATCAAACTTGGGTCCTCTGGAAGAGTAGAGTGCTCTTTCCCACAGTCGTCTCTCCAGCTCTCAGGTGTAAATTTCCTAATGAACAGTGACTTCTCATCCCCAAATGCACTGAAAGTTCATTACCAGTGATGGAAAATTCACTTATCTCCATCCCTTGTGCATGGTACAGTGCCTTGGGACATTATAGCTGCATGTACTCACAATCAGCTAAGTAATTAATAGTTAATATAAACCAGGACATATGGAGTGTCACCAGGCAAAGACAAAAGTAGAAATCAAATCATGACTGGATGAGTGGGATTTTAGAAGAAGAATTAGTTAAATTGTCTTGCCCCAATTAAAGAAATTTTATATCCTATCTTAATCAATTAAAAAAATCTAACACAGTGGTTCTCAACCTCTCTAAAGCTGCAAAGCTTTAATACGGTCCATCGTGTTATGGTGACCCCTAATCATAAGATTATTTTCATTGCTACTTTGTAACTCTGACAAATTGTAATGTAAATATCTGATATGCAGGATATCTGATGTGTGATCCCTATGAAAGGGTTGTTCCTCCCCAAGGGGGCACATTGCAAGAGAAAGGAAATGGCAGGGTCACATTGCAGCAGAGTGAAAGAGTTTAACCCCAGCATCTAATCTGGACTAATTTAATCTTTAAACCCACTTGATGAAACTCGAAGATTATATGTTAATGTAATCATTTAGGAGATATACAAAGGAAAAAAATAGTTCACGCCTTTTAAAGGAAAGACCCATGAAAGGTTCAGTCTTTAGCATGCAAGTGTAGAAGCTGTGAAAAAAGAAAATGCCCTGTACCCTTTGAAAGAAAGATAAACTTGGTACGTCAAATATGTAACCATTTTTGGCTGTCAATCACACATCTCTGATGTGGCAGATCTGGCTTTTTCTGTTTTAAGTGGAATAACTTTAAAGCAAATGGCCATGAACTGTTGGGTTTTGTTTTTGTTTGTATCTCTGTTAATTTGTTTTCACGCAAAAGGACATTAACATACAGAAAGACTGTACTCTTAAGGCATGAGACTTCCTTGACCCCTTATTTTGTGTGTTTGAAAACAGGGTTTTGTCTTAGGTTAGAAGTGATGGTTCTCCAGGCCAACATATGTATATGCACACGAAGATAACTGAATTCGCCAATTCATTGTGGCTTAATTCTTTGTAAAATGTGCTGTATGCCCCTGAATAGAGGAGGATGGGATGAAGAGTTGCTGGTTTGAAGTTAGGCAGGTTTTGAGTCTTGACCAATAAGCTAACCAAATGTATGACTTTAGGAAAGTTTTCCAGTCTCTCAGAGGACTTGTTTCTTCCTCTGTCAAGGGATAACAGAGCTGCAGTATGAATTATAGCCTGGGATTGAATGAGATGATGCATGTAAAGGCTTTGGCAATGGACCTCAAGAAACAGTAGGAGAGTTTTGCTAGTAGTGTTCCTTCTACTCTCATCTGGATGAAGTCACCCTCTGACCTAAGTCACTCTTTAGGCATCTAGTGTTAGTTCATTCTTGTTGATGAACCAAGCATATTGTGGACTATGATTATTGTAACAGGGATGACCAGGTTCCATGTATGATCCGGATAATTGTGTGTCCTGAGGCTACTAATAAAAGATGGGTGGACTGAAGTGTGAGCAGTGAGATCACTGCAGAATGGGTAAGTAAAGTCATGCACAGAATGCTGGGAAGCCTGTAGGAATTTAGCAGAGGCAGAATTTAGGAATAACATAGGCTCTTTTAGATGTACAAAAGGGAAAAGTGTCAAGTGGAACTTGGTCTGGATGAGAGTTTCTCAGTCTCAGCATTCCTGATGTGTGAGCTTGTTCTTTGGTATGTTGTTTTGTGCATTGAGTGTCCTTAGCTCCTGTGATCCGTATTTCTGTTGAGGCTTTGGTAGTTCTAACCACACAAAGTGTATCCAGACCTTGTCAAATGCTTCCTGGCTGCCAAAATACTCTCACTCTTTGTTTGAACATCATTAGATTAGATTACTTTTGTCAATCAGAATAGAATTGGATTATGAAACAGCACATGAGTATTGTTCATCCCAAGGAAAACTTCATTATGACCCTATAAGTTTTCACAGCAGAATGGAAACAGGACCTTAGGAAGCAGTGAAATCCTGTTAGTTGGAGACATTCTATTGAAGGATGTAAGAGTGTAGGGTTTTCTAAATTCAGTGTTGATTTTGAGTGGTTGATAGGTTTAACTTTTCTACTATGCCAAATTCTTATTTTTTTTAATTTTCTTTTTTTAGATTTATGAAATTCTTTTCTTTTAATGTAATTTATTTATTTTTTTCAAATTGTAATTTATACTCATTCATACAGGGGTTATCAACACAGAAAGGCAGGATGTGGGGAAGGGGATGAAAACTTCATGTTCTTTAAGGAAGTCGTTTCTGTCATCTCAAAGGAGATGCATTGACTAGGTCAAGGAAGGAAACCAGAGCTAAGACTTCAAACCATTTACTGCCTGGGAAAGGATCCCAACCTCATGGCTCCAGGTGCTTTCTTCATAAAATCTGACATTTGGTGGTTGTGAATGCCATTTCCTAACTGTGATGCATAACTGAAGGCTTCCTGCCCTACTGCTTCTTTTGTTATGAGTAAGAATCTGGAGTTTGTCTCACATTCTCAGAGATTCTGTATGCCAAAGGACTTAACACCTAGGATGTGAAGAACACACTACTCATCTTCGCTGGGACACAGGTAGACATTTCTTTTAGTAACAAATAAAGGTTTTAGACTTTAAAGCGTTTTTTTTGTTTTTGTTTTGTTTTTTTTTTTGCAAAAAGTAAAGTAAAACAATACTGTGTACCTATAAGGTGATCAGTGCTTAAATATTGGAATAAAAATAAACCCATCCTCCTATGCAATAGGCTTTATGCAAAATAGTTTAATATTTACCTTTATAGTGGGAATACTGCCATGAATTCCAATTGTTTCAAGTTTCTACATTTTCTTCCTCTACAGCTTCTAACAGGCTTATATTATATTCTTACCAATATTACTTGACATGTGGCTCTCTAATCAACCTTTTCTAATATTAACATTATAGAATTTTATATACTATGAGGATACCTGTCCATTGTAAAGGTAATAAATTAATTTTGAAAGAAACTGTATAGAAATATTTTATTTATTTATTGTGTGTTTGTGTGTGTCTGTGTATGTGCATGTACATGTATATATGCATATGACTACAGGTGCTCATTTATACAAGAAGAGGATGCTGAGTTCCCTGAATCTGGAGTTACAGACAATTGGGAAATTTCTAATTTGGATGCTAGGAACTGAACCTTGGTCCTCTGTAGGTTTAGCAAGTGTAACAAGTGCTCTTAACAGCTTGACCCATCTTTCCATACCCTGGAAAAGAATATTTTAATAATAATCATGTCCATGTTTGCTTCCTCTTAGGGAACTAAACAGTATTATCTGATGAACATGTATCTGCTTTAATGAAGCCAGGAGTTGCTGTGTCTGCTACTCTCCTCCAGGAAGATTAGGTTAATAAAAGCCAGAACCAATCCAAATAACAAATGGGATGGAGGTGAAATGAGAACATGACAACAGAAAGAGGGTGCTTGAACTTGGCTGTCTCGAACCTGGCAAGGATGCCATCATTCTTAGATTTATTATAGATGATTCATTAACTTTAGTAAAACACATACATTAGAATGGACTAAGTTGTAGCTTGGTAACAGTGTGCAAATTTCAGTACCTTACAAAAGCATCATCCCTGGATCTATGAATTTTGATGGATAAGATTGATAGAGCAATTCCTCCTTGAGACATTGCTGATCATCAAGAAGAGGGAAAGATAGCTTAGGTACCACACAATATTTTCAAGTTTCTCTATATTTATGGCACACATCACTTTTTACACGTTTTTTTTTCCAGCTTTATCAGGGCACATGGCCATACCTCATTGAAAGAGGATAGAAATCTCTACCAGTGAAGACCCATGAATATTTGAGAATAATAACACATGCTTTCATGAATTAATTACCATTTGGAAACAAGCTGGGTGACTCTTGGGAATAAAAGTACACCTGTGTGTGCCCACACATAGATGGACAATTGGGTAGACACCTCTTTGTCTGATAACCTTCTTTTCCTCCTGATGAGTGGATGGGAAATCCTTAGCCTGTCACCTTTCTAACAGCCTCTTTATAACTTTAGAAGTTGAAGGCACAAGCTGCATTTTCTGATAGAATGTGGCCGATAATTGCTAACTGAATCATCATGTTTTCTATGTGGTCCCTGTGCAATGCATCTAACACACAATGACACTTTGCTAACCCCTTGTAGAGGCGTTAAAATAGCAATGTGTCTGCCCTTATTACAAGAACATCATGCCACAGTGGCAGAGCATGAATCCGTGCTGCTGCTGAGCTGCTGTCTGTCTAGTTATTCTGTCTTTGTGGACTTTTCCTTCTTTCCAGTCTCCATTGTTTATGACACATCTGCTGCTGTTGCAGAGGAGAAACTTCTCATTGGATGTAAAAAGATGGAAGAACAGAAAAGGGTGGCATGGAATTTGCCTGCATAATTCTCTTAAATTGCCAGAACTCCTTTTTGTCACAGTCAAACTACTCAGCTTGAGTTCTCATTGCACATCATGATGTGAATTCATTGTTTTCATTCTGGTGTTATAAAGCTACATGCCACCTAGGCCATGCCTCTGCACAAGGTAAGCAGCCCAAAGAACAAATATGCAATTCTATAACAAGATGTGTCAAGTACTGAATTGTTTCTTGTTTGGGCATCCAGAGAACATATTTAGATTTGAAGTCATCGTCTATAGTCCACTAAATTCATGATCTTTATGTTTTGATTAGATATTCTCTTCATTGTGATAGCCTGGATACAATGGATGACATTGCAAAGAAAGCTGAATTTATTGAGTAGATCAACAGCTGCCTTTGAGATGGTGCTTCCTCTAGGTCAGATTTCTTGTGATTGGCAGGATACTGTGACAGCTTGGCTCATATTGTACATTCTGAAGAGGAGCATGGGTAGAAATGGTCAATTAGAACTGCCACTCAGCCTTTCCTTACAGTGGCTGCTGGTGGCCTGCCACTTTCACTCTGCACTTGCTGTTAAGATGGGGGAGATCCTGCTTACCCATGTCTGTGGGTTAAGTGGGGATGATTCCAGGAAAATCCTAATTGCATAGACACCTATCTAATATTATAGCATGGCAAAGATGAGGTGAATGTCGTTTGGGTGATAGAATCAGCCACTCTCCAGTATAAGTACAGGATAATTCTTTTGAATGGAATATTTTCTCCCAATTATATTCCTAACACTGAGGCATGTCTATTTATGCCCTCCCTAATGGTTTCCTCTAGGAACAAAATCTTTCCTGATGCTCACTATGTATGAACACTCTCTAAGTATGGAGTAGTACAGCTATGTTTGCAATTTTCTTCTTCTGTTTTTTTTTTTTGATTCCTCATCTTGCCTTGTATGTCTGCTGTAATGTAAATGAAAAAAACAAGATACATTCAGTACAATGGGAGAAACTTAACAGATGGGAAAGACAAAGTTTTATTAGAGTTATCCTGAAGAAAATGTCTTGCTCCTAAAGGTTAGCTGGGGAAACTCTTGGGATTCTTCGAATCAGATTACTTCGAAGTGGTTTGAGGACTAAACAAATTGGAAAATAATATGACAAAGAAAATGCAAGAAGAGAGGGAAGAAAGAAGCGGCTCAGCAGTTAAAAGTACTCTCCGTTTTGCCAGAGGATCAGGATTCAATTCTGAGCATCCATATGGTTGCTTACAATCTGCTGTGACTAACTCCAGTTCTAGGGGATATGACACCCTCTTCTGGCCTTTGGGGGACCAAGAATGCAATCTATGTACAGACATACATGCAGGCAAAACATTCATACACATACAATTAAAAAGAATAGGAATAAGTAGAAAATAAGAACAAGGAAGGGAGAGAGAAGAAGACCATGCATGGGACAGAGAATGAGAAAAGAGGGAGTTCAAGAATAGAAAAGGAGAGGGAATTGTAAAGGTAGAGAAGGAAAAAGACTCAGTTTCCCATCTGTTCTAGAGCCTTTTCCTGTGAGCACACGCGAGTGGAATCCAAGAGCATCCATATGCCAGGGATAGTCCTGATAACAAATCTATGGGAAGAAGGTGATGTCAGGATGCTGTGAGTATCCTTCCCATCTTTATTTCATAATCCACTCTGAAAGCATGTGGATTCCTTGGGCTCATCAAAGACTCTACCTGACATTAACTAATACCTGTTTTATGTCCTTCAGGGGCCACCCCAAGGTCCATGTGGAAATGTAAAGGAGGTCCTAGCTGTCCAACTACTCATTTGAAAGGGGATTGTCCAGAAAGTCCTCTTTACCTGTGCCCTCTCATCCAACCTGGGGCTTTGGCTTGTGGCAGCTTATTTTGAGTAGGAGCATAATTGACATAATTCTGCCGGGGTGTAAATGCTATGTCTTTTTAGACATGGGGCTCATTTCGCTAAGGAGAAACTCCAGCATTTTCATGAATTTCAGCTATGCTGGTGCTGGTGAAATTCAGAGGCCAATTCACCATTTTAGAACCAGAAAAAAAAGTAACAATGAGATAGTAATTCATGTAGTTTAACCCCAAATTTCAATCAAAAAGAATTTTTTCTTCAGAGATAGTTCTCATGGGGATAAGATTTTGATTGGGCTTCAATGACATTCCATATCCATATGCTCTGCATGAGTAGTTTCAACCAACCATGGATTAAAAACAGTGGAAACCTTTATATGTACTGAAAATGCACAGTCTTTCTTCTGGCCCTTATCCTATGAACACCACAACGTATAAAGTATTTACAATATTTACATAGTATTACATGTTATCAGTAACCTAGACAAGAACTAAAGTGTATAGGAAGATGCATGTAGATCATATACAGAAACTGCACAATGTATGTGGACCTTGGGAATAAGTGAATCAGGGCATCTATGAAGGGCCTAGTCTAATCCATAGAATATAAAGGAACACTTGTGGGTGAGGAACTAGACTGGAAAGCTAGGAAAACACTGAAGACTGAGGTCACTTAATAGTTGTTAGTGGTTTTAGGATTCTTTTCCTTTCCTTTATTTTCCCCTGCCAATCAAATGTACATTTTCTTACCACTTAACCAACTTCTAAAATGTAACATTGGGTATAGGTAGTCTTTGATTTTTTATTCTGGGGTAGAAAAGTCTATGACAATTTCAATGTATAGCACAAGTCAGTGAGTATACAGCCATGTTTCAAGTCTCTGCAATGTCGCTAGCAATGGTTTAAACAATTTGCTGTTGGGAAGAGATTCAGATACACTTTTTATTCTCACTAAGCAGCTATTAGCAAAGCACCAAAAAAAGTAGATACAGGTCTTTCCTAGTAAGATGGTGTTTTTGCAATGTATGATGTAATTTCAGATGATAGTGTTAGGATAAGAAGGCTAAAGGTTGTGATGGGGGCTGTGAATTCCTATTTGTCTTTCATATAGGCAGTTTCATATAGATGGTATCTCTGAGAATCTGACATTTGAGCAATAAACTGAAGTGTGAGGCTCTCTAATTACTTGGGGAAGCAGCCTTGCAGGCAGATGGTTGAAAACCAATAAAGCTCAGAGTTTTGTAGAAGCTACAGCCCAATGGGAAGGCAAATGAGTCAACTGGCACTAGTCGCACGGTATTAGGAGAACCCAACGAGGGGAATGCTGATATGTAATGGGGAGGAAGCCCAAGGATGCATAAGTTAGCTTGGCTAGAGGATGCTCAGTTGGTCTTATAGAAAGTTATCCTTAAACATGAATCCTAGGGTTGTGATTTTCCATGCGGGGGAAAGCAAGACCAACATTGTTCACTAGCTTATTGCATATGTGAAGGAATGGAGAGGCACAAGGGATGTTGGTTGCTGGAAGTCAAGTATGACTCGAGAGCAGAGCATGATGACCACCAGGGTAGGAAGTAAAACACCAGGATGCCAAACCAGCGTGTGGCCTAGTATGGATAGAGACTATCAGCATTGGAAGCTGGGTCCCAAATAGTGACACCTAACTTTTAGAAAGGTGAGTTCTCTAACATGTATGGGTAAAGTTGAATGTTACTACATAATTTGGGTAGCAAACAGTCTTGAGGCCATATGTGGCCAGGGAGAGTTATGAATCCAGCTCTACATAACTTAGTGCATTTACTTGGCATTATGAAATTTTAGGGTATAACCCAATTGTACACTTCTTGAGCATGAACTTTGTAGATAACAATGTTGTGCCACTATCAGGAGGTTGGATGGCTGTGTCAGAGTGTAAAATTTGAATCATACAAAATTCAACTCAAATTTTGACTAGAATAGGTATTAGCTGTATATGTATATATAACTTTCTTAGTATCTGGACCTCATATCTTCCTCTATAAAGTGGTAAATCAAATTCTTCAGTGAAGTTGTGAACATTAAGGGTGCTTGGCATATATCACAAAGTTATGACAAGTTGTTTTAGAGGAATTTTTACTACAAAAAGTAGGGATGAGGTAGGGTGTGGAGGCAGGCAAACAGGTGACAAGACCAGCTACTGGTTGCATCAGGCTAGGTGTTACATTCCAAGGGCCTGAACCAAAATGGAAAGGGGAGATGGAAACAATATTCCAGAAATGGTAATGGACTACAACTCACTTGACACTTTCCTGGCTGTGAAAGTTCAGCTGTTAGGAATGGCTGAAATTCAAACAAATTCCCAAGGGGATTAGTTTACAACGTGACTATTATCAACATCTACAAGAAGAAGGAGATGCTGAGGGACTCCTTGAGATGTGATTCTGCCCCAATAAAATGTCTCAAGATAGAAAAGGGTGCATATTCCTAGAGACATCCAAGAGCTATTAAAAACAATGAACTCAAGGTTTAAAAATGGCATATATTCACCACATTGTCTCTGACTGAGGTGTTTGCATAATGAGTGAAGATTAATATATTTAAAAAGCATTTTAATTAAAAGGTTATCATAGGGCTATTAGTAATTGAGCATTGTGTGAATGGCCTTTTACGTGGGGGCTCCAAATACTACTGGCATCGGTAATATTAATGGTAGGATGGTCTGACCTTTTGTTTTATTTTAAATGATGGACAGCTGTCTTCTCTTAGAGACAATCCTTCCCAGAAGCAGTGATGGATATAAATGTAAGGGGCAAAAAGTCCTGTGTACAATACCACTTCCCTCTGCTCACAGTAGTATCTTATAGAACTTTCTAGAATGAGCTCAGAGTGATCATAGTAGAGGTACAGTCAGAAGGAGGTGATAGAGAAATGTTCTCCAACAGTTCAGAGAGGAGTCATCATTCTGCCCATTCTCTTGGTAACCTCAAAATGAAAGCTTGCCCTGAGGAGTTGCCCTGAACGAGTAAATATACCCTGTTAATTTCTTTGACACTATAGCAGCAAGTTTATATAAACAAACAATGATTCTTCCTGGCTGGAACATGAGCAATTAGCTAGCTGTGAGAATCATGACCACTTGGCCTGACACATTCAGATGTTTCCGGATGCAGTAGAGAAATGCACAGAATTGTCACACTATGAAAGGCTACATCTTATCAGAAGAGTCCAGCTACACCATATTTCTAGATTACATATACTTTATGTTTTCATGTTCCTTAGCAAAAAAAAAAAAGACCTAGGGAAAAGTCAAGGTAAAGTTCTTTAGTAAACTTGTGCAGTATTACCACATCCATATCCACTTCAGAGTAAAACACAAACAATTTTCTCAGAAAAGGAAGCTTGCCTACTCTACCGTGTCTTATGTGTATTGTTATGGCTGGACAGCAGTCACATGGAAGGCTGTCTTTCTATCAAGGCAGAAAGGGCTATCTGAATTCATGTCCCTTCTTAAATACCTGGTGACTGCTAGGCTTACAACAATATAAGGAGTTCCCTAAGGCTTTATAAGGAAATTCCTTAACAGCAGGGGTGGCCTGGCAGAGACAGAGGGG
The DNA here is from genome assembly GCF_004785775.1 of Grammomys surdaster. NCBI lineage: Eukaryota > Metazoa > Chordata > Mammalia > Rodentia > Muridae > Grammomys > Grammomys surdaster. The sequence continues at coordinate 11,283,361 of NW_021604569.1, forward strand.
AGAGGTTGAATTTAAACAAATTGTACTTGGGAAATAATGCTTTGAGAGAAGGAATGGGAACTCTGCAAGGGTTTCTCTGGCTGGCAGGGGCCACAAGCCCACCATGGCAAACAGGAATACTATGCAAGGCAAATAAACTCAACTACAATTTCTAAGACATAGAAAGTATAAACTAAGAACTTTGTTTCCAGGTCTGAAATGTTTTCATTGAACGTTCATGGAAATGAAAGCGTTCCCTTGAACACCCAATCTGCACTGCTGCAGCTTGTGGGGCAAGCAGTTGAAAATATGTCTCTTAAACAAACCTGACATTGCAAACTCAATGCAATATCCTGTACATTAAGCATCTTTTATACATGCAAATTGCTTGAATTAGCTCTGCAGGAAAAGTAAAGGAATATGGTCATCGCAGCCTTTTGCCCAGCAAGGCATGGGCCCTGGATTTTGATACAGTGTGCTATCTCAGCCTTCCAAAGCTTAAGAATTCATCACAGTGCTCTTCTGAACTTTCCTATACATTGTCCTAGAAAACTCAGCACTCAGTATTTAACCTACACATACAACATCCTGGAAACAAAAATCTTACTTTGCTAAAGAATTCCCTAGGGTGTCAGCAACTTCATTGCATGAGTTGAACTTAACAAAGTATAGTAAGCAATCTGTTTCCATGGTCTTTTTTTCTGCCTCCCATGCTTCAAACTTCACAAAGAGGCAGTGCCATTTTTTTCCTCTGGAAATTTATTAGCCAATATTCCCTCACTCCAGTTCAATCTCCTTTGGTATTTGACGAGAAATCACAAAACACCAGTGCTTAATATTTTATTAAGCTTCACCCTGTTGCCTCATTGTATCTTTGGTTAGATCTACTTTTAATATGTCACTTGGCAAGTTTAATTAAAATCATAACAGCTCAATCCTCTGAGGCTGGACAATGCTGAATATCAACACAAATTTCAGGAGCTATGAAAGAGACATGAGCTCTCACTTAAAAGCAAACAACTGGCTCACCACTGATTTAGGCCTGAAAAATTTATTTCTTAAACATGTAAATACTTTGCAAAATTTAAACACATTTGCTGTTTCTTCCCTTACTTCAAAAATTATATGCTGCTGCAGGATGGCTCTAACCACTATAATTCTAACAGGGTGTGGATAAACTTTATGTGGAATATATTAGCTTCTGTGAGATTTTAGTGTGACATCTTTGCCTCTCTTCATCCTCCATGAAAATCCAAGATGGTGGTTTGGCACCCTTTGACCTTTGCAGTCTTAAGCTTTCTAATATGTTTGCATCTGTTTGGTGGAAAATGATTTTCTTGCTGGTGCTGCCCTTTATTTTCATGCAGCCACCATTGGTCAAGCATTAACCTATGGGACTCTAGCCTTATGTCCCTGAAGGTAGGGAGTTGATGAGTGTGGTCCATTATCCTTCCTCTTTGGAAAAGACACTGGTATGGTTTGAGGTTTGGCCTTTATCTGAGATGTGGTACGTGCAGTATTTTCTACACGATTTCCCTGAGGTGATTAAGAATTGTTATTTCTGCAGTATGTTCTACAATTTTCTGAAAGCTTAGTTCTACACTGTTAGTTATACAGTGCCCTTAGATCTACCCTGTTGTCTTACTATTAAAGGTTGGTGAAAGCATCTTCTTTGATGTGCTGTTCCTTTGTGTATGACTTTCTCTGTTCAGTCTCTTTCCTGTATGCAAAGAGGATGACTTTATTGAAGCATACATTTCTAAAATAATAAGAAGAAATCATCTAACAATACAACATAACTGCAGCCACAAGAAACATGTTCAGTTCTATTTGATGCCACACACACAGAAGGGCAGCTAAGGATATCTCTCTGCAATGTTCTGGGTTTGGTGGGATTCAGTCAAGTCCCAAATGCTTGAAGACCATCTATTTAGACTGAAATTGCAGGGGTAAGTATTCTACTCTGGTTCAGTTTAACACAGGCAATTTGTTTCCTTCTTCTGTTTCTTAGCAGTAATGGTGGTGATGGCAGAGAGAATAAGACAGGTGACTTTGTCCTGTTCAGAAATCTTTCTGTATGATGGTTGCCAAGGACTTTAAACTGGCTGTTCTTAGGAATTTGACCTGTCATTTGGTTGAGATTCAAACAAAAGTTATAAAGTTAATACTGCAAGAGAACCCATTCTGGACTACTTATTTATTTGCATTAGGAAGCCAAGTAGTCAGCTCACCCTACAAACACCCAATCTTCATGTTGGGTCATTTAGCACATCTATAAATTAGTTTGAAGAGTTCAAATGGAATCTCCTATGTGCAGGGGGATAAAATATCCTCACTGAAGTGTTGCTGACCTTGAATGTACAATGGGAGTTGGGCTGTAATTTTAGGGCCTAGCATATGTGCAACATTAGGACCTCCTCAGAGATTCTATTCGGAATGCACCAAATTGTTTCCTTTTTTTTCTAATCTTAACACCTTGTAAACACTGCCAATACTTCAGAGACTAGTCCTTTCTCTCATAGTGCCAACAGACACTAACACATAGAGCACAGACCAAGTACTGCTATGTTGACAGCTGATGTTGGATTCAGAATGCAGTATTTTTAAGACATGAGAGGTGTTGTGACACTGAAATGTTGTTTGTTACACTTTCAAAGGCTCATGAAAGCCAGGAAGTGCAACAAGCACTCAAGGTCTCAGTAGATATATTGTTCCTGCCCAGAAAACATCTCTGGGTAACAGTGTTCTTATTTGTCTCACTGGTCACAGAGAGATGCTAGGTGATAGTGGATGGCATTTGTTGAACAAGGTATTGTCATTTTTGAGTTTTACTAAGAACCCATGGAATTCTGAAATTAAAAAAAAAATAGCTTGTCTTACTCTTATAGTCAAATCCAAAGCATTGCTCTCTTAGAGTATATTCAGTTGAGTGTATTGGGGTATCTCTCCCACACCAGGTGAAAAGTAGTTGAGGAAATTTACTTCCACTAATCAGGGCTATTGATAGCTTTAAAATTATGGCACATTTCAATATTGCTATCAGTTTCTGATAGCAAAACATCCTAGGCTTTTTCTCAGTGATTCAGATGAGATTGAGCAGTACTGGGACACACAAAACCTAAAATGAGTCACCTAAATTTCTCGCTCAAAGCAAATGATGTTTTCTATATATTGGGATATGTTTTCTAGTCTTAAAAATATAAAGTATAAAAATAATTCTATTTGGATATCCATTCCTCCAAAATACTTAAATTGTCATCTACACTGGCAATTTGAGCTCTTTAATAACATTATTTATAATTGATGATTATTTTAAAATAATATTAATACTTTCAAACTTTCATAAAAGCAGTCAAATAAACATCAAATAAATGAGTTATAAATATATTCTTTGGGACTTCAGATTAATAACTTTCTTAACATTTTGATTGAATAATCAAGTTTTAAATATACCATAAGAATATAAATCTTTGGCAAGAAAGAAGTGTCAACAGATAAAATATTAACTGGTAGAAGTTATTTATGAATATCAATTTTAATACCCCAGTTTTAGCAATAACTTCTATTTTACCTTTCATCTATAGCTTTACTCCTTCTCCATTAAATCAATTTTTTTCATTTCTCAGTTTTTTGTTTTTCTGTAGTGTATATTACAGTTCACAGCTTATATGTCTTTGGTCATAGTCATAATTCATAGATATATGTTCAAAATCATAACTATTCGCATTTCATTTCCACCAGGTATAAAGGTGTCAAATCCCAGGGCTTGTTGGATTGCCACCTGTGAAGCCCTGCACCAGCCAATGCCAGGGTCTGTTCCTTGGTGGTCCAATCATTGATCTGCAACTCACCCTTCTCACCAGACTCTAGACAGCCATTCCTTATTGTCCAATCATGGTGTTTTTTTCTTCTGGGCACTTCTACCTCCTCGCCTGCTCTCTGATAGCTACTGAGCCTCCTGTGTGCAGCTCCCATCTTAGAATCTATATAGGAGAGATTAACATAAACTGCTCAGTGGAGTTATGTGTGCATCGAAACAAATAATCAATATTTACAAAACAGGATCTGGTGAAATTAAAAGAAAAAAATGGCATAAAAATTTAGATGTACTTATGTTTGTTTGCTTGTTTTATGGTATATATAAAACTTCAATTATTTATAAAAATAGTCATCAATATTTATTTGTATGTCCTGAATAGAACTTATTAAGACTCATATGTTGGAGAACCCTGCTATTAAGGTCAGAGTCCACCATGTCTGGATAGCTCTCTGAGACGGGCACAAAATGGAAGACTCCCTTTCTCAGCAGGGTTCCCTTTCTCTATCTAACCTTCCTCTGAGAGTGTCCCTGAGCACAGATACCTGACCTTATCTGAAGAATAATAACCCTGTGCATGGCTCAGCACCCACATCTTACTCTAGCTTCCTGCCCATATGATAATTAGGTACTGTTATGACCAATCAGTCCTTCCCACCCATAACCCACAAACCCTTGAATACTGTACCATTGGAACAATAAAGTAGAACTGTTTCACTGAAGATGTCTCTCTGGAAGTTCTTCTCTACTCTCTGTCTTTGTGGACTGGTGGCCAATGATCCCAGAGGAAATGGAAAACCACACTCCCATGATTCAGTGCTATCAAAGGTGTCAGGAGGCAGAACTTGTGTACGTGGTAAGATCAGGTGGATAGAACCCTTATGAAGGGATGAGTGTCCTGAATTTCTCATGTATCACTCTTTTTCTTTCTCATTGTGATTCTTCTAATTTTGGTCCGTTAATTATCACAATCCTTCATTCATCATTGTTCCACAGAAAGCATGTTATTCCATTTAAATGAACATACTGTACGACTTACTAAGTATTTACCAAACAGTGGCAACTTCAAGATACATCTCGAATTTATACCATTTCTGGACATGTTAGCAAGATTAATATTCTAATACATAAATATGAAATATTTCAAGTTATTTGTGTTGTGTTCAATATCTTTAAAAAATTTATTGTTTTCTAGTACAAAGATTTCTTACATATTTTGTTTATGGTACTTCTAAATTTAAAATTTTATTTTCATTCTACTATAGGTTGGTTTGTCTTCTAAATTTCTCTTCAGATAGTTCATTGTTATTATCTATTACTTTACATTACTGTTTCCACTGCTGGCAGTTTTGATAGGTGCTACTTTCCCAGCTTCCTTTACTAGAGAATTGACTTGAGAAAGGTATATTGGTCTAGTTGTTGCTACCTGTTTAAAAATTCCCTTATTCTTACCAGAGCATACTGCTTTTATTGAGACTAGAGAAAATACCAACTTACTGTTATTCATGAATACTCTTATGATACTTAGGCACATCTCTCTCTCTCTGACCATATTTGCTCTATTATTACAGCAGTAAAAAGTAGAAACAATGTAAAATCAGTACATATGTCAAACACACCATATACAATATACTCATTATTCACTGTCCAGTGTGTAGAGAAATTAGTGCTTCACCAAAACCTTAAAGATTATGCATGTTTACTATTTTACTATTACTTGTTTTTTATTTTAAAATTTATTTTATATTTATGGATGTTTTGCCTACATGTATGACTGTGCACCATGTGTGTGCCTAGTGCCTGTGGAAAGAGGAAGAGGGTGTTGAATCCCCTAGAACTGGAGGGATCCACCATTCATGAACTGTGAATCTAATCCAGGTACTCTGGGGCAAAACTGGTACTTCTAACTGATGAGCCATCTTTGCAGCCTCAAGTTTCTCTGGCTCTTGAGACAGCATTGGGCTAGCTTTTCTTCTGGCTCCAATCTGTTCTGTGGCTCTATTGCTTTTTGGAAAGATTCTTTAAATTTTCTATAGTCTTTTAACTCAGATTTGAGAAGCATAATTTAGACTGTGGCTCCTAGTCCATCGTCACTTGTAGGTCCAGTTGCTTTTAAAGCTAAATTGGGAATGGTGATACAAGACTGAGTTTCTTAGCAAGGCAAAGAACATCCCCAGAAGGATACAAATTATTTTCTAATCTTTTGTTTTTACAAAATGAGTTACTATGGATGGAGCTGGTGGTCATCCTTGGCACTGAATTTTCTGTCATTCAAAGACTTTTCTCCTCTAAAATCATCACCAGAAGTTGTTGTCCCCTTGTCAAATCATTTGTCAGTTTGCTGGCATATGAAATATTCTGGTTCCTGTCTGAATGAACTTAAAATCTGTGTACTTAAAAGAATTATTTATAAATGCACCAGTATCCAACATGGACTCAGGCATACTTGTTGACTATTTAAAACACCTGCATTTGGAAATACACTTAAAAGTCTTCCTGAGGTACTTAGCTCAGGTTTCTGTGGCAGTCACAATTGAGAACAAAAGGAAACTTCCAATTAGTCTAATGGCTTTCTTTCTAAGTGAATTTTTATCTCTATTAAGTTCCATTTTAATAATGATCACGTAAAATTCCTTGAGTATTAACCATTTAAATAAAAATATTTTTAATGTGACTCTTAAAGGTTCTTTACTGAAACCAAGTCTTATTTCTTTTAGATCCAACATATAACACACAATATGCTCATATCCCATCTATTTATACATGGGTAAATGAGACATGAGTTTGCTGATATTAGGATTGTTAAAACACTTAACAATCACAGGTATTAGAGTTAAACTTGAACATCATATGCTACTGTTTTTATAATTGGTAATGTTCCCTGTTCTTGGTATCTGGTACAGCTATGCAGAAGCAATGTACTAACTCCGAATTTCATTCCTGGATCCACTGTTGTCCATGGTACTTGTACCACACTGCAACCAGATTCCTATCTCAAAAATAGTTTAGATATTAGAAAAACATGAAAAGGTACTAAGATTTTTTATATTTATTAATGATAGGATTTTCTAAGAAAACACATGGCAAAATAGTGGAGTGGGCTGCAGGTCCAGGTGCCACTACTGTTTCTCATAGTGCAAGTTACTTGTACCCTGGTAATCATTTGTTATAAATCTCCCTATAATGGATGTGAGAGTCAAAATAAAATAATAAAATAATAACTTAGGAACAACTCATGTCACTTCAGGAGAGGCATGTATACGTTACTGGCTATTTCAGAATCAGTTCCTATAGTATATCACTGTGACTAGAGTGTCTGATGATGGAAATAGTCAGCTCAACAAGGTGAGAGACAGGACGGGGGTCATCTAACAGGAACAAATATTTGACATCAGGCTCCCCATCATTTTCCTTCTCACTTATTTCCTGCTATAGCTGAAAGGAAGTCGACATCCAAGCCAAACTGAGGACACAGCAGCCCATACTTCCTGCTGAATAGCTGTATCTGTGATAGCGTTCTGGAAGCTGACACATAAGTAGGGGCAGTCTATGAGGGGAGGGGAATTGTTTGAACTGGATCTCTGCAAAAAGATGAGGCTAGAAATGTCTGCTGAATAGATAGATATGTGAAAGGTGCACAAAGAGTGCACAACCATTCTAAACTCAGGTGTAAACTTATGGATTATGAATGAGGCTAAGCACAACACAAATTCATTTTTTTAATTCTCAGGTTTGAACTTCCAGGAGAAAATTTGACTTTGTTTACTCATATAGCTTAAGATTGCAACACGGCTTATTTGATAATTGTCTGTTTTCCTGCATAATTTTCTTTGACATTGCCTTTCGTATTTATCCAAGTGTCTGGTGTGAGCAACAGCTTTTATGGCTGCTAGGAGTTGTAGCCTCACCAGCCCAGGGAAACATTTTTCTCCAGATCTTGTTTTTTCAGTCCATTGCCTTACTACAGTTCAGTGTCATCTTTCCTTGAGTGAGTTGGAACTTACTTGGATTTTGTTGTTGATGATGATTTTGTTTTGCTTTTAAGTAGGGATTTGAAATTATTTCTCCAAAAATAATTTTAAAATTAATTTGTTTATATGCATGTGAAGATGATAACAAGTTTGTTTAAAATTCTTAAAGAGAACCCAAAGGTATCACTGACACTAATAAGAGTTAGGGGTAGACATTTATAGAAAAGGATTTCTGGGAAATTTGGTCAAATACCTATTTTGGTTTGAATATGGACAGGAAATATAAAATATTTGTGTGTCTAGCAATGGAGGTATGGTGAGCCAGTGGTTCCTTTCTTGGAAAATAAGTACTAAGTACTTCTCAAATATAAAACATTACTGGAAGAAAAATCAAAGAAGAGAAATAGCAGTGACTCTAGATAATGCCAACTTCTTTAAGACATACCACCATTTTCTTAACTTGTGATTTGTCAATTAGTGGAGTAGAAGCAAGGAGATTTAACACCAACATCTCCAATATAATGTCCACTTGAAATCCTTCTAGTTCAAGATAGCAGGTACAGATATTTGGAGTACTTGAGTTAAAGTGTTGACTGAGTTGTAGAGAAAAGAAAGAACAGGAAGATAATGTCTGCCATTCCTCAAATCTCACAATCAGATTTGTTTCCTATGTAAACCCAGGCCACAGAGTTATCTAGCACTGTCTATGAGAAGAGTAAAGTGCCTCATGTTCCTATATCACAGGGCTGAGGTGCTCTGTGACCTTATCCTTAAGATGCCAGACAAAGTCAGTCAGTGTCTCATCATGGTAGGTCAATACAAGAGCTATAAAACACAAGGTCAGAGAAATCTAACGGCTTGATGGTATGGGCTCTGGTTTGCTTTGCAGAGACCCACCTTCTTACATAGTTAATTAGCAACCTCCGACATTCTCTTTATTTCTTCGGTGGAAGAAGAAGCTGATGTACATTTGCTAAAATGGAAGTTTATTACAGCTAATTGTTAATTGTTGGAAGGAACTTAGAATGGGGACCAAGGCAGCATCACTCTGAAAATAACATTGAATTCACCACCATGCATATTGACACACTCTAGTCATTAATTGCAGCCTACATATGGGTAATGACTAGGAAGAAGTTGGAAGCTGACATGGAAGGTCATATATGATGAACCTTTATGGCTGTTAACAAAGAAACGTACGTCAAATGCTTCCCCCAGTGAATGAAATAGAACCTTTCAGAAATGTGAATTAGTCTCATTTAGTTAGCTCTCCCACCCTGGCAGTGTTATCCAGAGCTAGAAAGCCGAAGAAACTGGACACCTGCTCATGTCCAGAGTCTGTTCAGTGGAGGAAAGGGCTCTTCCTCATGATTTCTCTCTAGAAATCAGGGAAAGGGGGAGAAGATATCTCAAGGACATTTTGGGAAGAAGAATTCTTCATTTACTTTGAAGTATTCAGTTTCTTATCAGATAAAGCAAGAGTTAATTTGCACATGATAGATTCTCAGTTGAAAGAGGCAGGGCTAGAGTTATCTAGATCTGAAAAGGCTCTTGGAAGAATAGCATCTAGACAAAACAGGAGACCCCAGAAGTTGCTTACATATTAACTAATGTCATTCCACTCATGACCTATACAGAACTTAATTTCTGGTTTGTGAATAGATCCATCCCAAAAGTTCAACTCTATTATCAGGGCTACACTTATTCTCTCACGTCCACCAAATGCACCCAGTTCCTAGTCCTGTATATTTCTTTTGGTTGCTGGATTTAGCAAATACAAATACAGAATAGTAAGTCAAATTTGAAGTTCAGCTTACAAAACCATTTCTTTTTTGTTTCAATGTATACCATGCAACATTAGGGACATATTTATGTCAAAAATTATCTGAAAATTATGTAAAATTTGATTAGCTGGACATCATGTACTTCTTGGAAGTGGGGGTCCTGTCTCTGCTCATACTCCTTGCAAAGATCCAGCATTTGAAGTATGCTTAAGTTGAAACTGCCTGAGCAGACAAGTTAACATTATTAAGGGAAAATATATGACGATATAGAAACTTCAAGATTTCCAGCCTTTGAAGTTCATTTGAAACAAATTACTGCTTATGCATACGCCCACTGTACATCTGAGGAAACACATGCAAAGTCAAGAGCCAGAATATGTCTCAAGTAAATGAGGATCTCTTAAGAAGGCTCCAGCATGTGATATTTAGGTTTCACTCTGGAATGTATCCATATCTACAAATGAAAATATTGATTTTCATCATATAAAGAAAAAGTAGATATGACGAACTCTTCTCTCCCTATCCATTCAGCAGCTATCTTCAGGTATTATGTGTCTCTTCATGAGAACTGTTGACCAACAGACATTAATACATTTATTTATATGAATATAAAAATGACAAGATAATCTATAGGGAAAGAAGAAAGATGAACGACTGTCTCAAAATAGGTTGGGAGGTTTATGGGCACAAAGGGAAACTATTAGGAATGATGGATGTATTTACTCTCTTGATTGAGATAATGGTTTCATAGATATTTGCATATTTAAAATCTTATGAAATTATACCACTAAAAATATGCAACTTATTGAATCAATTATATCTCAATAAAGTCAAATGAAATTTAAATTGTTACAAATTGAAAATAATACACAGTGTGTTATATTAGAATTTTAAAGTATTTTCTAAGTTGGTCCTTTGAACTCCCTTAAGAAAACCACACAGTGTATTAGAGTAACTACAATTTCAGAGAGTTCCATGAAGAAAAGATGCATGTATTATTTATGTCAGATACTAAAACATCAAATGCTGGCAATAGCTCTTGTATATAAAAAAGGTACATACTGTATTTGGATGAGTAGATAAATAGAAGCCATATAATCCCAAAGTACAGCAGGAAGAGATATACAGTGATCTGAATAGGAAGATATATCAGTTATGCTTGGCTGCTAGTGGCAATGTCCCAAGCACAGTGCATATATCACATATGTATGTAGTCTTCTGTGCTGTAGTAGCTCAATGAAATCAGCAGGGAAGACTCTTGGATGACTCTCCAAAAGCTTAAGAAATTCAAAGTTCCTGTTTTTCTGCTTTACAGCATATGGGTTCCTTTCTCAAGGACAAGTAAATTTTCCAACTGACACTTGGGAGTTTTAACTATGACACTTAACCTCTGCACCACAAAAGGGAAGATGGTAGCTTCTTTTTGCTAAGGCTGAGTCTTTTAAACAGCCTTCTCTGAACAGTCACTCATTTTACTATTTCATTGGCTTGGCTATACCTCCCAGGAAGGAGCTTGTGAGGATGGCATTTATAGCTCAGATTCCATTGTATTCAGATAAAACTCAGGTATATAACAGTGAAGGAATATGGGATAGCATCTAGTTGCCTTCACCTTTGAGGGACAACATATTATTTTAGTTAAGATTAATTCTCTTATTTTCTAGACCATAGCTAAATAGCAGTCATGTAAGAATACGCAAACACATTTCTAGGCTTAGCTTAATAGCTTCAATCTTTGATTTCATCATAAACCCAAGGTCCACATCAGACAGACTGAAAATAAAGCAGTTTTACCAAGAGGAAGGTAGTAGCACTAAATTTCAGCACACAGATTCATTCCTCCATCAAGCAAGAAATACAGGTCAAAGGGCATAATAATAAAAACATTGCCCAGATTCTTTTATTTTGTTGTATTGCATATTTCTTAAGACAAATGGGTTATTGCCTAAGGCTCAGAAATCTTTTGTTATACAGGGATTTGTGTCATAATAGTATTTGCTGTGATAAAGTTTGACCTATATTATATTTCTTTATGTCTGCTGCCTAATTTCCCTTAGGGCAATGGTGTTCAAATTTTTTTAGTTGGGAAAATCTTTTGTTGGAGGAAAATCTTATGGAGGCGTACAATAAAGCAAAATTGACGTGGACGCAGGTGCTCAGACCTTGCCAGCTCCTCTGCTTTCTACTGCGTTCTAGCACGTACACTGTATATGCTTGGACAGTGGGTGAAAATTATATTCTTAGGTTGATTTAAATTTGCTGGGATAATCAACAAGGTACAATTATGATAAACATTTTGCCATCATATACAAGTTTCCTACTTTTTAAATCAGCTAAGAAATTTAAAAATCTACAAATAATTGGTTTTAAAAATCACGTTTTGATTTGTGAAACAGAAACCAGTCAAGCAATAGATCACAACTGTGAAGTCTTCCTGAACTGTGGAAATCCAGTTTCTCCTTGTGTTATTGCACCACAGGCAGCCATTCCAACAGGACAGAGACTACCGTGTTCATCATTCCTTTACAAAAAACCTTTCCCAAGCCACTGGTGGAATATTTACTTTTCTTGTTTGTTCTCCTTTGCTTTCCTGCCAGAGCCATTAATAAGCTTCACAGACTTATTTTCAAACAAAGTAGTTTTTATATTTAAAAATAAACTTGGGAGAAATATCTGCAGAAACAGATGACCAGAAAACCACTATTTTAATATATGTACATTTATTATTGTTGTTGTTGTTATTGTATTGTAAGCTAGGTGGCATGTAATTGTTGAGAAGGGTAAAGAGCCCAAATATATGTAGCTCTAGATGTCCATCAAGTTTTTGCTAAAAATAAGTGAGGACTTGCCACCAGGAATTCTGGTTGTGATTTAAAGGGATGCATAAAAATGTTCAGTTTTACTGTTAAACTTTATAAAGATACTTTACGTCCAACTAGATTATTAACTTTACTTGTATTGTAAGTACATTTATATTGCTGTCCATGACAGTGGTTCCCAGTCAAGGTAAGGCTCCTCTGTGAGTTCAGATCAAGGTTTAGTGTGTGCTCTTGGCAGACAGAGGATGAGGCGGAGACACACACCCTCCAATGTATCAGAGAGTCCTAAAAAACAAGCTATGACCTGTGGTTGTTTATATAAATAAGCACAGAGTGTCTGAATAGTTTATGATATACTGACTCTAAAAATTAGTGAGAGACTTAAGTTTTATTTTGTTCAAGGCTTTTAGTTCATCAAATTTGCCATACATGTTTCATACGTGTGTTTAATGCATTGTTCATTCTCACCTCAATTCTCTATCATCTCCCCCTCCCCTTTTTACAAGTCTCTTTCCAACTTTCTTGTCTTTTTGTCTTGTTTTGTTACCCCTGAGTCAACCAGGATTGGAGAACAGTGGGCTCACAGGTAGATGTGCATCTCCATACAGTGACTCCCCTCCTCTTACATAAACCAGTCATCACTAACTCTACAGGGTAGAGTAAGGTTTATTCACCATATCAGAAAGTCATGCACTGAGAATACCCCCAGCTTTCCTGTGTAGCATTCTTAGAGATATACAGACACCTTTCAGGTTCTTATTTCTGAATGGTATTAACTATATTAACCTAGATGTTATTTTCTCACTAACCATTTTCCTTAGTTTTCTTTTGTATTTGGCTGTGGACCTGTCAAGGTATATAATTCTTACCAATCCTAGTTCAGAATAATTAATAGAAAACTATATGTTGTTTCTAGTGGATTTACAATTCTAGGCTAGGAAGTTTTCAGCCTTGATAATACTTGAGAGCATTCTCTTTGTAGTACTCAGTTCTATGGACCATTGTATTTTCAGTACCTTCTTTGGCCTCTTTTTATTATTATATACTAGTAGCATACCTTTTAAGATTGTAGTCACCAAAACTGACACAAGATATTTCCAAATGTCCCCTTGTGGAGGAGATTTGCTTTGCTGAGCCCCTGCATTAATGTAAACTTGAACAAGATGTGTAGAATGACCAGGTGGCTTACTCTTTCTATTTCCTACTGGTGAAGAGCTGTTGTCACATCACATTCTGGGTGATGCCCAGCATCCCAGTGTCCTCTTGTCATCAGCCTTTCTTGAAAATCTTTGGGCATCTGTTTTAATAGAAAGGACGCTGAACTTAGATGGGTAGGGACCATCTGCATTACCCCAAACAAAAAAATGTCACACCTTTGAGCTGTAATTTCTTGAGAGCACCCACAGCTCTGAGAACTCCATTTAATTTGCTTCTCACTGACTAACCTCTTTAAAAATGTGTCCAACTGTTGGCAATTCTGTATGTAGTTTGGTAGATAACACCAGAAACATGAAGTAGATTAGTTTTAAAAGAATGCTGATAATTTTAAGAAAGCACTAAAAGAATTTTAAAAGAACACAATATATTTCTTCTTGTCTCTGTCTTTCTCTTCATCTCTTTATATTTATCAGATCACAATTTAGTTATTACACATTTCCATACTTTCTCCTCCCTCTAAACCTTCCAATTATTCCTTCCAACTGCTCTTCAAATTTATGGTCTCTTTCTTCATTAATTGTTATTGCACACATATATTGGTATATACTTTTATATCCCTAATATAACCCATTGAGTCCATATAATGATACTTTCTTTTATGTTTTCAGGGTTGACAATTTGAAGCTCAACAACCAGTTAGCATACTGTTCCGTGGGGAAGATCACCTCTGCCTCTTCTAACTTTACTCAGTAACCTGTAGTTCTTTGTGTAGGGTTGAGGTATTGTGGGCTTTTCCCCATCCAGTTTGGTTTTTCAAATGGTCTCCTACTTGCTAGGCTCATCTTTGGGTGGTCATATGGTGTGATTTTAAGGATATAGCTTAACAAAATATATATGATAGAATCTAAATTTGCTTACAATCATTTTCTTTTAAATTTTAGTTATTTTTTTTAGTGTTATAAACATAAGCAATTTATTAAAAAAGAAAAAAGAAAGGAAGTAAGGGGAGAGAGAGAGAGACAGAGAGAGAAAAACAGAGAGAGAGAGAGAGAGAGAGAGAGAGAGAGAGAGAGACAGAGAGACAGAGAGACAGAGAGAGACAGAGAGAGAGAGAGAGACGCTCCTGACAATGGAAGTGGCCTAGGACTAGTGAGCTGGATATTGAGAACTCTGACTTTTTGTGCTGTTTGCACACCACCACCCTTCTCTCAAGCTTGGAGGACTCTTTCTTGCATAGTCCAGTTGTTACATGTGTCCCAGATAGATGATGCCTATGCCTTCCTCTGCACATATCTACTCCCCTACCACAGCTCCTCCCTCAAAGCTGTGAATTCAGAAATGTTTAAGGAGAACTGAAGGATCAAGATCAAGCTCCATAGGCTCCCTATGCTACTGAGAGTTGAAGTTCCTTCCAAGGACAGACTGAAAAAAAAACTCTTCCTTTTAATCTGTTGGATAGAAAGGAGGCTTTGGGTTTTCTATAGAAGGAGTTATCTGGAGCTCTGTATCATTAAGCATTTAGTTTGAAGTTGTGACATATCTCAGAAGGCACCAATTTCACAAGAGCAATACTAAAATCACGAGTAACCTGATTATGACACCAGTGATCCAAGAAAAGTAAGACCAGGTAAGTCATCATCATACCTGTTCTAGGAAAGCCATCTTTGTATACTTTCATGAAGGTATTATCTCTTTGACTCTTAACAACAACAGCATAAAACTATTAAAGTCAGATAAGTCTTCTTCATAGGGGTGACTCGCAGGGTCTTTGGAGAAACCATGTGGATCCTTTAGGTTTTTTCTTTTCTTTTCTTTGCCAGTTGTACCATATAACGGAATACATCAGGGTCTAACCAAAGGGCTTCCCTTAGAAACATTGAAGACATTTTTTGCTGTGTTCACTCTCTTCTTTCTAGAATACATTCCAGTTATTATCCAGCCAATAAAATTTCCATGGCCTTTCTGATCTAGTGGACAGGTGACTCATCAGACCTCTAGACCCTCTTAGAGGTATTCTGTCATTCCTTGAGACCCAGTTGACCTAGGAGTAAGGACAAATATATTGTCTTTTTTCCTCATTTCATTTTGGTTGCTGCAATAGGATATTAAAAACAAAATCAAAACCAAACAAACAAAGCAAAAGCAACCTAGGGGAGAAAGCTCACAATTCCAGGTCACAGTGTATCATAGCAGGGAAGTCAAGGTAGCAGGGGACGAAAACAGTTGATCACATCAGATCCACAGTAGAACAAACTAAATACATGTATGCTTATCCCACACTTCAGTTTCTCTACTCTTACAGAGTTCAGGTCTGCAACTCAGGGCATAACACTTTCCACCTCAATTAACACAATACAGAAAACTCTCTGCAGACAGGCATATGGGCTGATGTGATCTAGAAAATCCCTCAGTGAGACTCTCCTGCCAGGTGATTCTAATTTATGTTAAGTTTACAATTAAAACTAACCCTCAAGAGTCATAGACCTTATAAATAGGTAGCCTTGACAGACAATACCAACTTAGATAAGGACAAGTGAATCATAGGCAGAGTCATAGTGATCTGTCCCCTGAACCTTCACCCAGCCAATACCCTGTTCTGAAAGATATCTGTACTCCCCCTGAACACCCATGTCCCAGTGTCATCCCCTTCCCCACATCCTGCCTTTCTGTGTTTATAACCCCTGTGTGAATGAATTATGATTTGAAAACAGGAAATAAATTATTTTAAAAAGTTGAAAGCCAGATTTGACTATATTGAGAGTTTCAAGATAGCCTAAGCTACAGAGAAAACTTGTTTCACCAAAATAAAAGCAGTGATATGACCCAGCAGGATTTTTATAGATTGTAGACAATATCATTTTTTTCCAAAATCAAGTAAGTGTTCCAGACATCATGGAAGAATTAAAACTGAGAAAGCGCTCATATGTTTGGGGTATTACATGCTGTGGAATAGGATGGGGCATGAAAGTTGAGTACAAGTTCTAAAAACCTTGATGTGTAAAAGTTTTACGCTTTGGTAATGGAGCTTTGTAAGAGTTTTTAGAAGGTAGGATTAAGGACTTTAAAAAGAAACTATTTTATTATAAAATTAGGATCTGTAGCCTATCAAGTGGCATTGAAATGCAAAGTAAATGAGTTCTGAAACATTTGACCTCAAGACTAGCCAATAAGGCATTTGTACTTTAGAATTCTTGAGTTAAACATCATTAGATTTTTCCAGGACTGGTGATTCCCAACTATTACCCCAGCATTTAGGATGCTGAGGGGAGAGGCTCAACCTAGGCTGCATTTGTGAGTTTGAGGGCAGTCTGAGTTCCATAAACATGTGTGCATGTATGTATGTGTATATATATATATACTAATTTTTCGATTAATGTCAGAAATAAAAATTGTACATATATAAAATTACTTTAAATAAAGTCAGAATTATAAAGCAAAAAAAAAAAAAAACCAACCTAACCCTCAAAGCTTCGCCCTTCCTGGTCTATCTGATATACAAACACGACATCTTTTACTTCTTTTCTCCAAAGTCTCATGTTTACCTAATAGTGTAAAATGTCATTCGACTATAAAAGTCTCCATACTTTGTAAAAATGTGTAACAATTTAAGAGTCCAAAGTCTCTCAACTGTGTCCTCTTGTAGAATAGAAATCAGTGATATACTTCCAATGTATAACAGCACAAAATAAAACATTCTCATTCTAAAAGGAAAAAAATCAGGGCATCACTAGGAATAGTCTTATGGAAACAAACCCAGAACCCAGCAGGAGAACACCAAATTGTGAAGCTCCACATCCATCAGTCCATCATCTGGGCTTATAACAGTGTTCTGGCCTCAAAGGGCTTAAGTAGTTCCATCTCTGCAGTGCTACCACTTCCAGCATGCAAAACTTCTTTCATAGACTTAAGGTGCTCTACTCGACACTTGCAGCTCCCTTTTGGTGGTTGTCTCATGGGGGTGACCCTGGCATTTAAAGTCTCTTAGAGAGGTAAGCAACAGTTCTCCAGAGGCAATATATTCTTGATTAAGCATCTAATGTATTGTAATATTTCCCCTTGAGCCAAGATTCACAGGTCCAGGAATCAAGAGGCAGAAATGGGAATGGTATCGCTCACTATCATCCTGGCAACCCACTAGGAAAGTTCTGCTTCCTGTTCCCATGGCCTTATACTATGCTGACTTAGAGATTTTAGTTCAAAACAGGGGAGGGCGTCTGCCAGGAGTCATGATGAATATTGCATTGAGCTGAAAGATAAGACTTCTCCCTGGTCATTTGGCTTTCTAATGTCCTTGAAGTCAACAGGATCAGAAAGGAATAACAGGGTTAGGAGGAATAACTGATCTAGATAACAGGGGGAAACTGTATTGCTTTTCTAATGGAATTAGGAGAGGATGGAGACTAGAGGACAAGAGGTCCTTTAAGTGCCTCTTGGAGTTAGTGTGTGTGTGCTTAAAATCAATGTGAAACTCTAAAAATCCAATCCATGCAGGATCACAAATAGCCCGGGTGCTTCAGAAATGAACAAATGAGTGACAAAGGATGTTGTTCATATAAGAGGAATTTAAAATAACAATGTAATCACAGAAACATGGATTTTATCTTTTTTTAAAAAAACATGGACTTTAAAATGGGAGTTTTATAGCAGGGCCCGAACATGGATTACTTACACATTTTTTATGATCATTTGTTCTATGCATATTTATGTGAAGGCTGAATATTCCAGTAACCACGTGAGATACTGATAGAAATAACTGAGAGTCACAGTCTTCTTCCAAGGCCAGTTGTTTGGCCAGGGACTTACTTTTATGTACTGCAATGACGATAGTAAAATGGTCAGGACTAGGAAAAGGTGGGGTGTCTGGATACATTTTACATTGGGATCACACTTGATCAGTGGCTAGTCTCTGCATTGAAATGATGAATCAGGTGTCTCAAAGGAGACAGTGTTCAGGGTAAGACCTAGGAGACAAAGGATGACAGGCAACATCATGGAAGATGGGACAAGAAAGAAGCAATCAGTGTTCAGTGTTCACAAGTATTGAGACAAGAGCAAAGCTAGATAGGTTGTGTATAGTCAATAGGTCAACACAGTAAAAACTAGAAGGTTAAGGTGTGCAAAGTGTTGGTAGATATGGGTATAAAGAAGGGCTTATTCATTTAAAAAAAACACCCCAAAAACAAAACAATAAAATAAAACAATAACAACAATAACAAAACCAAAAGCTGACTCTGCTCCATGGGGGATGCTATCTTGTAGATAGTGGGATATGACTGACAGATTCCAATTACAGAGATGAATTTAAACCGTAATATATGTGGACAAAATAGTATTTTTGATTTTCTGGAAAGCATTGTAAAGCAAATTGAAAACACCGAAGCTAACAACAAAATTATCTTGAAACTTTGGAATCACTAGGGTGGTGAACGTGGCTTACTGTGTTTTAATGTCTTTTCTTCTGTGTGGAACACACTCTGTGGTCAGTCAGAACCTTAGAAAAATCAATAAAAGATATCTTGAAGAAAGAAGTTACTAGAAGTCATAAAAGACTTGAGTTAGAGTAGATATTTTGCAGCTGTTTCTAGCCAGGGCCAGAAAGTGAAAACTGAGCAGCTGACACATATCCCCTCGTAACTTTTATTGAGCAGGCAACATCCCTCCATCCCCACCACCCTGCCTCGCTCTATGGACTTTTTATTATAATGTGAAAAGAATAAAAAAAAGAGTTTTGAAGTTAATAAAATATACAACTTGACCTGGTTAATTTGAACCAGTTTGCAAACTCCCTTTATATAGAGACAAAAAAAATAAACGTACAGATTAGCAAACTCTTGGCAGAGTCTCTGCATCTCATGTTAGCAAATTCTTTACTTGTTACATTTCCGGCTCCCCAGACATGAGGATGAATTAAGCCTGAAAGAACAAGCCCTGGCTAATTATATTAAGTATTGGGTTTTTTTTTTTTTCAGCAAGAAAAAGTGTTTCGCAGTGTTCAGATATGCTTAAGGCAACCTTAGCTCTGACCTTCCAAGTTTTGGATCTTGGCCCCAGGATTTTGAATCCTGAAATAGAGAACCCTTGGCCAAAGACATTCTCTGCCTTTCTGATCATTACAGATTTTGTCATTAATGGAAGTGACAATGCTGCCAGCTAGAGAGAAATTGAAGGGTAGAGGTGGACTGCGCAATGAGGGCTGGCAGAGCCTGAACTGATCTAAGCTTGCTGACTCCTGATTTAATGTGGTTCTGGATCTTAAGAAACTCTGCCCTGGCAATCAAGTGAGAGAAAATGCATTCTGGGAAGAAGGTCACGCTAGAGCTGAGGAGCTGTTAGATGTTGCTGTCATCTCTTTTCCAATGTTCTCTCAGCGTTGCCCCGTAGTTCACCTTTCCCAGAAGGCTTTCCTGCTAAATCCACTCCCCTCACAAGGTAATTGTAATTGGAGGGTACAACACTGCTTTTAACTTGTCTCAACTCTCTGCTTACATCTTTCATTCTTCTTTCTCAGAAATGGCTTTATATCTTGGCACCACCTTCAATGCTACCCACAGAATACATTCTCAATACTTTGTTGGGGGCATTATGAAAGAACGTTATGTTCAGGAAAAGAGTATAGCATCTAGGCACCTTACAAGCAATATTTTTTTCTGAATAATTCTCTTTATTACTATCATAAAATATAGTACTATTCTTATTACTTTTGGCAATAAGAGAGCTGATAAAATATATCTTTCCTACTGGACCTCATATACTTAACTCTTAGGCAAAATCTGAATAAAAAGCTAGCAATATATGAAAATGCCTGATTCTTCTAGAGAGAGCCAAGTCACTTGAGTATGAAAGTTTGATTCTTCACTTAAAGTGGTTTAGGAAAACATAAACCTTTATATCTTAAGTATGACTGTTCTGCTGGTCCCTCCAGTGTTTTGAAATGGAGCCTTGTTTCAAGGTCTTCACCAAGCCTTTCTCAAGAAGTGGTCTGAAACTTACTCTCAAAGCCCTTAAATGTAAAAATAAACAAGCATTCAGTCAATGAGTTCCCTGATGCCTTGCTGTACCACAACGCATTTTAGAGTCATAAATCACAAATCTGACAGGCCTCTGATGATGTATTGTGTGAATACATCGTAATGACAACGCTGACGATGTATTAACACAATAGACCCAAAAAGCCTATCACTTCAGAAATCACTGTTTACACGGTCAAGGGAGAAGCTGATGATGGCAAAGTGAGTGAGAGAGAGAGAGACAGAGAGAGAGAGAGAGAGAAGAGTGTTCTGACTGCCAGTCAGTCACCATTTTGACAAACTATGAACCCCAAAGAGAAAGCTCCTACATCCCAGTCACTGGTGTCTTCCATCTCTGAGTGGCTGTGTGATTATACAACTCAGGGAGATGTGACTCTCTCAGGCATGGCAGGGCATGAGCAGCTGTTTGAAGAACCAGGCTGCAGGCTGGCCTTTTGAGATGCAGCTCCATACTCTTGCTGACAATTCCAAGATTTTTAGTGACTAAAATAGCCCATTATACCCATATCTTCATATTCAACCAACAGCAGGTCCAAAATCTTTTGTAAAAAACATGTCTGTGCTGAACCTATCCTCTTTATTGTCATTGTGCCCTAAGCAATACAATATAACGAGTGTTTACATATCATTTACATACTATTAGATATTATAAGGAATCTAGAGATGATTTAAAGCCCATGGGGAGATGTGATATATGCAAATGCAATCTTATGCAAGAGACTTGAGCATCCATGAGGTTTGCCTCAAGAGGTTAAAACCAGCCCTCTGTGGGTACCAAGGACTAAATGCTTATTCTGTCATGAGATAGGAGGTCCTTTCTAGTCCTAACCATTAAATACGAAGTGTTCCTTCCCTGGGAATCTTGTTCTTATTTGCTGTGTGTATATGAGTGTATAATGACTATCCCAGCATTTACAATATCTGGCTCTCTGACCAAGCCAAATGCCAATCACATATCAACCTTCAACAGTAACAACAATAACAACCACAACAAAAACCGATTTAGTATGTCTACTTCTCATTTCAGGGGACCATTTATGGAGGACAGACACTGAGGAAAATTGTCCTCATTAAGCACTTAGATTATGCCTTTCCCAGAAAATAATGAATTATATGTCAGCTCTATATCTTCTTAATGGAAACAGTAGGAAAACTCAAATGTCCTTTGTAAGGAAGGCTTTGAAAAATCCTATCTGTTGAATCCTCAAGTTTTTGTAATTTTCAGCCAACCTATGACATTAATGGTTCTCATTTAACTGATCTCAGTTCAATTTATAAGATGTTCCTAAAAAAACAAACAAGGATAAACTAATAGTAGTTTGGAAAACTTTTTAAAAAAAACATTTAGAATTGCAATAAGACTAATGAGGAGAAAAAAATATAGTGTAATTGATGGGTATTTCATTTGTATGTAAGCTAAGACAGGATTTATGTCATTGAAAAAGCAAAATAAGATTTAAATTAGACTGTACATGGCTGGATATTACACAGAGACTTAATAATTCTAGATTTTAGGTCACATGGTTCGCTTTTAAAATTGAACCACAAATGACCTTACTGAAATATATTAGTAAACTCTTTAAATTAGCAGAAAGGTGTATCTTCTTCATACTATTCTAGGTTTGCTATTTCCCTAAGAAGGACGAGAATCCAGGAAGAGTAAGAAAAGTTTGCATGTTTGTGGATGTATAGAACCACCGTCCATTGGCATTTTCCAACACTAGACTCATAATTTGTGAGTGCTTAATTTTCTCTACATATCTCTTTCTGTGGACTTACATATGACTTGCTATACAGATGTAGGCGAAGGACTGCCTACAGCTTCCATGCTACCTCTATATTGCCAATAGTGTGTGGTATATTTCTGTTGATAGTATTAGTATTTGTGAAGTAATACATTACTGATGCCTAATTTCCTAACCTTCCTTTTCTCCAGACTTGAAATTTGCATGCTCCTGAAAGCATCCATTCAGTACAAATTAGTAAAAGATTACTTTGAAGAGACAAAGCAGTTTTTATGACTGGATTGTATATTTAAACAAATTCTCAGATAATTTTTATTCAGATAGTGCTTGCTAGTAAGTGTGGTGTCTGGAACAGAAGGAGTGCTATTACAGCCCACTAAATGCTAGAGGTCCATTATGTAAATGACAGCTCTATCACTCAGTGACTGTCTTATGGCCTAATGGAGTGAGTTTGGGAAGCGTTATTACTCTATGAACTCACCAACTCTGGCTCACTGCCACCAGAGAAGGCCACGCTGACCACTTGATGGCTATTACTATCCAAAGTATTCCAAGGTTGCTATAGAGAATGATGACCAAAACCCTAGGGTCCTGTGGCAAGACTCCAGACCTTTGAAGAGCCTCAGCTCTCTGACCAGTGGGCCTATGGTAATGTTTGTTGCTCTTGGCCTTGAAGCTATTCTGTCCCATTCCCAAACTGAGCATCTGGAGAAACTATGATTTCCAAGAACTGCTCCCAGAGGCCATATCTATCTCTTCATTACCAGAATAAAAATATCCCCAGCTACTCCAACATACATAGCTAATGAAAAGCTGTCTTATTTAGCCCAGCTGGATGATATTGATGATCTATAGGTCAATTTCCCCCGTTCTCTTACATCTCCCATCAACTCAAGGGCACAGCACACTTAAACATATGTCTAAAACTTCCTCCTTGTTGTTACTCGTCAGGATTCATAAATCCTGTTTGTTCTCATAAATCTACAAGGCATTAATGGGTGGGACCCAAGGGAGGACAATGTAGACAGATGTGTACAGCTCCCTCTTCTGCCCCAGGCCAACACCTACCTCTGAGGGATTCAAGTTCCTTCTCTGTACAGCTAGAGTTTGATTTAAATAACTAAGCTACTTTCGTTTGTATCTTATGCCTCAAAAGTAACTGAAGAGTGAGAAGTCTTTAATGTCATAGTTATCCTTCTAGAAGCTTTCTCTAGATTTTCCAGCAGCTGTTGATGTTAAATCTGCATGTTTCAATGTGGTAACCAATGCAACTCCTCTATTAGAAATATGTTCTAAGTCGCAGGGAGTCAAGCAGATCCCCCTTCCAACAAATGTTCAAGATTTAGACATCACTTTAAAATTTCTTTGGGACTGTTTCCTTCCATAGGGAACATGGCTGAAGCCTTGACCTGCTTTGTCCATTATCAAGGTCCCAAACTATTAGCCTCAGGTACAGAGCTAAACAAAGAATTCTCGACTGAGGAAACTCGAATGGCTGAGAAGGACCTAAAGAAATGTTCAACATCCTTAGTCATCAGGGAAATGCAAATCAAAACAACTCTGAGATTCCACCTCACACCAGTCAGAATGGCTAAGATCAAAAACTCAGGTGATAGTAGATGCTGGCAAGGATGTGGAGAAAGAGAAACACTCCTCTATTGTTGGTGGGACTGCAAGATGGTGAAACCACTTTGGAAATCAGTCTGGTGGTTCCTTAGAAAATTGGACATAGCATTACCTGAGGACCCAGCTATACCACTCCTGGGCATATTCTCAGGATGTTCCAACATATAACAAGCATGGAATGTGATGTTTGGGGAAATTCTACCTGAACTGTCAAAAGCAGGAGGTCTCCACTGACATATGGATTCTGTCATGTGAAACACTTAGACTGTGGACTAATATCTGTGGTGTTTGTGAAGATCAGTCTTGGAATATACTCAAACATGGGTGGCCAGTGATTTCACAACTTGCTTTTGCGCATGTGTCCCGGCCCTTAAGTTTTCATTTCTATTACAAATGTCCCCCCTATGTTGTTATTACCTCTGAATACACAAAAAGATCACGGCCTATCATCTCAGCTCTAAATTTAGGGGAATAATGATTATAACCCATGTGAGGGAAGATATAATTTTTTCCACTTCTGCAGAGCTTCCCACTTTGAACTGTTCCCTCCACCCTCACACCCCTGTGGTGACTTTCATTGTTTGCTTCCAGTGCTCTGTGCCCTCACAGAAGGCCCCTCCATCCAAACAGCATCTTCTCTTCCTCTTCAATCCTCTCTGAACTCCAGTGACCTCAGAGGCCTGGAAGATCAGTTCATCAAGCTCTGCAGACAGCAAGGGCTGAGGTGAGCCATCAGCCTCTCAGAACTATGGTCTAGAACTGCCCTGGACTGGATTAGTAATGGTGACCTGGAGGTGAAAGGCTCTGTATTCCATTACCAGTGTGCTGAGTAATCTTCTTAATCCAGCACCCCTTTGTTTAATTGAAACATTATTTTCTCTCTGTTACCCAGGGCACTCAGGCCAGTGCAACAGTGTTAATCTTTCAGCTGATTTCCATCTCTGCAGAATTACCTTTCTAGCAATTAGATCCACAGGTACAAATTTACTTTGTTCCTTCCTGGCCATTCAGTATTAAAGTGGAGATTTTCCAGCTCAATGTGTTTTCCTCCAGGCTGACCCAGGACATACATTAATTAACTGGGTGCTTTGAAAAGCTTGAGCTAAGAAAGTCAAGCAGACTATTTCTCTTGGGGTGGTTTGTATCAGCAGCAGCCTGAAGAGAATGACACCTGGATGGGAAAGCTCACCGTTGCTCTAAGTCCAATGAGGGCAAGGAACAAGGTCAAGGCTGTTCTGGAAGTTGGCTAGTGTTTTCAAAGTCTTCTGCACCCTTTGCTGAATTTGAATGCAACTCATCTGTAAACACTCTCTAAGACACTCAGGTTCTAGTCATGAGCCTGGCAGTGAGTGAGGGCTTTGGGGCTGCAGAGATTTTGTGAGGACTTTGGTGAGCTGGGAGTCTTTCTGTCTGTGATGAGGTGCATCTCTCTGCTCACATCTTCTTCAATTTCTTAGAAACTGTAGTGAGCACATTTTGAAGATCTGGTTGGGTTTTCAGAAAGAAAACTAATACAAATGTCATTGTTTTCAAAATTAAGTTTCTGATTGTTTCTAATCCATAAGAATACAACTGACCCTTGATTTAGATCTCTGTCAAACACACTTATTATTTCTGTTGGCTTTTAGGGTGTTTTACAGGATTGCTGTGTGCAGGCTGTACCTCTGCTAATGTAGTGATTTTGATTACTTTCTTTCCAATGGGGGTGCCTGGCTTCTTGCCTATTGAACCAGTTAGGACTTGCAACATTGTTCTGAGTAGGAGTTGTGCTAGTAGACATCCCGTCTTACTCCTGGTTTTATGAAGTTCACCAATATATTATTCTCCTCTGTTTTTGTTCCTAGGTTTGCTTCATTAAATGAAAAAAATCCATATATTTCTAAATTATTTAGTTGATCTCTTATGTAGCTATTATTTATATTCTTGAGGTTGAACAAATAAATTTTTTCTTTCATTTTATATCTTTGCTTTTGAATTTCCAAAGCATACATCTGCTCTGTGTGAAGAGGTTCACATGCAGATAAACAGGTTTTGCAGAAATGCTGCTGACCTCTCCCAAGAGGTTGGTAAGGGAAGGAAAGAAGGAAAGAGAGGGCTGTAGTAAGGACTGAAGAGAACTTCTGGACAAAGGAAGCTTCAAGTTTCTCACTGAGGTCTAAGAGCTTCCTGGAATCCTGGTGACCGCTCTTCTTATCCATCACTCTATGTCTTTGCTTCTTTGTTAGTTGATCTTATTTTTATGAAGAGTTGTGTACTGATCAAATCATTATTCACTTTTTCACGTTATTGATAATGTGGATATTTTGCCATTGTTTTGTACTTATTGCTACCTAGTTCTTAATTTTCTACTTTAAAATTTACAAATTAGTTTCACTGTAAGAGAATATTTAACTTCTTTTTTAATTTTGTTGATTTTGGTTTTTATATTTGTTGTTAACCCTTTTAAAAATATACCAACATTGCTGAGGGCTCAGGGGAGAGTCTGTGAGAAGTATCCATAGGCTAGGGCCGAACCGCTGGAGGGTGCTCACTTCCTCCCTTTCTCTGGTTCCTCCTTGGCCCCTCACCACCATCCCTACTGTTTTTCAGGCTGCAGCACCTCAGAATGATATTCAAAACCGTTCAGAGGCAGTACACACACAAAATTTCCCCACCAATTCCATTCCCATGCACAGCCATATAGGGATGCTACTTGAACTTGTTCCAGAGAAGTACTGAGCCCCTGGCAGGATCAGTACTTCTAGTTCTCAAAGTTTTTAAACCAAACAAAGCAGCCCTGTGTTTATAGGTAGACTGAGCCATCAAAAACTTTGTATTTTCTTATCACAAATCATTAAAGCCTTCATAAGGGAATGAGTTATTTAATATTACAATCTCTAATGCAATTATTAACTATTAAATAATTACATGGTTGTATAATATAGGAAAACACTCTGTCAGAGACTTCAGTCACAAAGGGATCCTGGATAGTACTCTTGTCCAGTTACTTCATTTTATCTACAATTTCTAAAACTTCAATGTTAGATTTGCGCTTTTTTTTAATGTGAATAATATGTAAAATAATATGATAGAAATACAGAGTCAAAAGTGTAGAGTTAAATGGTACATGTTATTTAAGTTTAATTTTAAAGAACTCATGTTCAATTTCTATGAACTTACTGAAATTAATCTTCAAGCTGCTTCTTGCAGGAAGGATTTTAGAAAACTCTTTGATTGTGTTGGTTGAAAAAGGCAGGTGAGCTAAAGATGAGGCTGGAAGTGTTATCCAGCAGAGCATCTCTACTAAAAGGAATGATCAGCAAAACCTAGAAATAAAGCACACAATGTCATTTAAATGTCTACGTTTGGGCTTATCTTGAGCAGAAGTTGAAACCTTCTACCACTCTTGCTCAGTTCTCTAAATTAGGAAATGAACGAGGGCAGACTTGATTCTCCTCACAAAATAATTTGATTGATAATTTCTATTTTCTCCATTGAGTAGATAACTTACAATCTGATGAGACTCATAGTGAACAAGTTCTGGATGCATCCTGAGCGAGGCTCACTGTGCTGCAGGCTATGCTACTTCGCTCATTGATTAAGTGCACCTACATCCCACGTTTCATCATGACCCTATACCTTTCCACATGGCTATAGCCCTGTGTTCGGGGCTGTGGATGATAATGTATAGATGGCTGCTACTCTTCATAAATGCACAGTATTGTGGAGACAAATACTTTTACTTAGATAATAATAGAATCAACAGGCAGTGGTTGCACCCTATAGAAAGCTTTATCTCAAAGACAGATGAGGAAGAGGAAAGGAGAAAAAAGAGAAGAGTAGAAGTCATCTGAAGCCTCTAACATTTTCTGCATCATTCAGTCTGTGTGGGTTCCCAAGCCAGATGAGGAACCACTAGTAGACTGCTGACAAAACCCGGACAAGCTCCAGAGAACACTGAAAGTGTGGGGCCTATGATCCGTACCCAAATCAGGCTTGGACCTATTCAAACCCATAGAGACAAAGACCATGTTATGATAAAGCCAGTTAGGCTTCTGTTTCCCTGTCAGAGAACCAGCTTCTCAGAAAACATGTGACGTGATGGGCAGTCTGCTAATCCAACTGATATGCTTGGAAAGTCCCTGCCTCCTCCTGAGCTCTTTGGTTTTAAAATTGATGCATCCTTAATGTTTGCCAGTCTTCAGTCAGATTTGAATATGCAAATTACATGCATTATCTCCCTTGTCCTTTTTCCTCCCCTCTCCTTTGACTCGAGTTGTATAATCTAGGCCCCCCTCTTTCGATAACTGAGATGTCCTCCCACAGTCTCTGGGTCATTTAAAGCTGGGTCTTTTACACTCACAGTGCTCACTATTGTCCCAGTTCCTGACCCTGAACTCTTCTGCACCCTGAGTCTACTGGTGTGCAAGAGCCAATGAAGGGGGACCCACAATTCTAAATACCATGTACCATGTACACATGTGGAAAAAAGAGTATTCACTTTGGATTTTTTCCCATATTCTTTTTCTGAGAGTTCTACTAATAGTTTACAAATGGTGTTGAAGTGATCTACTTGTTTATTTCTCTAAAAGTACATCTGTAGCCTGGTTGTGCTTTGTGATGATCAGACAACTGTTAACCTGATGTAGTCTACAGTCACCAAGAAAAAAGAGTCTCATTGAGGAGTAGCCTAAATCAGGTTAGTCTGTGGCATGTCTATGAAAGATTGTCTTAATTACACTACTTGAGTGACAACTGCAAACTTTGGTGGTACCAGTCCCTAGGTAAGGGACTCTGGACTGTACAAGGGTGGAGAAAGTAAATGGAAAAACAAAACAACAAACAAACAAACAAACAAGCAAACAAAAAACATGTTTTGGTGTGGCTTAATCCCAGCACATACCTTTCACCCACCAGTTTTCTGTACACAAAGGCTAAATAAAGTCAAGGATAAGTCAAGAGGCAGAACAAGGAATCAGAGTGAAAGGAGGGTCTTTGAGTTGAAAGCTGTTGAAGGCAGTGTGGAGGAGGAGCTCTTACATTCAGGGATGTTGGTGGAGTAGGAATGTCAGTTGGGTACTGTCTCTGCCTCTCTGGTCTAGCAGGCTTTCACACCAGTGTCTGACTCCTGACGCTTCTTTGATAAATTGAACATTTGTCATTTTGTTGTTTACAAATAACACCCATTTAATGATCTTCATTCAATCAGTGTTGGCCAATGTTCAAGACAGTGCTATGGTAATGGAGGTATAGTAGTCTTCCTAGACCTTATTCTGCATAAACAATACAGAGAAATTGTTCTATCATCTACCTTCTATCATTCATCTTATTTTGATCATATTTATAAAATCTATACAAATAGAATACAGAAACATTTCATATACATGCTTGACTTTATAAAGAGACATTTACTGGAATGTTTATGCAAATAAGTGCTACTATGAAAACTAAAGGGGGAAATACCATGTTTTAAGAACAAGTCAAGAGAGACCTTATAATAGGACTTCTGAGAGAGACTTGCAGAAAGTGATGAGGTGAAACACCGTGGTTGCTACAACCAGCACACTCAGGTAGACATATAACAAGGGCAAAGTGCCCCCGTTAGAAGCATGGCTTGGTGTATTCACAATCAAGTTTAAAATCACTGTTTTTGGATGGATCTTTTAATTGGTGATTGTTAACCATAACCACAGGTCAGGAGGTAAAGAGATGTATAGTATATTTATTGTTCTTCTCATGTATCCATGGAAGTTCTGGAGTATTTAGAAAATATCTGTGGGGAACATATTTTTGCATTGCAAGTATAATAGCACCATGGGTGATAGTTTTTGAAAAAATATTTTTGTACAGAGTGGCTCTAGACCAATAGTGACTGAGACATGGGCTCTGGAGTGATAATATTGTGATAATACTTAGCCACTTATTTCAATACATTACCATGATATTACATAAATAAAAACTGTATATGTAAGTGCACATACTCATAAACGTAAGTTTAGGAATCTTCACATGTCTAAAATAAACATTGAAGCCTGTGTCATCAGATTAAGTTCTAGACTGTTTCTTCCTGAGGTATATCATATAGTCAGATGCCTTATAACCAAGAGATTGTAATATAGTACTGTGTTTTGAGGATAGATTTAGTGAGGGACAGAGAGAAAAATAGGAGTGGAAGATGACACTAAATGTTTGGTGTCGGTAAATAGCAGAAGAAGTTCCAAGTTATTGATATGGCTAAATCATGAAAATGGTAATTGTCCAACTGCAGTGGCTCATGCTAGAGGGCTGAGGTATGAGCATGGCTGTGAATTCCTGCCTAGCTTGGCCTACACAGTCTGGACTAGACTATATGATCCTTTCCCTAAAACAAAGCAAGTGAAAAATGATTACAGTTGCTGTTGGTATTTCAGTGGGAAATATCTCATTCTGGAAATCTCAGTTTACATTTTACCAAAAAGAGAAGAAATACCAAGCTTCCTCCTCCACTTTAGGCTCTTTTTCTTTCTTTCTTTCTCTCTCTCTTTCTTTCTTTCTTTCTTTCTTTCTTTCTTTCTTTCTTTCTTTCTCTTTCTTTCTTTCTTTCTATCTTTCTTTCTTTCTTTTTTCTATTTGTATAAGTTCAAAGAATACATTGAATTTTTTTCTGTAAAATTAAGCTTAAGTGCTCTTCAGTTAGTCTTGACAATTAATAAATCAATCATGAAGAACTCTTGATAGAAAAGAAACTAAAACCAACAGATATTCAAAGTGAGAATCATAGCTGACTATGATTCATGTCCAGACTATAGCTCTGGACATGTCTTCAATAGAATTGATGTCAGCTCACCTGCAAACCTGTATCCACTGCAGTATCACTCAGTACAGCCAAATTATAGAACAGGCAGCCTAGGTGCCCATCAATAGACCTCTGGGTGAAGAACATGTATAGGGACATGTACACTGACCCTGCACACACACTGGAGTATTATTGAGCCATAAATAGGAATAAAATTGTGTCATTTGCAGAAACATGAATGAAAGAGAAAGCTAAGCAAAGCAGAGTAAGCCAGATTCCTGAAGGCAAGTTTCCAATGTTGCCTTTTTTTGCGTGTGGAATTGAGAAATGAAAGAGAACATGAGTGTGAAAGATCGATTATTAAAACATGGAAGGAAAAAAAAACAAAGATGGGGGACCATAAACAGCATGAATTAGATCAAAGTGGGTTCTATGCAGGTGTGGAAATGTCACAACAAAGCCTGTCCCTCTGTAAAGTTAATACATGCTCATTTTATAAAGTGAAAAGGAAAAAAGATTTCCTGACAGAAAGACGGCCATTTTGCCCCCAACACAAATGGCCATTCTTTTATTCTAGAGGCTACGTAATTCTTAAACTTTGTTACTATCTGGCTGTAGGATCAAACTTACAGTACTCCTATGGTGAATGTTAATGTTTCTTCTCTTCTCCCCCAGTAGAATGCTAACCAGTAATAAAACAGAGAACAGAGCCTAGGACGTGGAATCACACCTGAGCTCATACTCCTGCCTTCACTGAGTAGTGAAGTAGCATTTCCAGAATGTCTGTTTTCTCTAGATGTAGGTGGTATCATTTTGAGAACCATAGAAATACTGTTCTCCTCCACAAAATGGGTATATGAGTAATGACTTAGTTTAGATATAAATTCACAGGGGTACTTAGTACTTAAGATATGTAGCACCCCCATAAATAATGTTTCAGTTTGCCATTTTTATCCTGTGGAAAAAATTGCTACCACTGTTTATTTTGTAGTCCATCCAAATGTTCTATGGATTACAATGTTATAGATAGCATAATCAAATATGAACACATTTTACTTTATGTTCAATTTTATTCAAGAATTATCAACATTTATAATATTTAGATCATCAACTTTTATGTTACTTTATTTCATCCAGGTTTCAGGGTAAGTCACGGTTGCCTATATATTTTCTTGAGTAACAGTTATTGATAGATCACTATTTATTTCACACCTTTATGTTACCCAACTCTATACAGGAGCTATCTTCTGAGTAGACTGTAACCAACTTAGTAAAAGTCATTTGGAGAAGAGTAATTAGGTTGTGGAAACAAGAAAAGTGCTGGTAGAGGCTGATGTCAGGTTACCTGAAACCAACAGCACAAGATATCTTCTTTGCAACTCATGATCTCAGCTCCAGAGGAAGGATAAGTGATCCCAAAGTTGAGAAATCTAGAATCCTCATCATCCCTCTACTCCCACTGCTGCCTTAATGATAAAGGGGATCGACAGAACATAGCAGAACACAGAAGGCAATGAAACATCCTGATGAAGAAAGACCCCAGAACTTGGTGCAGCATCTGAATAAACAAAACTAAGGTAAATACAGAGGGCAGGCCTTCTCCAAACCAAGAAGTGTTGACTGAGAATATAGCATCTTCTATTTAATTTTATTGCTTATTTGTGTTTGTATAAATAGCAAGGAAAGTGAGATGCTAAAAAGGGAAAGAAAAAGAAATTTTGGAAATGAAAAGATAAACCATTTAAAACAAAACAAACTAAAACCACAGAGAACACATCCTGAACAGATAAACCCAAACAAATGAATGAATTTCATGGGTAGAGGACAGGTTTGAGACAATGATGCAGAAGAAAAAAACAAACATAACTGAAATTTTCCAGAAGTGTGGAATACATTCATGGTATTACATTAAAAATTTATGGGGTTGAGAATGGTGCTATGGTAAAGTCAAATGGTTTAACAATATATTCAGTGAAATGATAATTGAGAATTCCCCAAGCTTAGAGAAAGAAACATATGTGCAAACACAAGAAGTGTTTAGAACTGCAAATAGGCATGATTTGAGAAGAATCTCTCTGTAGCACATCATACTTCGATGTCAGCAAAAAAGCAAAGAAATCATACTAAAAGCTTTATGGAAATACTTTACTGCAAAATAATATACAGGGGTAAAATATCAGAATAACATCAGATCTGTTGTCAACAACACTAAAAGTTAGGAAAACATGGAAGGATATATTTCAAGTACAAAAGTAAATAACTGTCAACCAAGATTACTATGCCTAGTTATATATTGAAATTGATGGAGAAATAAGAGATTTTTTTCCTTTTTTGATAAGCACAAGTTAAGGCAATTTATGAAAACTAAGATAGCAACATAGATTATACACAGAGAAAGAAAAGCTTCTCACTTAAAAACACAAGGAAGTATTCATTTCTTGAGAGGAAATAATTAGAAAATGATGACAATTGGAAAAAGAATGAATCATGCCCAGGAAGAAAAAAATCAAGCAAACAACCAATGCACCTAGGAGAGAAGTCAGAGAGTGCCAGTGAACCAACTAACCAGAAGAACAACTACCAAAGACATCAGTGATAGAAAATCCTTCTCAATAGTAATCTGAAATGCAAATGACTTTAACTTACTAATTAGAGATACAAACTGACTAGGTTAAAGAAGACCACTATCCTTTGTCATCATGAAACTCACTTGACACTCAAATGCCAAGAGTCAAAGGTTGGGAATTAAACTATGAAGAAAATGGGAGTGCCAAACTGGCCAGACTAACTGATATGGGACTCACAACCGTAACTTATGATGGAAAATTAAGAGGACCAGCCCATATTAATAAATAGAACAGTACATTAAGAGGATATTTATTGTAATATTGTAAATATTTATACCCAGAACTCTGGGGCTCCCAATTCATAACTAAAAGACATGTAAGGTCACACAGAACCTAAGACAGTCTTAGTGGAAGTCTCCAGAACCCCACTCTCACATCAAAATAAGCCTTTCAGCCTAAAAATCAGGGAAGGAAATTCATAAATAGGTTATACTGCAGATTAACTAGATTTAATAGTATCTACATAACATTCCATCCAACATAGAGAATACACATTCTTTTTCTGAAATTTATTACATTATGAACCACAAAGCATTAAAAAATGAAATATTTCCTGTATCCTATCAGACTACAATGGAATAAAACCAGATATAGATAACAAGACTAACTTCAGAAATAAACAACTATTTGGAGATTGAATAGTACAAATTTGAATGAATAGTGGGTATGATGGCTAGTTCTGGTTGTCAGTGTGACTATATCCAGAATGAACCACAATCCAGAAACAGATGGCACACCTGTTATCTAGACCTTGAGGCTGGAAGACACAAGCTTCTGACCTAGATCTTGACATGGAGACCTTGAAGCATAGTGGTCATAAAAAGCTTAGGCCCAGTCAAGGTATTATACAACTTTAACCTCAGGAGACTGAGGAAAGCAGATCTCTGAGTTCAAGGCCAGTCTAGGACAAAGTAAATTCCAAGTCCAGGCAGGCATGGTGCTAGAGGAGCTGAGTTCTACATCTTCATCCAAAGAAAGTCAGGAGCAGACTGACTTCCACGCAGGTCAGAAAAGGGACTTAAAAGCCATGCCCACAACTACACATTTTTTTCTAACAAGGACACACCTCCTAATAGGGCTGCTCCCTGGGCCATGCATATTTGCCCTCCACAGTGGGTCGTTGGAAAATTAGGACCAGGTTCTTAAAGATCTAGAATAAAATTAAAATAAAAATACAGCATAGCAGAAACTTTGACATATAATCAAGATAATCTTTAAAGGAAGAGTATGCCTGTAAGTACCCATACTAAGAAACTGGAGAGGTATTTTAGTGGTTAAGATCACTTACTGCTTTTGCAGATGACCTTAGTTTTGTTCCCAGCACTCAATTGTAATTCCAGTTCCAGGGCATCTAATGTGCTTTTCTAGCCACTACAAGCTCCTGCATATTGGTTTCATTAAAAACTTCTCCCAGAAAAGTAAAGTTCAGGATCAAATGGGCACAGTGATGAAGGAAGATCCATTACCAATACTTCTCAAACTGTTACATAAAGTAGAAGGAAAGAGCATTACTGTATTAGTAAGAGTTTTCTTGAGTAGCAGAACTCAGAATGAATCAAATTCTCTCTCTCTCTCTCTCTCTCTCTCTCCCTCTCTCTCTCTCTCTCTCTTTCTCTCTCTCTCTTTCTCTCTCTCTCTCATGTATATGTATGTGTATGTGTATGTATATGTATATATATATATAAAACGTGTGTGTGTGTGTGTGTGTGTGTGTGTGTGTGTGTGTGTGTGTGTAACAGAGACAGAGTGGGAAGGATGGAATGGAGGTGGGGTTACAAGAATGATTCACAGGCTATGAATTCTGTGAATCTAATGATGGCTGGCTATAAACAGAAAATCCAAAAATCCAGAAGTCGCTCAGTCCATGAGGTTGGATGTCTCAGCTGAACATCAGTAGATGCTGGAATCCTGAAAAAAGAAATGCCAGTGAACAAATAGACTTGTTAGTGCGGACAAGAGCAAACAGGAAAAGAGAGAAAGCTTCCTTCTTCCATTTCTTTTATATAAGACAGATGATGTGGCCCAGATTAAAGGTGTATCTGTCTGCCTCAAGATCCAGATTAAGGGCATGTGTCTTCCCACTTCAAGATCCAGATCATAAATGGATCTTCCTACTTCAAATTAAACAAGAAGTTCCTCACTGGTATGCTCTTCATTTAAAATTTGTAGTTAATTCAAGTTGACAAACAAGAATAATCATCATGCTCTGAAAATCATTCCACAAAGCCAGTACTACACTACTAAATGAACACTACAAAGCCAGTTTTGCCCTGATACTGTTAAAGATCACTGACACTTTTTTTTGTCAAATTAAGCAAGATTTATTTTCTGTCAGACAGAACTATCTCCCTAAAGTGGGAATTGAGAAAGTAGCATTTACATAGGATAGATTGGAGACACAGAAAATTAGATTTTGTAGAAAACAGAAACAAACTTATTTTGTTTTGTAACAACATGGCTACTGATATTAAGATGGAGACAGGCAGGTCCATCAGTACAAAAGCTGTATAAAGATCCAACCAAAACAAAACACTGTAGACATATTTCCCTGGTAAATAAAGAAGCAAAAAATTTGCAACCAAGTATTTACGATCATACATTACAACCAAATTGGTTTCATCTTATGGATGCAAGATTGGCTCAATATATGCAAAGGAATAAATGTAATATGCTATATTAGTAAACCTCAGTGTAGAAATAACGTGAACAGCTCAATAGATGCAGACAAGTCATTTCATAAAGTTCAACCTGTTTCATTGTAAAGTTCCCAAAGTGCTAGGAATAGGTTAGTGAACACATTTAACATAATAAAGTCTACATATGACAAACCTACAGCCAACATTATAGTAAATGAGGAATATCTGAGACCATCTTGCCTTAACTTTGAAATGAGATAAGCATGTTTACTTTTATAACTCTTGTTCAATAAATTTTTTAAGTATTAGAGTATTAAGACAGGTGAAAGATATAAATGGGGTAAAAAATGAAGAGGAAGAATTAAAATATTGTTATTCATAGATAGCATAGTTTCAAATTTTAAAGACTCCATAGACTCTGCCAGAAAGCTTTTAGATCTAATTAAAATGTCCAATATATAAGTAATGAACTTGCTGATAAAAAAATTAGAGAAAGTATCCTATTCATATTAGATTAAAATAAGCAAGTAAAATATCTTAAGAATAAACAGGCAAGGAGATGAAAGACCTCTATAAATAAAACTTTCATGCACTGGAAAAAAAGAAAGAAGAGCACTAAATAAATTAAATTCCCCCTCCCTCTCCTGCACATGCTATGTTTCTGACTGAAGAATTAATATTGGAAATGTCTATACTACTATAAGTTATCTATAGATTCAATGAAACCCTCACTATAATTCCAAAAACATTCTTTATAGAACCAGAAAAAGAATCCTAAAGTTTATATGGAAACACAAAAGACTATGGATATCCAAAGCATTCTGCCAGAGGTATTAATATAGCTGATCTCAAACCATACTGCAGAACCATAGTGACAAAGGAAGCATGGTACTAGCTCAACAATAGACATGTAGATCAATGGAACACAATAGATGACCCAGAAATAACCACAGAGCTTTGACCCATGGCTGTCAAATATTTACCACCTATTCAACAAATGGCACTGACAAAACTTATCTGTAGAAGAATGGAATTAGATCCATATCACTCACTTGTGCAAAAATCAATTCAAGCAGATCAAAGACTTGAACTTAAATTCAAAGATACTGAACCAGGCAAAAGAAATTATAGGGAAACATTTCAGGATATAGGATATGCCAGATATAAGCACACCAAATAGCCCCCAAGCTAGCAAAATGGACTACAAAAAATTAAAAGCCTTTGCATACATTGCAAAAGAATCCCGTATCATAAGGGATACCCTCCATAATGGGAGAAAATATTTGCTAGACATGCATCAAACATGGACTACTATCTAGAATATATAAAGAACTCCAAATATTAAACATAACCCCACCACCAAAACAACAACAAAACAAAACCCTACAAAAACTACTAACAAAAATTAATAAATGGACCAGTGAACTGAACAGTTTTCCAAAGGAGAAGTATAAATCGCAAATAAAAATTACTGTTCATCAGAGAAATTCTGATTAAAACTACTTTGAGATTTCATCTCTCCGGAGTCAAAATGAATAGGGTCAAGGAAGCAAATGACAATAAAGTGCTTGCGAAGATATGATGAAAAGGAAGTGTTTATTCACTGATGGTAAGGATATACACTAGGGTAACTAACCACTGTGGAAGTCCACATGGAAGTTTCTGTAAAAGCAAACAAAACTATTGCATGGCCTAGCTATAAGTGAGAACTGTATATCCTACACAGGATACTTTCACATATACGTATATTGTATCTTTGTTCAAATGGCAAGGAAATGGAATCGGCCTACATATCTATCAATAGATCACAAATAGATGATGACCATGAGATTTGCAGGGAAATAAATGGAAATGTAAAGTATTACATTCGTCAAGATAACCCAGGCTCAGGAAAATGATTGATAGTGGTTCTCTGTTATGTGAGACCCAACATTTTAATTTTAAGTGTGTTTGTGCAGGAGTGAGTGTGGTAAAGGCCAAGAAAGTATGAAAGGGTCTATGGATGGTGAAAAAAGAGGCTTTTAGGGAAGTGCATGGGTAGGATGATAGGAAGCATGATACATATGTGGAGGGATTGTGCAGACCAGGCAGAAAGAAGAGGGAGGGGGGAGTCCAAAGAGGTGGTCAAAATTAAGTATGTAGGAAAATTTCAAAGAGAAACATTTTGATTTGCATGATAATTAAAAAATTAAGAAAATTTGGTAAAGAAGACATAATGTTGGAAAGGAAATCCCAGTTTACGGAGAGTCTCACAAGATTTTAATTAATTAATTAATTAATTAATTTGTTTTTACAGTTGTTCAAGAATGCTTTTTAAAGAAACTTGAGCTTTAAAGAGCCAGCACCTTGCCCACAAGTAGTTAGTATCTGAGGCTTAGATGGTAGCTTAGCCCAAGAATTACCTTCTAAATTTTGTCAGGAACAAAAACAAATTCAATAAATGCCACTTGAAGGAAGTTAGTAACATGGAAAGAGAAAATTCGATGACTTGCAAAGTCACCTTGGCCTATTGGCTAAGGTCAAATAACTCTTTTGGATGTGTTCAGTCTTTAGTTCCTTTTTCTTAATGTTCAGTCAGTCATTTATAGTAAAGAGTTGAATTCTTTACTTGTAATATCAATAAAAGTTACTTTTACGTATTTCTCTTCAGTAAAACAATTTTCCCTAGAAAGTATGCATATGGGTGTGTGTGAGTGTGTGTGTGTGTGTGTGTGTGTGTGTGTGTGTGTGTGTGTGTTTAATAAACCAGAACTTGAATTAAAAGGCATGTCAGCCAAGCAAGATACACACAGGCTTTCTTTACAGACTGCACCTAAAATACCAATGTGCATAGCTGGCTCATTAGCTTCTCATCCCAACAACTGGCCAGCTGCAGTTGCAGTGGACCTCATAATGACAGTGGTGTGGGAGAGCTCACTGTAAGAAGAGAAGCATAAAACTGCCTGGGAATGGTTATAGATATAGCTCATTTGAATATAACTGACATCTAAACCTCTTTCCTGCTACCTTATTCATTATGTCTTTGGAACCTGCTTCTAAGACTGCTTACTTGGGGTGGTTCCCCCATTTGCCTGCTGCTTCTGTCCCTCATTTGTGAGCTATAGTTGTTTATGGAACCTGTTTCTTAGTGTTCAGTTTTCTAACTAAGCAGCTGTGTGTGACTGGGAGAAGGAAAGCCTCATCCTTTGTCCTGAGGACTTGAGGTCTTGCTGTCTGTCAGCAGCATATCTGATGGCTTCGAGAGAGTGTGTAGAGAGCACTTTTTTTTTTTAATCAGCGAAACACTTCCATCACTCAAGTCTAGCACCTTCACACCCACAACTCATTTGACAAGAACCACTGTAAATGAGCTTGCATCTGGAGCAGGAATGTGTGGGGTCCTCTCTAGCACCTTGATAAGACTTACAAATTATTCAAGATGGAGTGTCACGCTTTCACAAATGTTCAGAACCACAGCAAACATGCTACCAAATCTACTGCATGCTAATTGTTTCACTGAGATAACTTGAAGATTATTACACCTTAGCAACCTACAGGTAACCTCACTGAGCCATACTTAGCCCCTATGTAGCTTGCAATTTCCAAAAGGTCAAGAAATCTCTCTTCTAATGTCTCTGGGGTGTACTACAGAGATATGTAATTTCAATGGAGTGGAAATTCAGTCAATGGAGCCTTGCTATAAATATTCATGGCAAAACTTTTCAGAAGAAGTTAGGAAGTGAGCCCAAGTAAATCACATCCACCTCTAGAGAATGTAGAGTTCCAACAATCTGCATGGATTTGCTTGGACTGTGTTCTGATATATCAGTACTGTTTTCTGGGCAACCAACATAGTCTCTATACCAGTACCACTTTGCTGTTCACTGCAAAGCAGAGGCTTTCAAACTAAACACCCACAACACCTCATGCTCTCTCTAAATCTCTTATCTTTAGAAACAAAGAATTTTAAAATTTACTCACGCTCCCATGCAGCCAGGTGTATGTCAGCCTACATAAAATTACTGGGAAATTTAGAATTTGCTGTGCACTGTGAATACTGCTGTTGAACTCAGTGGTAAAAAAATTCAATTAAACAACACTCATTCATTGTGAAACAGTCTATGAACTACAATTTGTGTAACACTGGTACCCTTAATCTCCTCACTGAAAATTTGAGAAGTGTTTGCATGGTTCATTGTCATAAATGCCAATTTCAGAATTGAAGACATGCGTCAAGGGGTAAAGTGCTTGTAAAGAATGAGGAACTGAGTTCAGATCCCCAGCTCCCAAATAAAAGCTAGGTAAATACATCTTTAACCACAACACAGAGGGCATACTGATGGATACAGACGCTTGCTGCCAAGACAGTGAAGCCAACATTCAACAAGGGATCTTATCTCCAAAGCAATGTGGAAAGCAATAGAAGAAAACATCCGACATCTACCTCTTATCTTCATATGCACATATACAGGAAAACACACACAAACACATATGTGAACATGCATGCATGCATGACAAGAATCATAGAAAAATAAGTAAATGTCCTTACCGTTTAGTTGTAATGGTGACTTTTGTGTTTATTACAATTTCAGACTTAAATGTTATACTTTTTAGCCAAAGATGTTCTCAAAAGATTATCTAAATGAAATTGTATGAAAGGAATAAATTCTGATGTTCTATAGCACCATAGGGTGTCAACAGCTCATAAAATTTTATTATTCATTTTATAAAGCACTAAATATTTAAGAAATATTTATGAAAATATGAGCTGGTTTTAGCATGGTTTTATCATTACACATTGTTTATATGTATTGGGCTAGTGCACCATACCCTCAATGAAGTATTAAATCATACATGAATGGTGGAATAAAGAAGAAAATGAGCAGAGAAAACAAAAAGTTACCTGTCCCTCAAGAATTCACAGTCAAGGATTGGAGAAATAACTCATGAATAAGAATACTTGTGACTTTTAAGGAAACCAGGATTGGGTTCCCAACACCCAAGTGATTGTTCCCAACT
Organism: Grammomys surdaster; assembly: GCF_004785775.1. Lineage (NCBI taxonomy): Eukaryota > Metazoa > Chordata > Mammalia > Rodentia > Muridae > Grammomys > Grammomys surdaster. Next base: position 11,324,303 of record NW_021604569.1, read on the forward strand.
ATCCATAATTTTTTGATCTCTTGAGCACCATGCATAAATATGGTACTCATATACACATGAAGGCAAAACAAACTCAAAACAAAATAAACCTAAAAAAAAAAAATAAGAACCTTACAGGTACAAACTTTATAGTTTGAATACAGAAATGCTGCATAAGAAGACATTTCATAAATCATATATTATATCTTCCTATGTGCATCTTAGAAACATCTGCCACAAAACAAGCAAACAAACAGACAAACAAACCCAGAAATGTTGATGCCTTTTAGTGTTCAATTTCCAAGGAACACAAGTAGGCACCCTTCCTGGCCATGCCACATGGAACTTAATCTAAGGAAAGTCAAAGTATAGACATGCTTGACATTGCCAATAAAATTTAAAAGAGATAATTTATAATTCTGCATATTAAGTAATTAAAATATTCAAGCCAAGTTTCATTTATTTACCTTGACTTTCATTCACTGATTTCTCTGTTTTACCACTAAATAATACGAGAAATGTATTCATCTAATAAATATAAAGTCTGTATATAAATGATAAAATTCCAACCACTGTGTAGATCTGAGAGCTCCAGGATGATGTCAGTCTTAGGTATTATATGTATTATACATCATTAGGTATATATTAATTATGCTTAATTGTTTGTATCAGCCTCAGTATTAGCATAAGTCATTCTGAAAGGAGAAATGTGATTCCTGTGGACCCTCAAACAAATAACAGCGAGATGAGAATAGCTATGCCTTATACTCAATTTTTCCTGTGCTGTACGTGTGAAAGTAACTCTAACATCTTTTCACAAGCCACTGCGATATTTATTTCTAGCTACATGAATATCATTGAAGGTATATGCCTAATTAGTTCTCTGAAAATTAAGAAAGATGCCACCAGAAGTTATCTTTATCCCCATGACTCTAAATTGTAAAGAGGATCACACCAGGTGTCACCCCTGGAAGTTTTGTTTGTCTGTCTGTCTGCTTGTTTGTAGCAGGACCAAGGTGTTTAGGAGAGGATCATTTCAGGGTGTGCTTTGGTATGTGATGTTGGCTAAGCCCCCTTTTCTTCCTCTAGTAATTAGTTCCTCCACCCCTTTTGCTACAGCTACTAACAGATATTCAATGAACAATTTAGAAAATGAGTTTCTGTCTTGAAATACAGTTTTAAAGCGGACAAAGGTAAATGTTCCTGCTTTTCTGCCTGGGCCTTCCGTCTAACAAGATTTATTCCCCATCACATTTTCTATAGTATGCACTTAGGAGCCCCAGGTGAGAAACAAGCAGTTAGCCTTTGCAAGTCCTGTAGGTAATAGGCAACCGTCCTCACATAAATTCTTTTAAAATGGGCTTGGTGAAACATGAATATACCATTCCAAGTGCAAGCCCAAACTCAAAGTTTTTCTTTCCTATAGACTATTTCCCAGGGATTTCAAAGCATGGGCATTTCACAGTTCAGCTGTGAAGTAATATCTCCAGATCACCATCCAGGGATCTTGAACCATAGCTAAAAGAAACAAGGACAGAAAGAAAAAGGAGTGTTTGCTCCTGCGGCATTACTGTAATTTCCCAAAGATTTTTTATTGTTTTTAACAATCACTAAACAGTATGATTAGCACATGCAAGTCTCTGAATGCACATATCAGAAATGTTGATTTTAGGCAATATGACACCCCCTTCCACTTCCCACAGTCCTCTGTTCTCGTGGAAGAGGTGAGGTCACAATTTTTGAGGTTCAGATGATACAAGGTTACTACACAATGATGTTTTAATTAATGATGCTGGGCTGCTTGGCAAGAAAGGGTCAGAAGCCACTTTTGTGTCATAAACTAGCAGTTGTGCTCATTTAATATGTTATTCTTTGGAAAACTGCATTAGATCCGTTAAAGCAGAACCAATTCAATTTGAGTAGGTTCATATCTTTATCCTTGCTATTCATCTAGTTCTAAATGTTAGGAATAAAATACACTCTGGATGTAGTTTAGATTTCCATAATGTCTTCCCTAGAATTATAATGGGAGTCACACACACGGGTTTCGTGTTGTAAAAGGAGATGCAAGAAAAATCTGTGTTGACCTTCCCCAAAAGAGGTTGCACTTAGAATCACTGTACTAATTCCTCCTCCCTGTGGTTTCAACTCTCTGAAGTATATTAACTGCTATCTGTGAGTTATGTTATGTGTGACACAATCAAGGATAGCTTTAGGAATATTAAGTCTTTTTATTTATCTGTTAGCTACTAAGTACTTTTAAAATTAACCCTAAATATCTAAACACACTTGCTTCTGGCCCTTCCTTTGTTTACAAAGTAAAAATATAAAAATGAAGAATCATTTATTAGAATGCATTCTCCTTTAATAAGGATGCTGTTCTGAGAAGGTGAACTAACTAGAAGGATATGGGGAATCGAAATTCAAAAACTGAATAGTGAAAGGAATGAATGCTACTGTACTGACAGCTACCATTTGTTGGAGTTCCTCTGTCCAGACGCTGCTCAACCTTTCTGGGTATCATCTCATTTATTTCCCATAACAAATATGAGCATTATATATGGTGAGTGTCATTCTTTATGCATGGAAGATGGAGATTCATAAGTACTTTAGAGTGCATTAAAAATAAAGTTTGTAAATGTTAAGTTCTTCCAGTAGTCTACAAGTGATTTTGTGGAAGACAACAAAGTGGGAAAGGCAGCACCATAGACAATGACGTCATCTTCTGCTATCCTTGCATCACTGAGAAGCCAGAGTTGACCCCTAAGTGAGGCTCTAGGGCTGCAGAATAAAGATGCAGGCAAGATGGTGAGATTGGGCCGACGTGATAGCAGGAATGTATATGCATGTATGTTTGTGTGTGGGAATGTGTATGTGTGTATGTCCTTGGGTATGAATATATGAGTAAGTATATATCTGTGTGCACATGTAAACTTGGGTGTGCATTTATGCATATGTATGTGTGTGCGCATATGCATGCATGTGTGTGCACCTGTGTTCAGGGACTGGGAACGGGGGAGATGTCTGCAATAATACAGACAGGATTAATATTATTATATTAGTATAGAATACACATTTAGGAGATTGCTGAAGTTTTTTATTCTTTCTGTCTACTAATCTCAATACTACTCTCATGCTAAGTTATCTGCCTTTTCCTAGTGATGTTTAAGTGAGTCCTCCCTGACATTGGGCCGACTCTTTACATACTTTGGTCCTTAAGAACTACTTCTCCTTTCTTCAGGTATGTTGTGAGTGTGTGTGTGTGTGTGTGTGTGTGTGTGTGTATTTACTCCAAATATTTATTTATACCTGGAACTGTGTATGTCGACTGGAGCCAGAGAAATGAAGTCCTGAGCCATATGAGACATTCTAGAGCTTGGGTGAAGGTTCTAATGCTCCCTTTCAGGTGCTGTCAAACTGCACCATGGAGATAAACTGATTAATAAGCGTGTCAAATGCCTGTGCTATGCTCTTTGCATTGTTTAGTGTCTTATGATATTTGTGACAAGTTATAATATTTGCTTCTCCAAGTTTTTTCTTTGTCTCTGTATACAACTTGCTTCCCCCTTGCTTAAAGAGTGAAGCCAACTTATTTACTTAAAAACATTAAGCAAAAGAGAACAATGAATCTGGAAATGCTGAATTTTCACTGTGCCTCCAACACAAAAAGGATGGCTGCCAAGGAAGCCAATAGTCATGTGAGCTTGCAGTGTTTTGTGGGTAAACTCACTATTTTAATAACAGATTTGCAGGATCGTGATATTTATAACAATCTATAATCATCTCATGGTCTCTTAGGACAGAAACCCTTCTCACATACAGTGATGTCCTTGACATGTTTTCTCTTACTCTCTGCTTTACTCTTGGCTCTGGGATTAGATTCCTAAGTAAACTGCTCATGCAGGTCCCTTTCCTCAGCTGTTGCTACTTGTGAAACTCAGTTGAAAAAAACCTCCTCAAGCTGAAGTGGATCAAAGAAAAAATGAGCAAATTAATAAATGACTGATGATGAAATGCCTTAGTGTACATAAGACTCCAAGCTCAGGTGTGACTTGCATGCTGTTGCCTATCTGGACTCTGAAACATACATTGACACATTACATTTCTGCACTGAGGCCTTGTATTTCTCTATCAATTTCAGGCCATGTGACATGACTATAACAATGACAACAAAAACAAAGCTATGCTAACAAGATCTGTATCAGTGTTAAAATGAGTACTCTGTAGCCAGTGTGTGCATTGATGCATATCCAGTTCTTGCAGAAAAAGTTCTCAGAGCAGGTACCAGCAATGTTATCTGGTGCAGGCTGGAACTTAGGGGCAGCAGGCTTCAGGGGCGTCAAAAGTATCAGTTCTCTGCTTATTCTGCAGGACAGTATTCTGGGGCACCAGAACTCCTGGACACAGACACCCACAGTTTTAATCTTTTTAAAGGCAACTCTGTAAGCAGATTTGATGAAGGAGAAATATGTTGGACTGGCTTTGTTCCAGCAAGTGTTATTAGCTTAGGAATAAACCTTTTAGAGCTGTTTTGAAGAAATGCAACTCCCCACCCCCACCTGGCACCACATGGGTTCCACCTCTGATCCAGTGATTTGTATATGGCTTCTCAAACACTCCTGAACACTTGCATCCTCAAACTCTCCCCTCAAGGAAGGACACTATCAGCCCCATTGGATCATTATGAGAGAAGCCATGACTAGTTTTAAAGAGCTCCAAGGATCATTCAACTCACCAATCCTCCCGGGTCTGTGCTGCAGCAACTTGCTTCCTTTCTGCGCATCTCCTGCTTTCCTGCCCCTCCTCCTTTTAGCCCCTTTACTTTCCAGCTACCTTTGGCCTCCTGAATCCTAAGTTAGCTTTCTCCTTCAGACTTCTTGAAATTGTTTTCAGCCTGACTGTAGAGGTGCATGTCTTTCGTCCCAGCACTTAGTAACCAGAGGCAGGCAGGTTTCTGTGACTTTGAGGTCAGTCTGGTTTACAGTTATGAGTTCCAGGATAGCCAGGGCTACACAGTGAAACCTTGTTTCAAATAAAACAACAACAACAATAACAACAAAAACCTCAAAACAAAAATTCTTTCTGGAAAGAAGAGTTCTCTGATTTCATTTGAAATTGAAGGTCAGTTTCTTCCTCCTGTGCCAACATACTTCCTGTGATTAAGGCCATTAAATATCCTGCTAGTCATGAACATAGAGAGAGACCCAAGGTGTCACCATTTCATCTGTTGACCTGTGGGTTTCACTAGGTAATGTGATAAGCATGTCATGGTAAGGCTGGGAGGTTTGGGGCCTCTGAGGTACTATGACAGTTTCCTTGGTAGAAAATGTTCTAAAATGTGTTTTAAATATCTCGATCTCCCAATAGCCACAGTCTTCTCAGCCTGGTGACCTAATCCTAAAGAAAAAACAATAGAGTATCACCTCTGAGGACACGCTTCTGCTTCTTCTGAGCACACCCTCTCTTTCCTTGCAGGTGTGAGTGAAAAAGTTGACCTTGTTAATAAGATAGCATCATGTGACCAGTTTCCCACAAGAAACCTGGTTGTTCAGCCCAACAGCCAGCATTAACTGGATCCTACTTACAAGCAGGTGACAGAGTTTATGGCTCAAGAGACCCTGAAACAGAAGGCCCAGGTGAGCTATCCATATTCCTGACCGACTAATAAATAGTTTGAAGGCAATTCCTAACACAGCAATATAAAATATACACAAGCCCCTCCAATAATTGGTTTTGTCCAATAATAGGGGATGTCTCTCTCTTATTTTGTAAACCACCAAACCAGCATTTTCTGGTCACAATACCCAGGAAATGTCAGTAATCTATAATCTCTTCTTTGAATCCAGGCAGCCATTTTCACTCCTGGTTCACTAAGCAACGCTCAACCTGTCAGAAACTAGGGCATCCAGATTCTATTATAGCCACTATATTTAACGCAGCAGCCTGGGTAATAAGGTCAGAGAGATATTTTATAGCCCTAGACTGGCATCATATCTTTTCTGGACTAAGGGCACTTTCCATGGTTCTGACTGAAAATAGCAGTTATTTTTTTCTTCCCCTGATCAGTTATCTTTACTGAAAATGTACATTGCTGTCGCTCCTGACAGGGAGGACTTGTATTAGACACCATGGGCTTGCACCTGAATACCCAAGTGATGCATTACATGAATATAATTTACATAATGAGCCAGGCAAAAAGCTCGTGTTAGAGTGAACATGCTCATCAACATTTAGAAATGTTGCAATCCTGACAGAGAGCTGCCTCTTAGAGCAAAGGAAAGAATAGCTATCCATCTCCCATACACTTTTATCTGAGGCTGTGGTCCAAATACTATTCATGAAGAGAATTCCTGTAATTTATTCCAAAAATATATAGTATTTGTCCTACATTTTGATGTTAATAAAACTAGCACTTTGAGTTTACCTGGATTCCTTGATGATTTGTTTTTCTAGTCTTTCAATGACTCTGTAAGATTAAACTTAAGCACCAAGTGTATTTTATAATTAACTTGAGCTTTACAATCAGACAATAATTACAAATATCAGTTAAAAATGAGATTCTTAAGGAATTATATTTTGGCTTCTCATTAGCATCTGGCTTATAATTATAAGCCTTTGTGGAAGATTAACAAATTATAATAAATTACGATGGTATTGGAAGCCCCAGGGTAATGAATTCAGTAGCTTAGCCCATGTTTCTGTGACTGCCCACTAGCCTTGGATCTCCTATGCAACTTTTGACTCTCTTCACACTTTAGCAAAGCTGCCTCAGACTCTGACAATTACACTTGAGCTTCAGAATTATTTTACTTTTATTAGGTCTAGGCTTCTTGAAACTGGGTACAACATGCTTTAGATATTCAGACAGGGCATTCAGAAAACTGGTAGCTTTTCACAAATGTGCTAATGGGTCTGAGCTGAGAATATTGCCCAGCTTAACTCTGAATTGAAACACATGTTTATTTTTTTTCCTCCTTGGATTTTGAAATTTAGGGATGAATATAATATGATATTGAAATATGTCTCCTTGATAGAAGCCAGAGCAAACAAACAAACAAAAGCTCGAATACACATTCTGTGGTTCAGAAGCCCTATCCAAACTCACCATTAAGTCTTCAAGTAAAAGCCAATACAATTTATAAGAGAAATATATTTTTGTGTCTTTAAAATTGTCATGCCTGGTCCTAAATAAAGCACAGATCTTGAGATGATTCCAGTAGCCAAGACCATGTTGAGCTTGTTACTGAGTTTTGTTAAGACCTCTTGTATCCAGTACTGCGTGGTAGTGGGCACATCATCACTGGCTGCATGCCTGACACAAGAGGGCCAAACTAGATCCTCACACATCCTGCCATTTGTTTCCCCTCTGAACTACTGACCTTAGCAAATGTACTGGGAAAACAGAGAAGCCTGAGCTAAACACTAAGGTAAATGGAATGTATCAATATTGGTCAAACGCCGGCACCCACCCAGGAATGGCTGAAATGAAAAGACATTAAGGGCCTTTGCTTTGGAGTGTGACGGGGTCCCATGCACTCGAGAGGACATGATCCTTTCCAGTCTTGAGAGCTATGGTGTAAGCAGTGGCATTGAGAAAAGCAGTTCTCTCAAGTCTGGCTGCCTTTCTCTCTTGCCCTGTCTTTCTTTCCTTTCCCACCCCAGGTTCTTGTATATGATGCTAATTTTTTTTCACAGAACACTGCTCTCCATAACTCCACATACTCACCTTTTGAGTTATATTTTTACTTCATAGTCAAATTTTAAAATATTTTTCTTTAGGAATTTTATATAGATACACAATCTATTACGATTGCACTTAATCCCACGCTCCCATGGATGCCATTGCCTGGTCTCCTTCATCTAAGGAGCCAATCAGCTGCCTGCTTCGTCCCTCCATTCAGGCTCGTCAATTGCTTCTTAATTTTGAATCAGGTGGACGTATTTGGTTTTAAATCTCAAGCTTAATGTTTACTAGCTGTGTAGACTTAGAAAACCCACAAAGTCTCTCTGTGTATTTACAAGAACGTGTGTGAGTGTATCCATCCTTACCCTTTGCTGTTACAAAGGGGATTTAAGGCCACCAATCTATTTATGCTTTGTTCTTTCCTTCTGACATTTCCTTGGCATTTTCTACCACTGCTTTGTCATCTCAGCAGGATTCCAGCTCATTTCTGTGGGTTTTCTCTTTTGGTTTCCTATTTCATCATCTGACCACTCTTTCATTAACTCTTCTTCCTGAACTGACATTGGGAATTTCCGTGTTAGCAAAGACTGCATCTCAATGTTCTTGAGTCTGAGACCAAAGCAGGAACAATGTGAGAAAAGAAATGTGCCTGAAAACTGGAGGGTGGCATCAAAATCTGGCCTGCGTTTCACAGAGTGGATTGTTTTACATTGTTTACTTACCCAATAATTGCTCAACACTGCATTTTATTTCAGCTGTATAATGACCTGGGAGTTTATGTAAGAGTGGGAGACACTTGGTCAACATTTGTATGAAAATCTGTTAAAGTCTGGCTTGTCTCTAAACTGTTTGCCAGTGAATTAGCTAGTCTTCCATTGGATGATAACACTGTTGGGCATCACTGGTTGATATTTGAGGACATTATGTTGTTAACTGTGACATCTGAGGCAACAACGTAGAAACTATAAAAATTTCCTAGTGAGTCCTAGCAAGCTCAGTCCTGAGAACACAGCCTGTTACTCTATTGTAGAACTGTTAGAAGAAAATTGTGTTGCTAATTTTGTTTGTGTTGGTCTTAGGTAAATAACTTAGTACACCTTGATACAAAAAAAGGAATGTAGACTGCACTATACCTTGTGTCTATATGGTCTAGTTAAGCCCTGAGGTAAGTCAGCTAAGAAATATCTACAATAGGAAAAGGAACTGCTGTTTACATCTGTTAACTTAAGAAAGGACAGATTCTGACAATGAATTACTTACTTTAAATCCAGAGATATTTGCTTTGTGAGAAAAAATTTCAGCAAGAAGGGAAATCTCATGGTATGAGACTCGAGGAAGGAGGCTGGTTGTCTAGACGAGAACCAAGGAGCTACAGTTTCAATGGAGCAGGCAAAAAAAATCTCTCACCCATAGGACTTGAGGGTTCAGTTCATTTTTTGTTGTTGGCTTTACAAATGTTGGTACAGAATAATGGAATTAGAGGAGACACAGTTTCAAGATATGGTATTAGAAATGAGATTTTTCTTTTCCTAATTTTGTCTTTTGTGTCCTTTCCTGTGCTCTAAAAGCTCCTAGACAGTCTATATGTAAAGCAGAAAGCTTGGGGCTGACTTCTTGTTGAAATGAATACTAGACTCAGTAAGTGTCTGTTAGTCAGCTTTCTGACAACACAAGATATGTCTAAACTATTCAACTTGTAAAGAGAAAGGGCTTATTTGGGCTCACAGATGAGGCTTCAGCCTATGATTGTTTGGTCCATTGCTTATGGCCCCATCATAAGGGTACATATTGGTGCAGTATGTGCAAAATTGTTCATCTCATGGCCAAGAAGTGAAGGAGAAGAGACAGAGGTTAGGATTATAACATCACCTTCAAGAGCATGTCCCAGCAACTGAAGAACACCTAGCATGCCCTTCCTCTTAAAGTTTCTACCCTCTTCCAGGAGCGCCACACAGGGGTGCAAACCTTCAACATATGAGTCTGTAGAAATATTGAAGAGACATATAGGACAAAGGATATTGCTTTTGTATTATTTAAATATTTCAGAATGTCACTGAAAAATATTTGGCCTTTAAAGAATCCTACTAAATTATTTTCCTGACCTCTTTTGGTAGCTGAGAAAGATAAAGCTTGAATATAAGCTTTGTGAGTGTGTGTATGGTGAGGAGTTAGGCCAATGGGGAGACATAACAAACACACTGAATACGTAGTTGTTTGATTTACAGGTGGTTTATCTAAAAGCATGTGGAAATGTTATTAATGTACACCTATTGGCGAACTCCTTATGCTTTATTTAGTTGATTTTAGGCAAGTCAGTATTTTACTCAACCACATTCTAAAAAAATAATCTCCATAAAAGCACAGGTTAAAAGTACCTTTTGCATTTTTTTACTGCTAAGCACACACACACACACACACACACACACACACACACACACACGCATGCACAGAGAGAGAGAGAGAGAGAGAGAGAGAGAGAGAGAGAGAGGCACACAGAGACAGAAACAGAAAGAGAGAAAGACAGAGAGAGAGAGAGGGACACATAGAGAAGGGTGTGGGGGAGAACATTCCAAGAAAACCTCTTTGATATGCCTTTAGTTGTACATGTAAACTGGAACTACTCATACTGTGATAACCTATGTTCTATCTTTGTACTCTGACATTGCTCATTTGCCTTAAATGCTATACCCTTTTTCAAACGAAATGGCCCAAACACTGTATAAAATTCCAGGATAAGATTATAGAAACAAATAAAACTTAGGTAGTTAAGGCTAATGAAATAAATATAAAGTTTAATTCAGGATTTGGCTTCTTTTTCCTAATTATAATGTTCTACTCTCAGCTCAAAGGAGGTGAGGTAGGTTATACTGTTGGGCTCCTTGTTAGTCAAGGAAAAAAGACAATAGAAGAATTTTAAGTTTCAAAATCACACTGAAATCGTAGAAAGTGCTCTTCTTGCCAAGGCTGCTATTCTCCTAGCTAGCTGCTGTAGACTGCACTTTCCAGCTTGTCAGACTTCACAGTTGTCTTTTGTTGCGTCTCAGAAGTCTCCATCCACTGGGATGTGTCTGTGACCGAGTAACCCACAGAACACCTACCCCTTCAAAACTGTTTTCCATTGCATGCCAGCCAGTTTTATCTAGGGCTTTGATTTTCATTGTGGTCTGCACATTAAAATCACAAGGGTTGCTTTTAAAACATGCCCAAGCCTGAATTTTAACTATATTGACTCGTAATTTAATTGCTCCGTGGTAGAACCCAGGCAGTGGAATTTTTAAACACTTCATTAAAGGTTTCCTTTGGGCAGCCAGATTGATGGTTTTATTTCTTTCTCCAATGTGACAGTTGTTTAGTACCTTAAAAAAGACCAGATAGCCCCAATAACGTTTGAGTTCAGATATGTGGCTTGCACAACATGGAGCTTACCCTTAGCCGAGTTTTTTCTATCATAACCTTTGACTAAGCATGAAGAAGAGAGGAGTCTGAAGGTTGCCTTTTTTACAGGCTCAGCTCTTTGGTGTTGGCAAGGTTTCCTGAGAGAACTGGCTTCCCAGGATGCACATGATGCAATGCAACATGGGTCCTAACATCCATCAAACTGTGCCTTTTCCTTTTCTTAGCTTTGTGAGGCAAACAACCGCAGCTGTTGCAAGGTTGTTGGATACACCTCTCTTTGTTCTTGAATGAGAAACTAGGAGTTTCCAGTATTTGATTTGTAACATTTTTTTTAACAAAAGCAGATCCTCTCTTTCAGGATTCTGGAAAGAGGAGCAACAGAACAGTAGATATCACATTTTAACATCCGCCCCCCACCTTTGGAATGACAGAATGACAGCTTTTGATTTTTTTTTCTTCTCTAGCAATGAGGTCTGTATCAAGTTCCATATCAGGAAATATGAAGTTGATGATAGCCTGTTGCTAAGATGAAGTCAGGCTTTCCCACCCTCTTCCTCCTTCTGGTTTCCTTCCCTGAAACGTGGGGTTCATGACAGCTTGTTGTTGGGCAGGGCATTAGCCTTTTGTAATTTATTGCTTTTAGATTAAATCTGGGGAAACTCGATATTGCAGTTGAGTGATTAGAGCAATACCCCTTGGAGTAATAAATTTTCTTTGGTGCTGCACATCTCCAGATCATGTTTCCTTTCTAATTACATTTACATAAATGATATTCTGTAAAATTAAATTAACATTCAAACGGTTACCCTGACAGGGAGAGACAAAAATTAGTTACCAAGTTGTGCCTTTAAAAAAAATGTCTAGTTCTTTTCATAATATGAATCACTACCCTCTTGCAAGTGCCAGCCATCAACAAAACGCTGCTTCCAGACTGCATGGGGACGCTTGTCAGCAGCTAATGGAAATGCTTTGTTTCCTTCTTGAAGACTTAGACCATTGGAGACTATAGTGACTTTTCTGAACTCAGCCACTAACTAATTGCTAATCTTTCTTCAGGCTTCTAGCTTTGAAATTCTGCAATGATCCTGGAGACTCTCAGATTTAACACAAGCATAGTTATGCATTCCGATCCATGGTTTTCTCCTCATCTTCTCCTCCAGTGTAGCTGCTTCTTCCTTTTGATTTCTTTTAGAGATGCTTCAGTAGCTGGAACAGCATCATCAGGAACTCAATGACCTCCTCGTCAAGGGTGAGAGAGCCACGTCTGCTGTGCCTGTATTACCTCAAGACAAATGGCAGTACGGCCTCCACTGTATTTTTAAAGAAAGTCAACCAGTTCCTTTTGTGATCATAATTTCATATAAAATATACTTTCATATATATATGAGATAAGTCAGATATCCACAGGGAAGCTATCCTAGGACACTTAGCTGTCACATCCCTGAGCAGTGCAGGCTTATTGCCTATGCTGCTTGACTTGCCTCCAATTGACCTGGATCATTTTAATAAAACAGTGAGCTATGAAAGAAACACCCACAGATCTGTTCATGCAGAGTGGCAGGAGGGTAATCGGAGACATATTTCTATGTCCGGACACTTTCTTTTCCATTCGAAAAGCATGGCCTCATTATATGGATCTGCCAACACACTCAACACAGTCCCACACAGGGATCTTTGGGTCCGTGTGGAAACTCCTGATGGAACACGGCTGTCAAGAGTTCACTCTAAAACAATCTGCCAGGAACACTGGTTTCCTCAGATGAGAAGAAAAGCCAGCATCTCTCGAGAGAGAAGTAAGCACAGCTTATCTAGGCAGGGTTGTTCTTGGCTGAGGACATACCCAGTGTCTAGTGTTCTCTTGTCTCTTGAGCTTGCCTTCACTTAGGTTTCAGTTATTCCTTGAACGGATCTGTATTGTGCATCTGCAAAGGCAAAAGGAGAAGTTAAAATGAAGAAAAGGAACAACATCTCAGTTCATCTAAAACTACACATTTTTTATACCCCACCCCCATGTATGTTGTTCCTGAGTTTTCTATGTATAGTGTGTGTATAATATATAATATATGTATATTATGTATAGTAAGCATATGCATATATTATGCATAATATATGTATTTATGTATATACATATGTATATTGTGTATATACTGTGTATGACATGTTTATTCATGTATGTATATTATGTATATTATGTATAGTATATGTATATATTATACATATATATTTCTAAGTATGCAGAATTCTATACATATTTCATGTATAGTATATGTATAATATACATATGTATTTATGTATATTATATGTATGATTATACATAGTATGCATAAAATATGTATTCTCATTCATATCTCCCTTCTTTTTCAGTTACCCACTTTCTTGTCTGTCACTCACTGTGAGCATCTGATGCTGCTCGGGCCTTTTGCACAGTCCTTTTCCTCACAGACAGAGTACAGAGACACCAAGCCTCAGCATCCTGGCTTTTTAGATGGAGTGCTGGGTACAGTTCTTAGCTCCTAGTCCTGCCTGCCAGTCTCTGTTGGAAGCTGCTGTCAGTGGATGGATGCCCAAATCACTAATTCACTGATCTGAGTTGAACAAATGGGAGCATTGCTCCTCAGCTCCTTGGGGAACACTATAGAAATTGGTCACTGGAACCCATCATTGCCTGTGACTTATACACCATGGAAAGTTAGAGGAATTTATGAGTGGGTACCAGATGCCAGCTCAACATCTGCTTCCTTGCAGAGGTGCTAATGTCAGACAGAGCTGAGTGCATTAAAAGTAAATCGTAGGAATAAAAAATATTAAAAGATAACTGCATAGAGGTGTAGAGATGCCAATTACTGTTAGAAGGTTCATACACAGTTTCCAAATACAGTTTTATGTAGAGTACCATATAAACAGAGGTGAAGCTACCCTCCTCAGTATCACTGTGTCCCCAGAGAGCCTCAAGCTACTTCCATCAGTGCGAGAAACTTAAATGACATGTTTATAATAATAGTTTCAGTCATTTATTGAAAAAGGATGAAGACTTTTTCCAGTATTTTCTGCAATAAACATTATAGGAAGACCTATACTATTTAAACATCATAAATTGGAGAAAACAGATGGGGCCCATTGTCAGTATTGATGAGGCTAATTACAAAACTCAGTGTCGGTGTCTTGGTGTTCTTTAAGCTTGCTGAATCTGTAGCACACTCCATGATTTTTCTGTGCTTTTGCTTAGAACTAGGTTGGAATATCTATGTCTCATCCATAGGGTGTCACATTAGCAGGTCTGAAAAATAGACTAATTCTATCCCTCAGGTTTTGAAGTTTTAGTTTCAAAGGTGGTGACGGCAGCTGGAGCTATGTCTCAGTGACTATTGGGCTCTCAGTACCAATACCAGGTAGTTTACAACTGCTGGATTGCCAGTTCCAGGGGATCTGACCCCTTCTTCTGGCCTAGGGGGCATACACATGGTATACACTCACACAGGCACACATATGCACAGAAGTAATTTTTAAAAGTGGTAATGCTGAGGAAGGCTGTCAGGACCCTCCAGTCATTTTCTCCATGTTGTAGAAGTTTATTCTTCCAAGCAATACTGTGTTCACTGCCTGGCTATTCTGCTTACTATTCTAGCCAGACACAGGGAATGACAACCATTACTGAGGGCATACTTAGACACAAGAATAGCAATGACACTTTAAAATGTATAAATCTCCTTTAAAGCTTCTTGGTAAGTTGAAGAAAATGTAAAACACAAGGGTTATCAGTAAGCCTGCTTAGAAGCAGGGACTTAATTTACTAGACAAACATGGCGAATGGAGATACACAGGTAGAGACAAAGAATAGGGGTTTTTGGCATTGATCCAGGAGTTGAAGTAGATCCATTAAATTCTTACTAAATTTGTTATTGAGAAAGGTGCATATACCCTCCCATTAAGTCTATCAGGAAAATCAGAGATAGTTATCTGGAACTGTGTAGTAGGGTGGACAGAACACTGGTTTCTGAGTTGGAAGTAACATTTCAAGTTGAAATTCTAAATTCTACAAACTTATTAGTCACACTTTTAATGTGAATAGATACTTAATCTCTCTGGATCTCAATCTCAAGAGTGAGTAGAAAACAATAATTTCCCTTTTTTTTCATTCTTTAGAGAGTCAATGACTGAAAAGGGCTTGCTTGCCCAGTCTTCCCCATTCCCAAGAAGCCACTGATGCTAGATATGTGGCTGATATTATAGAATGAAGCGTAATGCTAACGGCAAAGTTCTGACTTCAGAATGTCATTCCATCACCATGACTTTTTATTTCACATGGAGAAGACAGAGTGTGTCAAGTAACATTCGAAGTCTTCACCACTCAATTTGCTGCTGCTCATTGTAGTTGCTTTGGTGAAACCCAACCTTTAGACAGATATAGCCCAGTCTTGATAGATACTGCTATTGTGCTGTATGTACAACTTCGTCACACAATGTAGGCTTCTGAAATGCTTTTTCTTCCTGAGACAGAGGTAATTTTTGTCATATTGATATTCTAGATACTCTTTGAACAAATTTTGTAAGCTATAAAAACCTTCAGCTTATTTTTTTTCTTTGGGCCACATGGTATATCTCCAATTTTTCTCAGTGTGGGATCCCAGGGACCATGGACAAGCATCTGTCTTCTACAAAAGAGTAGCTTCATACTTGTTAAAATCATATTAAAGTATGTATGAAATTTAATGAAGGAACCATTAACCCTTATCTATTTATATCAAGCTTAATGTTAACAAGTAAAACTGAAGAGCTGAATTTTGAGTATTGATTCATGAGAATATAATTGTCTTAGACTTAAGAAAACATCAAACCATTGAGCTAAGATGAACCAGTTCAAAGAAACCTTGGATACCCTATGTCCTCTAGGGGAAACCCATTACTTATTCTCCACCCAGAGAACATGGGTGGTGTTAAGTTGATATTATTGGAATGTCTCTGATTCTAATGCCAACATAGTTTAAAAAGGTGATAAAGCCTACCCAGACACTCCTGCCATTTTCTCATTCTAGACATAAACTGCAGTAGTCTAAGATCAGAGCAGGCAATCCTGTGCTTCTCTGTGCCATGGGTGGCTCTCCCCAGCTCCCTAGATCACTGGTTGCATTAGCTTTCCTCTCAGCCTCTGCCATGAGAGCATGCCTGCCTCACAGGACAGCTAGGTTGAACTCACCCTCCATCTCTAGCATACAAAAGGCCCCAGAAATCCTTGCTGGATAAGAGACTAGTTAAATTGAATTCTATTGGGAAGGAACAAAAGTATAATACTTTACCCAATGAAAATGACTATGTTAATACTTATTTTTTTTTAATTTTTCAAATCCTATTTTTAATGATGGTTCTTAAACACTTTAACCTTCTTTATACCCACCAGAGGTAGTGGAAAAGAAAATATACAGGCGAAGTGGACCTGTTTAGAAAGGTTCTTTGGAGCAACTCCCTTCTGTGTTGTCTGGAAATCAGCAGTTCAGTTCACAGGTTGGTTGGCCACAGCAGTTCGATCTACTCACAAACACTTCATGGATACACCAGCAATCCAGATGGGTAGAGTTATGTTAGCAAGCAGTTACATTCCCTAGCAGAAACAGCCAGGCCTCAGCCTCGGCCTGAGTCAGCAGGAGGGACTTGGAGGGACACCAGAAGTTCTTGGCTGTGCCTCTCTCAGGGAAGTGAAGATCAGCGAAGATGCAAGACCCACAAATATTGCACGGGTAGCTGTACCAGCAAGCCAAGCTCTGTCTCCATCACTCTGGGGAGTCCTGTTTATACCCTCCAAACATCACAGGTCCTCCACGTGCCTTGCCTCAGCACATTTATCTAATCAGCCCAAGTACAAGGAGTCCCAACAAATGAAGCTCAACTATGCAGTGTAAGGCAGACTGATACATGCTCATTGTTAGCAAAGAATCCTTCATCACATGTCCTTTCACATGCTTGCTTTAACAGAAGATCCTCTCTCCTGTATCTGCTTCTGCCAAACATTCCTTCACAAATCTGCCTTAGCCTTTCACCTGTGTCTGCTTCAGAAAAACACTCCTTCATGTGTTTGCCCCAGCAAAAAAAACATCCAACACAACTGACTCTCCAAAGAACCCTTAAGTTTTCACTTCAGTATGTCAAGACACACTCATTGTCCATCATACTAGCCTAAAGAGAGAGTATGAAAGAGAAAGCCGGTGAGATGGCTCAGTGGCTAAGAGCACTGACTGCTCTTCCAGAGGTCATGAGTTCAAATCCCAGCAACCACATGGTGGCTCACAACCATCTGCAATGATATCTGATGCCGTCTTGTGGGGTGTCTGAAGACAGCTACAGTGTACTTACATATAATAAATAAATAGTTTTTTAAAAAAAGAGATAGCAGGGAGACCATAAGTCAAGCAGTGTACCATATCTTCTGAAGAATAGCAGGTTGCGGTCCTCCTCGCCCCCAGGAATAACTAGGACCCACCGGTTGGGTCAAGTGGTGCCCAGACGTGGGGCTCGAGGCACGGACCCCTCCGGACGGACCCTCATTGAGAGGACATCAAGATTGAGTGAGACAGAGATCGTCGCCCGCAACCTGTCATCCTCGGAACCAGGTTGATTCTGCCATCAAGAAGACGGTTGAAGTTCATTACCATCAGCTCTTTCTGTGACTGTGTGTCAGGAACCTTCAGGCTGGAAGGGCAGGAAGCCTCGAGGAAGGCTGTGGTGATCAGGAGTCAAATATAAACTTGTTAGTGTAGTTAGTACTTCCTACATTCATCACTAGCAGCTGCTGTGACTGATTAGTGGCAGCACTGAGGACCTGGTACTGTTTTTCTCCATCCATAGCTAAATGGGTTCTTCTGAGACAACTGGGACTGAAGATACCTGGTCACCTTCTTGCTTTGTCTATCCTGCCTTATAAATGATGTGTAGAATCTGGCCAAAAGCAAGGCTGCTTAGAGACATGGGCATTGTCCCAGTCCAGCAAGGACATTAAACAGGGGTCCAGGGAGGTCACCTCCACGTTTCTGGCAATCCACCCAAGAGTGCCCGCCATTAACACTTATTTTTAATAATTTGGACATGGTTATAATCTTGATAATTCTTTCTCCTGAAAATGAAATTAAGTAAGTTGTAAACATCCATCCAGGCCCTGTTCTTAAGGTGTGATGACCTGCCTCTCAGAACTTTACTTCTTCATTTCTGATTAGTATAAGCTAAAATAATTAGCTGAAATAATTAAACTTTGAGCCTACAAAGCACTGAGAAAAGTACTTGTCATTCAAAAGCAAAATCAAGAAAAATAAACCCTGTAAGAGAATGAAGCCCACCTGCAGTTATGACAAATTATCCCCTCGACTCACTATTAGGAGCACAGTGAACTGGGTAATTGGGCCCAAGTGTTCTGGCCCCAGTTGTATCTCTAAGTGTGACCATTGACTCTCTGGAAACTTGGTTCTCCAATCTGTAAAGATGGATGTTTGGCCAAGCAACCTTTGAGAATGCTTCAAGTTTGGTAGTTTGTGGAGTCCTGAGCCATTTGGGCTGATAGATTCCTGGGACATTTGGCAGAGGGCATCCATTTGATGTACCAAAGTGCTTGTGTCCTGCTTTATAAAAAATATTTCACCAGCTCCATTTATTCTCCTCACCCAGAAATTCTCTTGCTTAAAAAGGAGCAAAAGTTAATCTCATCTAATAGGAAACATTCTAAATGCTATATAGCATGGTTTTAAAAACTCTTTTTTTCTGTATAAAAAAATAATTAATAGTTTAAAGACATGAATCTAATTGAGAATAGAGAAAAATTGTTAGTTTCCTGTCCCCTAAATTATATTGCATAATTCTTTTTGAAGAATAACACACACACACACACACACATTTAAAGAGTACTTATTTTAGCAGATATGGTATATAGCATTTGGGGAATATATATTCTTTTGATTAAGTATCTTTTCACTCAAAACTTTATGAATTAAGTATTTACTTGCTTCTACTGTGTGCAAAAAAAAAGCTATCTAGGCACTAACTGATTATAAGATTTTGCTTACAATAGTAACTTCCCAAATACTAAGTAGTAAATCATTCAGTATACTTGGGGAAGACCTAAGCTAATACTGCAGGACAGAGCTTCTCTGTGTCACAATGGTATCCCTTTACATAAAGCATTCTATCTAACACTGTCTGTGGACATACATATTTGGAAATGGAGTCTATCAACTGTAAAATGTGTGTCTAAAAATAATTGACAAGAAATCTTCTCATAGGACTGATGGAGATAAATTTTTTGCCAAGCCAATTTAACATTTTGTACTTATCTGGCCAGCAGCAGTAGGAAAGCTAGAAACATCCAAAAAACAAAGTCTTAGAATCTGGATAAATGGTCTGTGAATCAGAGAGTGACTTGACTGGTCTGGGGTTCTAAGGTTTTGTTACTCTTCTAAGATAGTACAATTTTTATTGTCATTTTAATCATTAAAGGTCAACCTGGGCCTATAATTCTAGTTACTGAAGAGGAGAATTACATTTACAGAATGAGTTCAAGGTCAGTCTTGGTAACTTATCGAGGACAAAAACAAAACAAAAAAATGAAAAAAACTAGGAATATGGATCAATAATCTAACATTTGCCTATCATACTTGAGGTCCTAAATTTATTCCCCTGGTACTGAAAAAAAGTAAACAAACAAAAAAAACCAGGGTTTATAAGAGAGGATGTTTAGATTTAAGGTATCATAGGACTCCAAGTTAGATATAAAGGATTCTCTAAGGAAGTGTTTGTGTCACATTACCAAAAATGATAACAAAATTTCAAAATTTTCAACATCAAATGATGTATGATGTTTTCAATGAGAATGATGCCATGGTCTTATAGATTTGAGTATTTGGTCACCAGGGAGTAGCACTATTTGAAATGATTAAAAGCTATGGCCTTGTTAGAAGATGTATGTTACTTAGGTGAGCTTTTAGGTTTCAAAAGCTCATTTTAAATTCAAATCCTCTCTCTTCCTACTGCTTGTGGGTCTGGATGTAGAACTCTCAGCTACCTCTCCAAGAACCACGTCTGCTTGCATGCCACCATGCTTCCCATTGAGAAGATAATGGACTTAACTTCTGAAACTGTAAGCCATCCTCAATTAAATGTTTTCTTTTTCAAGAGTTGATAGGGTCATGGTGTCTCCTCAGAGCAATAGAACACTGACTAAGACACCATCTTTCAGAATCCCATAGGAAACATTGCTGATTATTGATAAGCACATTAGTGAGCAGTGAGTTTAAAGTACTTAACACCCAGGACATGGTTGACATGATTTGTAGAAACTATTGGAGAAAAGAGAAAGGTAAAATAATAGCTTTATTAAGTCAAGAGCTCAAGAACACTATATGCAGAGATAAATAATTTGTCAATGCAATTTCGGCCAGTATTGCTACAGTGTGGATCTTTGTAAAGCTGTCTGTTCAGAAACTCACTTTAAAACTGATTTATGAAAAATTCTAATATTAAAAAATGATAACATGAAGCCCTTAAAAACAAGTGACAAGCTGAACCACATACATGTCTCAGGGATAGCAGCACATCACCCCAGAAAGCCCATTTACCAGCTGCAGGCTGAACCATGTATATTGCCCTTCTCCACAACCACTTCTTCAAACACCCATCATCTGAGAACTGCATCTGAGTCCCTGACACACTCCAGTAGAGCCATTTTCTCTCTTCCCACTGCAACACCAATAGTCTAAGCTGCAGACCTGAATTGGGTGCCCATTTACACCACTGATAATCATCACCTTTTTCTCTCTGACACTGCAGCTTTAGCTTCTGAGACTTTGCTCCTGCTATGAAGGGAGTGCTTGTGTGGTCAGAGACTGAGCTAAGAGCACTTCAGATACTCCAATTGTACAGCACTACTGTGTGATCACCAAGCTGAACCTTAGACATTACCCACATCTATGGTTCTCAACCTTACTGATGTTGTGATCCTTCCTAATGCAGTTGTTTATGTTGTGGTGTTCCCTCCAGATTGTCTTAAGCAACCCCTATGAAAGGGTCATTCAATGCCCCCAACACCAAAAAGGTCCCTACCCACAGGTTGAAAACTATTGACCTAGATATTCTAAAATCTCCCAGGTTGGTGTAATGACAAATAGAGGTACAAACACCCACTCAGCAAAAGCTGGACAGATATCTATACCAAAGACAAACCCAGGACCTATCTCTAGATGTCTATGTGTCCTCACAAAAATACAAACATTACAAAACACCAAAATCATATGTCTCGTCCAAAAATCAGTAATCTCATACTGGTGGTCCCTGAGGAAAGCAATCTGGCTGACCCAAGACAATGAACTCAAAATAGCAATGGTAAATACATGCAATAAACTCACATAGTATATATGAATAAACACTAGAATGATGACTAAGAAAATGTAAGCAGCTGGATGAAATGAAGACATTTCAGGACATAAAAATAAAGACTTAGTAAAGAGATTTCTGAAACAATCCCAAACAAAATTGGGATGAAAATTTCAGTACAAAACAAAACCAAACAAAAACAAAACAGACAAAAGCCCCACTAATAAAGCAAATCAAGTAGAAGAGAGAATTTCAGAGATTAAAATCAAGGTAGAGGAGCTGGATCACTGTGTCACAGAAAGTGTGACAGAGACAGAGACAGAGAGTGACAGAGAGAGACAGAGAGAGACAGAGAGAGAGAGAGAAGAAATTGAAAAAAACTTTAATGTAGTCTTTATACAGAGAATGATGTGGTTGTGGACACCACATATTTATGACACTACTGGAAACAATGGTTGTGAGCCAGCAGGAACAGTCAGCCACCAATGCATTCACTCCACAAAGCACATGTCTATAGCAGTGTGAACTCTGTTCAGAATCATCTTTGATCAGAGAGGGAAAGCACATGGAAGGAGAGGAATGGAACTGGAAAGTCTGGCTAAAATTATGGCTTCACCATTTACTATCTGTAGAGTCTTGGTCAAAAATTAAACTATTTTTGCTTTAGATTATTTGTCTATAAAATGAGGATAAACATTTTTCTTGTCCATGACACATGCTAAGCAACAAGTAAAATATGAGATACTCTGTGGATAAATAGTTAGTGATATATTTTTATTTTTATTTTTATTTATTCTGATAAGATAGTTATCTACAGCAATTTTCTTCATTTTTTTGCTACCATGATTATGATCAAGGAAACATATAAAAGAACATATTTATTGGATCTCAGCATTCCAGAGGGTTAAAGTCCATAAATAGAATGACAGAGAGCTTGGTCACAGGTAGGCATGACACTAGGGCAGTAGCTAGAAGCTTATATTCTGATCAACAATCACAAGGCAAAGAAAAGGAGAGATAAATGGCCCTGGCATGGTCTTTTGAAACCTCAAAGCTCACACCAAGTGACACACCTCTTTCAACAAAGCTACACCTCCTAATACTTTCCAAGTAGTTCTAACAACTAGGAACTGAGTATTCAAACACATGAGCCTATGGGGACATACTCTCATTCAAACAATCACACAATTACATACTGTCTATGTTTTGGGGGGACAGAGTTGTTAATGTCATTCATTACCTAGTTTACCTTTGAGGTAAGGTAAGACATGAACAACATGATAAATTCTTATTTTTATTTTGTTTTTTCTTTTATTCTTTATTGGCTATTTTATTTATTTACAATGCAGATGTCATCCCCTTTCCCCATTTCCCCTCCCTGAAACCCCCTATCCCATCCCCCTCCTCCTTTATGCTTTTATACCATTTTGATTACATGCATGTATTAAGGTCAGTTGTAGGTTGAAGGTCTAGCAATACAATAGATGCAAATAGTCAAGGAACAAGCAAGGCAATAAACCCAGATAGTCAAAAAACATGCAGGACAATAAACAGAGTCCTATGATCACTCCTGTGATCATTGTTTCTAAGGGCTTCAGGATGACCAAAGTATCAGAGCCTACTTCCCTGTCCTAGCCCAAGATCTTTTTCATGTCTGAAGCCTACTTCCTTGTTCTAGCCTAAAATTTAGATTCCTGTCTGAAATTACTTCTTTGTTCTAGCCTAATATTTAGGTTCCTGCCTGAAATTACTTCTTTGTTAGTTCTACAATATACAGTGGTAGTCATTACAATTAGGAAGAAGTTTAATGACACATGCAGAGTATTTGGCATAATTCTAATACCTTTCAGGATGTTTTGACGATACATAGATACATAGGGAGCTTATGAATTTCAAGACTGCTGCTCTGCTGAGTGTTGATGTGGTAGATGACTACAGATAAAATTACCCATGGCCTGAGGTCAATATTTCTATTTTAGTCAAGCTTCAAAAATGGCATGTATAGCTTGATCATTCTAGCCATTTTTGTTCTGGGAATACTTTTATTCCTGCCCATAGTGTTAAAGCTTATCTTTAACAACATCAACATGTTAGCAGCCAAGTACATAGCTTAAACCTGAAAATGGACCCCCAGACAGAGTTATTACATTAACAGACTGGCAAGCCAAGAACAGGTAAGATTCTGCACAGAGCCTTACCAACCTAAGACATAAGTGCATTGCTTTTGATAATGCATATCCCATGATGGGTAAGGAAGGCATTCCTGTCAGAACGACCTAAGACAGATTCAGTCTTGTTAATGAAATTAAAAAGGTGGAGAGCCTTTGGGGCCACTTGGCAAGAATCTGACATGGGCCAAGGACAAGGAAATGGGCTGCTTGGAAGGAATACGACATTGGCCAAGGACAAGGAAGTAGGTTTCAGGCAGGAATCTGTCATTAGGCTAGAACAAAGAATTTCAGGTAGGATAAATTCTTTAATAGCTACTTAGCAGGCAGACCTTCCTATTACTCCTAGTTAGACTTCATTCTTTTTCTAATTTGGGGAAATCATTTAAATGAGGCTTCTGTACTGACAATCTTTCTATGGTTTTTCATTAATCTTGATAAAAATATTAATAATAGTACAGTAAACAAGAAACACAGCAGTATGTGCAGAATGTGGAAGGAGATGATGCAAAATGTTTTTTTTAAATCACCAGTGCTTGTATGCTGACTGCTTGATAGGGGGCTGTGACACAGCTGTCCCTGTTCAGGTTTAAAACTGAAGCACAACAGGAACAAACTGGAGTAGGTTCATGGAGCAAAATTAATGTGCTTGAGTATTTTGTTTGTCATATAGCTTCTAGGATTTTCTACCTTTCCACACAGCTTTTACTAGCTTGTACAGATAGATTAAACTCTGAATGTACAGTATTTGGTACTATGAAATGCCAGGTATAATCACTTTTTATGACATTGAGGTATATGTAGAACAAAAAGAGTGTTCTTCAGTCTCACTGGCCCCTTTGTGGATGCAAAGACCTATTTTCATTAAGTGGGTGAGGCTTGTCATTCTAGATCCTGATTTGAAGCACTTTCTCCAAAGCTCATGATTAATGTTTTTTTGTTTTTGTTTTTTGGTTTTTTTAGAGAAATTGAAAATTTATTTTCATTTGAAGAAAAACTGGGAATCAGCTAGACTCACTAAAACTGTAGGTAATGTGGGCTTTTAAACATTGTTTTCTTAGTCTTTTGAAAAAAAGTTTTTTCCTTAGTATGGCTGGATCTGGCCTTAATTAAATTTAGGAGGGAGGAGAGGGTTGACTAGTCTGACAAAGTTGAAAAGCATTGGTGGCAGTCATATTCAGATTTGGATAGGGGCATTTGGAATGAGACTAACTAAAAAGAAGTAGAGGCTTTGTCTAAATGTGAATGTAAGGAATATACTTAAACTCACTTCTCCACATTTCCACATTGTTCTCATTTTGGTTAAAGATGAGACTCTTGTTCTAGAAGAGAGAGTTCTCTCTTTTTTTAAGTCTGTAACTCTGTGCAGTTTACACATATCACTTCAAGGGCTATCTTTTTCATCTTCCTCTAGAAAAGTCATTATTTTATGAAAGCAAACTTTACAATTTTCTTAATGTCTATTTGGGTGATGTTAGTTTTAACATAATTGAAACTTGACCAACACTAAGCTGTACTAGGTAAAAATTAGTAAGGTTGCAATGAGGAAATGTACTTTCTGCTGCTGCTGACCTTTGTCCATGCTCTCTTCTTAAGTACAAATTAGTGTTGTAAACAAGTTTGCTTAAAATAGGTTCTAAGCAATGAACTCCTCATCTTTACTAATAGTGGATATGCTGATTAGGAAACCATGTCCATTATTTCTCAATGCTGATACTTAAGACTGACAGCAATAGGAAGGATGGATAAATTCTGAGGATCTAGGAGTCATAGAACCATCTTTTTTTCCAAAATATTTATGTATCTAGATATTTTTGAATGGCTTCAGTCTGACCTACCCTTTATTAGTTCAACTAAATAAAAGTGGTTTTTATTCATAAATCATTCTTGAATGGTAGAACTTCCAACTTCAGTCAACTACATCTCCCCAGGCAGTGTGTTCCTTTTTAAGCCGCTGATCACCAGAGCCTTTAGCAACCACACTAGGAAGGCCAACTGACTCTATCTTTGAAATATGATTAGGCTGCACAGTGAAGATTTTAATGGAGAAAAAAATCTCTCTACATTTAAGGCAACTGTGCTTCTGATGGAGCAGTCAGGGTGAGCATGTAACGGTGAGAGGGAGGAAGAAGGGAGAAGGATTCCTGTTTTCTGTGGTGTTGGAAAATGGCTCACAACTGGCGTCTAGAACACTTCATGTAATTTCACAAAATGGATGTGAAATCTTAAAATAACTTTCAAAAGTCAGTTTTCCTGATCAAATGAACTCTTGTTTACTTTTAAAAAGAAAGGGGAAAATATTGAAAAGGAGTATTTTCAAATAACCATCTCTCTGACAGCATGAGACAGGGGAAATGGCACACATTCAAGTATTTATAGAGCTTTGTGAGCTGGGACAGGTTTCTTAGCTTTTTATGCCTCTGCATAATGAGGGTTATAGTAGAAGGTAGTTTATCCCACACAGTCAGTATACAAGAGTGGAGCATCATGTGTGTGTTAAAAGTAATAGCAATAATGTGAATTTCAAGGCTTTTAGCTGTCACTGGACTTGTTTTTTTAAATGAACATGATTGGATAGAAAGCTTTATTTGCTCCTCAGGGTTTCTTAATTCCTGTGTTTCATGTGCAATGTGAGGATATCAACAAAACATGTATTCTCTTCTTTAAAGATGCAGCACAGATCTTTGTAAAATTGGATCCCAAACACCCAACTGATCAGAGAATGAGGTAACATTTTGCTCATGATTTTCAGGACGTGGTGTGTCTGTCACTAAAATGGCACCTTCCTTCCTTAAATATTTTTATTTAGAATGTAGACATCTGGTGCGGGTTTTTGATTTTTTGTTTTTTATTAACTTCATAACTTTGTCTCAAGTATTATATACTTTTACTTTTAAAACTACTTTTACTTTTAGGATTTGTTTTCTTCTTTATTCATGTGTATCTATCTGTATGTGTCTGTGTACATATATGTGCATGTTATGTAGGTGCCCGCAGAGGTCAGAGAAGGGCATCACATCCTACGGAGCTAGAGTGTAAGCTACCTGACACGGATGCTAGTCACTGACCTCCGGTTCTCTGAAAGTACAGTTGTCTTTCAGGTCCCCAGGGCTCATTTCTTAAAAATAGATTTAATTTCTGTTTATTAAAGTGTAATTACATCATTCCACCTTTTCCTTTTCTCCCTTGAATCTTCCCCCAGTTTCCCTGGTTTTGCTTTGTCTAGAGATGGGACACCATCAGACTTTCCCTCTTCCACATTAGCATGTCTACTGATATTGTAACTGTTCAGGTCTTTTTAAGGCAGCTAATTCTATAAGACAGAGTCTCACAACAGACCTCCTGATCTGCTGGTTCTTGCCCTCATTTGTTGTCCTCTCTGAGCACTATGTACAGGAGTTGTATCAGGCATTTTCCCACTAGGTCTAGGCTTCTAAAGTTCTGTTTATTTTTGTGTTATATCCAGTTGTGATCACTCGTGGTTTCTCATTTGCTGTAAAAAGAACTTTCTTTGAAGAAGAAGTAGAACTACACCTATATGTGGTTTTAAGGATAAATTTTATAATGCAGCTAGGATTTATGCTAGTCTAGTAAAGTGGCGATAGTAGGTCCTTTCTAAGATTCATGACCTCACTAGCTCTGGGGAGTTGACAAGGCTTGTGGCAAAACTTTCCCCTAATTAATAAAGATTTCAGGAGACCAATCACTGGACAAGGAGTGGGCAGCACTTCTGGGTTGAAGAAATGAAGAGGGGAGGCAGGAGAAAGGGAAGGACTTTTGGATGAGAGACAGGTGGAGGTCAAAATGTAGATAGAAGAGACACCCTCTCACCTCACCTCTCCCACCCCCAGCTCAGGTGGCACATCTGTTGGGATCTGCTACTGGAGGATTTAACTTAGAATGGCTTATAAATTAGAATGTTAGTTGCTGTGCTCAACAATTGTGTTACCTGTTAATTTTGAACTAAGTTTGTGTGGTGTTGTCCTTCATGTGGCGACTCAACTGGGTTCCAGAGAGAAAGGTATGGTGGCAAAGCGTGGGTTTTCTAGAAATGTATTCTAAAAGACTGTGGGAATTTGGAAGCATGGGGCTGGCATGGTAGCAACCTGCCATGGGAACTCAGCAAGTTGGGTGGAGAGTCTCCACTAGATGAGAACAGGCCAGCCTGCCTGCTGGTGCCCTGCTGGCATAGTGTTGATTCCTTTTTAATGTCTCATGAAACAAAGATTTCTAGTACTAGGCATAATTTCCCTTCTATCGAGTAGCCATTTAGTTCAATTAGACAGCCGTTGGTTACTGCTAGGATACGAGTGCCACTATTGTACCTTTAGGGATATTTTGCCATCTCACCAGGGTTGTGTTTATATGTATCACAACTGGATAAGGCTATTGATTTCTTTCCTCCATTACCATAGTATTTCTAGTTCTATAAAATCTAGATTTTTGGGAAGGAGGCTTTCAGGTTAGATCCAGCTTGAACCATTTGAGTTCCAGGGCCAGTTTTTAAAAAGTAGTTGGATTACTGACGAGGAAGCAGAAGAATAGTTAAGGATGGTGGAAGGAATGTGAGGAGTTCTTTAATGAACACAAAGTTTCTGTTGAGACAGTGAAAAGGTTCTGAAAATAGAAACTGGCAATGGCTGCATGACACTGTGCATGTACTGACATTGAGCTGTATACTTTAAAATGGTTGAGGCAGAAATTGTTATATTGTGTACCTTTACACAGGAACAGCAGAAACAGCTAGAAGGATTCCACACACAAATAATGCCTGACACACTCACACACAAAGTATAGTCATGAATAGCCAATGGATGTTAACTACAACTGTTAGAGAGATTGTTCTGTAGCTTTTTTATGTATCAGACATATCTACCTGGTTTTATGACTTCTGATTCAATTATAATTGATTATAAGTAATTATAACACAGCAGCAGAAATGAACGTGATAGTTCTTTGTGCTTTGGGGCATAGTTCAGGATTTAAATCATAAAACTTACTTTTCTATGCCATTGAGTCTTTATTCCTTCCATGTTATCTCCAGGATTGTCATCTGGATTTGTCTGTGTTTCTCTGTTATCCTCTGTTCTCAAAGTTGCTTCAGGTTTTCTTTCTATTCCTTTACTTTTGGGGGCCTAGAT
This sequence comes from Grammomys surdaster, assembly GCF_004785775.1. NCBI lineage: Eukaryota > Metazoa > Chordata > Mammalia > Rodentia > Muridae > Grammomys > Grammomys surdaster. Next base: position 11,353,015 of record NW_021604569.1, read on the forward strand.
AATTTCCTGTGCAATAACCCTCTGTCCTCAGTCCTCACAATAACCACTGATAGATGACCTGCCATTTCCCAGCCTCTGTCTTCTTAGGGGTTAGACTCAATCCTCTGAATAGAGGCTAGGAACATCTTAGTGCACCATCAAGACTAATGTGCTAACTGGACACAGTTGCTGGATGTGGCTTGGAGAAGAATGCAACAGGAAGAGAGCATTAAATGTAAACAAGGCCAAGATTATAATACTTTCCACAGAAAGGAAATTCTGTGCTTCAAGCATCCTTGATGCTCAGTGATGAGGTCTGACCTGGCTCTCAAGTCTGGCTGTTTTGTGCAATAAAACTGTACCTTATGGCCTCTCATGGATGAGATCCTGATGATGTTGTATAGAAGCATTTAAATACAACACCCCATGCACCACAGCAGGCAATAAAAGCTTCTTGATGATGTTAGCAATGAAGCTGGATGGCCATAGAGTAAGCATCATTTGGAAGAAGTTAAATGATGCTATGTGGATAAGAGGAAACTGCCCTGCCACTTAATGAATCACACGTGAGATGAATTTGGTAATGGAGTGATGAGACTTATCAGGCCAGACAACTCCAGTCTCTCATTATATAGCCATAATGACCCACTTATTACTAAGACAAAGGGAAATATACGCACATAAACACATCCCTTGATGTTTGGCTGCAAGACATGAAACGGGCATGCCAGCTTGAAGAACTAGCAACAGACGTTGTTTATGTACGAATGATCAAATTCGTTGATGTCCAGCTGGAAAATGACAACTGAAGTAAAAAGGTAAAGGGTGATTTGACTGTACTTTGGAAAAAGACAGGAAGCCAAAGGAAAGAAAAACAGATGTGGCTAGCTGACTCTAAGGGTTGCTGCAGGGGATATGGGGGAAGAAACAGGTTTATCTGGAAGCATGACTTCTGTCTTCTTTGGGGATGTGTGCCCTTATGAAAATATCTGTTGTACACTCCTATGACATTTATTTCTCTTGTAAATTTACTTATCCAAGTATGCCTGGTAATGTTAGGGCACCTGAAATAGAGGTCACATCAATTGATAATCATTCACTCGGAAGAGAATTCTCAGGGCTCGCTCAGATTTTAGTCACACGTGTTCTCCATATTGAAAAGCTACCTTGTTTCTCATCTTAGTGGAGATAACAAGTACACTGTGTGAAAGGGTATTTAATAGAAGACTTATTTTAAATATATTTTATTATTTCTGGGAATTTTTACAACATGCTTGGATTACAACACGCCTCCCTCTCCAAACTCTTTGAAAATTCTTTTTCCTCCCTTACCCGTCCCTCCTTGTGTTTCTCCCTCTAAACCCATGAAAATCTCTTTGTGTTGTACTGATATTCTTGGATGTGCACCCTTCTACTTGAGAGTTGTTCATTTACCAGGGTCTCTACCCTCAGAGAAAATTGACTTTCCCTCTCCCAAAGTGAAAAGCATATTCTTTATGATCAGAGAAATTATACTAGGGAAGTTGCATACTTAACTAAAGAATCTCCACAGAAACCTCTCCCAAAACAGGACATTTTAAAAATATTATCTTCACAGCAAAGACTATACAGAGAACAGATGAGTAAACTGGAGCCTCCTTCTCTTAAATGCCTGTGGCTCCTGGAGAACCTATGTTACTTTCACTGCCTTTCTGGGGATTCATTCTCATTGGTGTGGTCTTGCCTGGAGGTTTCCTAGGTGAGAGTCCTGCATCTTCCATGTATTAGAGAATAACTCCAAACAAGATATGGCCTGCTGTAATTCCCAGTTTCTTTATTAGTAGTTGAGAATTAATTAGATCTATCACATAGGGATCTTCTAAGTATTAACAATGTGGTTAGCTTTGTGTAGTACTCACTTCTAAATACAGTCTAAGCACAGGACACAGCACTAGTTAATATGGTTGTGGTACTATCATGTTAATACCAGTTATGAGAACATAATACCATACAAGGGAACATAATACCAAAGTTACATTCCCTTCTGCCTTGGACATGTGTCGAGTGCAGATGTGAGAGACAAAACCAAAGCATGGCAAGACCTGTGGTGTTTAATGGAACTGCTCAGCTGGACTCCAGGTAAAGAAGGGTGACTTGTGGTCTTATTTCAGTACCCATTCTGGTGCAGCTGAGCTTGGATTTATACTCCAGCTCTAGTAGTATCTGTCTTCTACAACACTGCCAAACAGACTGCAGTGAATGACTTACAGAGGGTTGCTAATGGCTTGGAAAAAGGGCTGGCTTTCAGAATATGTGGATCAGCTGTTTCTCTCAATAATATGGGAAATAAAATAAAACTTTGCCAAAGTCAAAGTAATTAATTGGAAAGCAATAAAAAGCTTTATTCTGCTCCTGATACCTTTACAGATAAATTGATGGAACAGAAGCAATATTAGAAAACTATTATAAATTATTAAAGAGGAAAATTGTTCTTAAGCATCGTAAACTTATTTGTAAACACAATTTTAATATAAAACTCATACATCAAAGTAAAGGTTGGGTTTGTTTGGGTGACATCAATATGCAGGGTGGGAGTATCAGCTTGTGCAAGGCATTGGCTTGGTTGTTGTAGAGTGAGATACCATATCCAGGTATCTTTTGTACATTAACTTACTTGATTGTAAACTCAGACTTTAGCAGTAGGCTCAGTGAACTACTAATTCTCCTAATTACTCATTCTGCTAATTATGAAGAAGAGTGGCCAAGGATTTGGACAATATATATTCTACAAAGTATCTGAATAGAATGTGGAAATTTAGAAGCAACTCTCAAACTTTCCAAAAATGTTTTCTTTGGTTTGAAATATTATTTTCAAACATTTGAGCTGGTTTTCAATTTAACTTAAAACATTCAGCAGCATGGGCCTGCAACCAGAAAACTGTAACTAGAGACCAGTAGCAACATTCCAGATGGCTTGGTGGAAATTTGTTTAGGTAGATACCTTCCAGTGATGAGAATCTTCAGTGAGTGTTGTCATCTTAAAAACTTGGATGTACTTATTTAAGATGAAGTTCTTTGCACATGACTGTTAGAATTTGTATCTTAAATTTCCCTCAAGAACCATGTGCTTAGTCACCAGCCTATGAAACAGTTGTAAGGTAGGCTGATAGGAGAAAGTTGGATCATTGTGACTATATCCTTAAAAACAATCTTAGGATCCCAGTCTACCCTTCTCTCTTTACTTCTATCCACCATGAGGCAAACAGACCCCTTCTGTCATGCACCTATTTCTATGACTTACCCAGTTTCTCCAGGCCTAAATCAGTAGCTTTAAGTGGTCATGGACCAAAATGTCTGCAACTCTGGGTGCAACCTATCCTCCTTCCTTGTGTACTGATGTCTTAATTACTTTATCATGCAGTGAAAAGCTGTTTAATATGATAACTGCATTCATCATTCTTTAGATGAAAAAAATTGAACAGAGCAGTGTGTGGAGTGTGTTATGAAGACTGTGTAGTGTTGTGGATATCAATGTATCCTTCTTGTTTCTGATACTCCAAGGACCCTGGAATAAGTGTTGAAGAGATTTCCTACCCTTCTTCATCTTTCCCTGCCATCCTTCAGCAAAATTCTTATAAACAGTTCATGTTTGCTAGCACTGTGAGTTATACGGAGACAATTCATTGGTTTCTGCCTCAAGGAACCTACAACTTAGATGAGAGTAATCATGTGACACCTTTAATGCAATATGAGGGAGAACTATTCTTTACAGTAAAAGGATAAATAGGTATCCAACCTATACAGAAATAATTGATTAATAAAATTTTGGGGAATTGTGTCAGCTTTTTAGCTCAACAATTTTTAACTTGTGACAATCTCAGGAGGTGGAGGAAGAGGAGAACCTGGGATGGAGAGAGGAGGGGGAGGAAATAGGGGGGCAGTATCAGGTACTGGAGGGGATGGGACAGAGGTCCAGAAAGTTGGGAAATCGAATAAAAATATGTAAGAAGGCGGCGAAGAGGAACTGGAGATAGCCACTGGAGGGTCCCAGACACCAGGGAAACAAGAGGCTCCCAGGACCCAATGGGTATAACTTTAGCTGAAATGCACAGAGAAGGGGGAGATAGAACCTGTAGAGACCACCTCCAGTAGATAGACATAAGTTTCCATTGAGGGATGGGACCCACCTATCGATCCATCTCAAAGTTTTTAACTAAAACATGTTCCTGTCCAAAGGAAGAACAGGGACAAAAATGGAGCAGAGACTGAAGGAAGGACCATCTGGGAACTGCATCACCTGGGGATCCGTCTGTCTGTAGACACCAAACCCTACATTGTTGCCTTTATCAAGAGGCACATGCTGACAGGAACCTGGTGTGGCTGTTCCTTAGATGGTCTGGCCAGCAACTGACCAATGCAGATGTGGGTGCTTGGAGCTAACCTTCAGACTGAGCTCAGGGACCCTGGTGGGATAGCTGGCAGAACCACTGGAGGAGCTAAGGGGGATTGCAACTCCATAAGAAGAACAACGTTAGCTGGTCAGACCATGCAGTGCTCCCAGAGACTAGACAACCAACCAAGTAGTATACAGAGAGGGATCATGGCTCTAGATACATATGTAACAGTCTTTGCCTGACATCAATGGGAGGGGAGGCCCTTGGTTTTGTAGACGTTTGATGCCCCAGTGTAGGGGGATGCTAGAGCTATGGGGCAAGAGAGGGTGGGTGGGTGAGGGAGCACACTCATAGAGACAAAGGGGAAGGGGGAGAGGACAGATGAGGGATGGGGGGGATTGTGGAGGGGTAACTGGGAAGTGGGATATCATTTGAGATGTAAACAAATGGAATTATTAATAAATAAAAAATATAAAAAATAGATATCCCGGTACATAGACCTGGGCCTTTAGTCTGGCACAACCATGTGTAGCCATACAGTCAAATTTCACAAGAATTGTGAAGTAGAAATCTCTGATTTCTGTGGAGAGTCAGCTGTGTCATGTGATGTTTTTCTGGAACCTGTCTTATGGGAGTATGTTTTTGCTGAAACAGACATGTGGAAGAATGTTTTACTGAGACCAGACACATGATGCTTTTTTGGAAGTAACCTGGAAAAGGGACATGTGATGTTTTGCTAGAGTGGACTCTTGAGAGAACACATGATGTTTGGAAAGAGTATAAATAAAACCAAACAGACAGTAGTCTAGGCTTTGTGGTATTGATATGCCTTACCATTCTTTGCTGCTCATTGTTGGACTTTGCTAATGCTGGTCTTTGCAGATGATGCTGTATGGTATTGGCTTGCCTTGCCATTCTGGCTCAGCATTATTTGTCATGATTCCATAGAGAGAAATGCACCACAGAACTTCTGTTGTTCTGGTGATGTTTCCATAGACTTGGGCTGATTGGCAGAATCTTCTGGTTTCTTTTGGATGGATCTGCAATTGCTGATTTGTGAATGGTGTTTGCAAATAGATTGAGCTTCCACAGCTGCTGATTCATGTGAATTGAACTATTGATATCCTGACAAGCAGATTGGGTTTACTCCAAAGAACTATTTGTAAATAGGTTCACACCATCCTTTGCTTTCTACTATCTCTGATGCACAGTGGGCTTTGCTCTTTACTTTTCCTTTTTACTTTCTCTGGTGGGTGGTGGGATAGAAGGGAGGTTAAAGCATTTAAAAACCTTATTAAAAGTAAGTTTTGAAAACTCTAAGATTAAAATGTTGCACCTGTAATATGGGCTTGTCCATCAGCACTGTTTTTAGATGATTAATGATAAGGAGGCTTATAGCAAGCCAAAGAGAAATGAGGGTGAAAATTTTGCTTTCCAGAATGAGGGTCAGTGTGTTCAGAAGTACATGGGCAGGAGGTACTATGTCATATAATGGAGTGGGAAAAAGTGCTACAGAGGACCAGTAATGATAGAGTACCTAGACTAAGGTCATATTGAAGCTCTGTTCTTGTTTTGCATATCTGGGCCTATTTACTCATAAAAACAAAATACAATATCAAAATAGTTACATAGAGAAATGGGATTATCCCTATAGTAGTCAGGATTCTCTAGAGCAGCAGAGTTTATAGAATGAATCTCTATCTCTATCTCTCCTGTATCTCTCTCTGTCTGTCTTTCTCTTTCTCTCCATATATATATATATGTTTATGTATATGTGCATGTGTATATTCATTCCAGTTGCAGTCAAGTTGACAACCAAAAATATTCATAACAATGCCTATTGTGACTGTTAAGGAATAACATACATATATAATACACATAGATGTACACATCCATGCTCATACACATGTACACATACACATATACATATGCACATACTGTTGTCCAACTAATCCAACAGTGGGTAGCTAAGAATGGAAAGAATGTAGTAGCTTCTCAGTTTCACAAGACTGGATGTCTTACTTGGCCGTCTGTATGGTGCTGGAATCCTGAAGAAGTAGGTTCCAATGCCAGTGAAGGAATGGATGTGCTAGCAAGGTGAGGATATGCAAAGAGGAAAAGCTTCTTTCTTCTATGTCCTTATATAGATTTCCAGCAGAAGGTGTGGCCCAGATTAGAGGCGTGTCTTCCTGCCTCATGATTTGGATTGAAGGTCAGTGTCATCCAGCCTTAATCAAAGTTGTGTGTCTTCCTACCACACAGTTCTTGACTAGAAGTGGTTTCTCCCACTTAAAACCAAGCAGCAAATCTCTCACAGGTGTTCACTCCATTTCTGAATTGTAGTTTACTCCAGATGTGGTCTCAAATTGACAACCAGGTAGAGCCATCACTATGCTTGTCTTGGCTGTTTAGGGATCATCTGGAATGAGCAATGTTAAAGATGTTGGGTAATTCAAATCAGATAAGAGAGATCTATTTCTTATTAAAAAACATTTTAAATTTAATTTATTTTCTATGTAGTAATAAAATATTCCACATCATGAAACAAAGTCAATAACTGATTAAAGCAATCTATGTCGTAGGTACAAAGATTTTTTTCATCATTTGTGCTTTCTGTTGAAAACAATGCAAGAATACACTTTTAAGATCTGGAACTAACACTATATTTTTCTAACTAAATGGAGATATACTTATTCCATCTCAAATTTGATACTACTGAGAAATCATTACTACTCATCCTGAGTGTATTGCAGACTTCCAGACTACTGCAACTGAGACCTGGAGTGGATGCTGGGCTCTGCCTTGCGTGAGAGGCTTGTTGCTGATTTGTTTATTGTGTGCCTTTATCACTGCATGCCTCCTTTTTGCCCGAAGCTACCATCAGGAACAGGATGTTGCAGTTGTTGTTTTCTGGGGAAGTATGTAAAAATAAACATGAGCTAAACACATTTATGGAACATTTAAAAGAGAGTTGCCGGTATTCTCCATCTGATTTTACTTCTTCCATATTTGCTTTCTCTCCCTGTGGTTTCTGTGTGCAGCCTCTGTTCACAGTGGATAATTATGAACTATATAACTAAGAATAGAGGTAGTTAAAAGAAGCAGTTTGGGGAGACTGTTTGGGGAAATATAAATGAATGAAAGTAGTACTTGAATAGATATTGGTCATGACCCCTTCATAAATTCCATATTAACAGATGTGAGCACTGCTCTGTGAGCTGGTCCTGCCAGCAGTTTGGCCACCAAGTCAATGGGTTCCCAGGAGGATATGTTGTGCCTTCATTTTCATTGTATTTTAGAAAGCCTTTCATTTCTTTATTTCTTCCCTGACTAAGTAATATTGAGTGAGTAAAGAGCTGTTAAATTTCCTTGAGTATGTGGGCTATTTGTTATTTCTCTTCTTTTGAAGTCTAGCCTTAGTCCATGGTGATCTGATATATGTTCTAATAACCCCCTTATATTCAGGGGTTATTGCAATCTTCTTTTATCTGTTGAGGCTTGTTTTGTATCCAATTATATGGTCAGTTTTGGAGAATGTTCTGTGAGGCACAACATATCCAAATATATGAACACAGCAAAAACAGTGTTAAGAGGAAAATTCATAGTGCTAAGTGCCTTTATAAATAAATTGGAGAGATCCTATACAAGCAACTTAATGCTAGAATTTAAGGTTCTATATCAAAAAGAAACAAACACACCCAAGAGGAGTAGATGGCAGGAAATAGTCAAAAGCAGAACTGAAATAAACCAATTAGAAACAAAGAGAACAATACAAAGAATCAACAAAATCAAGAGGTGTTTCTTTGAGAAAATCAACAAGATAGATAAACCCTTAGTCAAACTAAATGGCAGAAAGACAGAATCCAAATTAACAAAATCAGAAACGAAAAGGCAGACATAACAACAGAAACTGAGAAAATTAAAAAAACAAACAAACATCATGTCTTAATTCAAAGGTCTGTACTCAACAAACCTGGAAAATCTAAATGAAATGGATGATTTTTTTAGACACATACCACATACCAACGTTAAAGCAAGATCAGGTAAACTATATAAACAGTCTGATAACCTCTAAAGAAATAGAAGCATTCATTAAAAAACTTCTAAACAAAAAAGCCCAGGGCCAGATGGTCTTAGTGCAGAATTCTACCAGACTTTCAAAGAAGAGCTAATACCAATACTCCTCAAACTATTCCAAAAAATGGAAACAGGAGTATAACCTAATCCATTCTATGATGCTACAGTTACCCCGATACCTAAACCACACAGACTCAACAAAGAAAGAGAATTTCAGAACAATTTCAATTATTAATATTGACCCAAAAGTATCCAATAAAATTCTCACAAACGAAATATAAAAACACATCAAAAACATCCTTCACTGTGGTCAAGTAAGCTTCATCCCAGGGATGCAGGATGGTTCAATATATGAAAACCCATCAATGTAATTCACTATATAAACAAACTCAAAGGGAAAAAAAACCCACATGATTGCTAGATAGTTTGCAGAACAAAGCACCCATGTTTAAAAGTGGTGTCTAATTGAGCGGA
>NW_021604569.1:11362017-11377238 GCF_004785775.1 Grammomys surdaster
GAGGGAGGGAGGGAGAGAGGGAGAGAGAGAGAGAGAGAGAGAGAGCGAGCACGCATGGGCAGTACACACACACACACACACACACACACTCACACACAGAGGGGGTTGGGGTGGGACGGAGGGAGGAAGAATGAGGCCGGAAACAGAGAGAAAGAAAGAGAGGAAGCAGTTTTACAGAGAGTTTTACAGAGAAAAATTGCAGAGAGAAAATAAGCTGGACACAGGTGAAGATGGAATGAGCCAGAGAAAGAAAAGGAGCCAAAAGATTAGAACAGATTACTAAAGTTGGTATGAGGCCAAGCAGAGACATTCCGAAGAGGCTGAGAGAGAAAAGTCAGGTTGAATCAGTCAGCTTGCAGAGGAGTTTGAGACAGAACAGCAGAGTTGAGTCGCCCAGCCAGAGTTCATAAAGGATTACAAAGGGTGAGTTTATTCAGCAGTAAGTCTCAGAGACTGAAAATGTTCTAGGCCTCTATAAGACTGTAAAACTCTAGACACTTCCAAGACTAGGGGTGGGTTAGTGGACAGAGACTCTAAGCCCAGTAGAGTACAATTGCCAATAAGAAAATCAAAGTTGTTTACACAAAGGAGCTGCAGAGAGCAGACTGCTGGTTGCTGTTAACACAGCAGCAGCCACTGTAATAAAACAAAACAAAACAAAAACAACCAAACAAAAACCATCTAAGGGAAATCACTGCTGGTAAGCAGCAAGGGAGTAGCAGACCTGCAAAGGTGCTGTACCAATCTGGAACAGACAGACTTTCTTGGCAGTTTACCTAACTCTGCAAAGACAGAAATTAAATAAGTTACAAAAGCCAGGCAGTACTTGGGAGGATAAGGGGCTTTCCTTTCTGAATCAAGTTTCATAGCTCGTCCCTGATTTATTATTGTTATTATTATTGTTATTATTATTATTATTCCTTATTTGAATATACCTACATTCCACCAATCATGACACAGCAAGAACCATGGCACTTCGAAATATTCAAGTTTTCTATGTCTGTTGAGCTAGAGCTGCAGCAATAGAAAACAGAAGAGGGAGGGAATGGGGGAAGACTTCTCAGCATCCCTGGAGACTTGGTGAGGCCCCTACCTTGGCTTGCATAGATGTTCAGCCTCTAGGACTTGGCCAGAAGCTCAAAGAGAGGGACTCATTCCTGCCTCTGCCTCCAAGAGCTTGCACTTAGCTGAGCTGCGGAATGCAGTTCTTCCCTGCCGCTGTTTCTTACTGCCTAGACCTCCACTTTAGAGTTTAGGGGCTCCAATCTTTCAGACTTACAGTTTCAGTTTTAGAGCCCAGCTGCTGGATCCATTGAGACCTGCTGGAGACAGGAGACCTGCTACCCTTACTACTCCCGTTGACCTGCTTTGCAAGGACTAGGTCTTGGATGGCACCCCTAAGACCTCCGAGCTGTAACCCTTCCCAGAGGTGTAGCTTCTCGCAGCTAATATCATGCTGCTACTGAGCGTGCAACATATTTCATGTACTTTTTATTTGGAAATATGTTTCAAGTCATTTTACTCTATTTATAGGTTGTTAACCCCTTTAAATAGATTCAGTTACTCTTCTTGAACTTCTCATGGTTCGCCCACATTGTTATTGGAGGAGAAGGGTCAAGAAGCCACTGGAGACTAAAGATGGTATCCACTGGCTACTTATGGAGGTCAAGAAATAAAACAGGAGAGATTATCCAAAGTGTGCTATGGGACAATGTGTAAAAAGAAGCAAAGGGGGCAGGAGTGTTGAGATATGATACTTCTTGCTCTGTGCTCATTATGGGGCACAGAAGCATGCAGGTCTGTGTCTTAAGCTGAACTCCCACTCCTGTTATAATGTTCTTTGAACTTAGCTCTCCTGGTAAAATCTAACAGTATATAACACATGCCATGGCTTGTGCCTATGCATGTTTTAAAGGCTGCATAGAGATGTGTGAGTGTGTGTGTGTGTGTGTGTGTGTGTGTGTGTAAGAGAGAGAGAGACAGAGAGACAGAGAGAGAGAGAGAGAGAGAGAGAGTCAGAGAGAGAGAGAGAGAGAGTCAGAGAGAGAGAGAGAGGGGAGAGAGAGAGAGTCAGAGAGAGAGAGAGAGAGAGAGAGAGAGAGAGAGAGAGAAGAGCATGTCTATTTCTTCTGATGAGTGGCATTTCTTCAAAGAGGAATCTTTTCTTTATGGATTTCTGGGTTCTCAAGAGGCAATATTAAAGAATATCAACAACTTGTAGGACTTTCTCTATTTTTAAAGTCCATTGTTGAAATTATCTGAAATTGATCAGGAAAGCTCAGAGGTCTCTTTTATTGCTTTATCATGTTTGGAAAAAGAGAAGGTACTGTTTTATAAAATTCATTAGATCTATAGCTAAAGATGTGAAGTTTCTAAATCTAGCAACTTGTTTTGCCAACTCTGCATACCACAACTTCATATTTTAAGAACTGATAGTCTCTAATTTTACTAAAAATTTTATGTTTTCTAAGACTTAAATCTCCACTATATTACCAACTTTCTTGTACTCTGGCAATTCTGTCAAACAGCTAGACTTTCACTTTAATCTTGAAAACAATGGATGGTCAAAGCTTTCTCTATCAAGTTACCATTATAGAATTTTTGACATTGGGGAAAATGGTGGGCTGTTAATTCACAGTTATCTCACGCATATACTCTTAATTTTAGTTACATGAAATTTTAAATAGCATTATTCCTCCAATTTGAAAACCTAGATTTAAAACAAATTGGTCTTAAGACAACCCTTCAGCTTTGTACAGGGAGAACTCCATCTTTGGTTGATTTGTGTCTTTCTCCCCTGCTGAGGTTTGTTCAAGTTGATAGGAGAAAAGGCAGCAATCTCCACACTTCTTTCCATATTGAAGAAACCATTGGGGCACATGGCAATGAGTATACACTATAGCAAAGCATGAAACATCTCCTGGGTATGAAACCCTGTAGCTCTCTTCATACAGTTTCTTCTTAGTCCCCCATTTTACCCTTCAAAGTTCTCAAACACTTGATACAATGAGCAGAAACCAAAGTGGCTTCAGATAAAAAATATTTAGAGATTCCTGGATGCAAAGAAATTCTGATTTAGTACATTTTATTTGCATTCTAAAAAAAAATAATCATTTTTAGAACAGTTCCACGGGAGTCAAAATGGTTACCAGACATTTCTGAAGCATTAGAGTCTTACCAAAGAGGAAAATCATAATGTGAAGGTAAATGAGTCGTTTGGAAGAAGCAATCATTGAACCAGCAGAGATTTAAGGTTTTCTTCTGCTTGGAAGAATCATAATGTGCCTCAAATTATTATTTCTATTGTTACTTGTTATTTATTATTATTGGTTTGAGATGATTTCTTTTCACATTCTACAACTGCACTGGAAGAGTCAAGGGACAAGGAGACAGCCACCGAGCTTATTCCAAACAGACCTGAGTTCTGAGGTCCCCTTTGCCAGGAGAAAGGAAAGTGATAGCTTAGGGCTGGAAAGCTCCACATTCTTACACCAGCCATCAGTATCCTGACAGAAAATGGAGTCCATAAGGCCAAATCCTCACGGACATCCAGCTTCTTCAGGCAGCCTTTGCATTAATAGGTGATGGTGGGGTGCAGAAGCAAACTGGATGGGGTCAAAAAGTCTCCCTTTCTAGTCAAGGTACACCATAATGATGTGCAGCAAAGGAGTGCCCACCATACTTTAGTTGTGAACCAGAAGTAGCCTGGAGTTGAATCCAGAACACTCATATCCACTGTCCAGACACCCTGGGCAATTACTCACAGGGATGCATGCATGGTTCATTCCATGTGGTTCTGAATGGTGGCCTACTTCTATACAGACAAAAGCTGTCCTACTAGCACACTGGTATTTTTATTGTCCTCGTTGAAGGACATGAGTCAGTGGGACTGTGTCTTTTTAAACTGGCACCTGGTGAGGGGAGGGTAGGAAAGGCAGCAGGAAAGATTGGCCTAGTCTATGAGAGTTGTTTACCTTGAGAGTTTGACTAATTGGTAGATGACAGATAGACTCTGGGAGAAAGCTCAAGATCTGGTGTTTTCCCAAGATTGGCCAGCACTAGCCCCAAAGCTCAGAACTGTTGCTCAGATTGGGCATACCTGTCACTGTGGTGTTTTTTATTCCTCATTTCCAGCATTTCCAGGTCAGTTCCTACACTGTAAACCCAGGGAAGGTTCTATCCTCTGCAGCACTGGACAACAGGAAACACAGATGACAGCAGAGCATTGTGTGTTAGGGTTGGTGTGTTCAAGACTGCTTTGGAATGCTCTAGGCTCCACGAGCGTGATAGTGAATCTCAGCCCTGATTGTGTGACACGGGTCATATCCTGATAACTTCTGATTTGCCAAAAGAATAAACCTCCCAGAGCATCTTTACAACACTGCAGTGTCCTCATTGACATGATGGATTCTGTGTTTAATGGTCACCACCCCTTCAGTGCCGCCTTGGAGACCCTGTCTTTAACACTTAGGCTTTGGGAAACATTTAGCACACAAAACACAGAAGATATAGAATTCCTGGTTTATTTATTATTATTTAGCACTATGACATAAAATTTGATGAAACTTTATATGCATATGCATATTTACATATTTATATGATATATTCATATACATATATTGATGGTTCTATCTACCCCATTCATCTTTCTCCTCCCTCTTCCTGTCCCCTAGCCTAATCTTTTTCTTTGAAGATAATAGGATGACAGTAGAATGTATTTTCTTTATCAACCCAAACTATTTTACTAAGCAATGTTTTGCTGTGTGATATTTCTCATTAATCTCACCTAAGCTTTGATGCATCATTTGACAAACTTTTTCTTCTAGCTCAGGTTATTTATTGATGTTTCTTCCCTTACTCTTCTCACCTCCTGTAAAATGCATAGCAGTTTCTTCTTCTATAGTTGCTTGTTACTAATCGCTCACTTCATCTTGTAAATACATGCATGGTTTTCCTCTGACTTTCTACATTTTTCCTGTCTTTACTTTTCTTACTCAGTTTCTGTAGTATTGTGCTTTAAATTCATGGACCATACTTCCAGCCACCCATGAAACACTCCTGTAGCACAGATGCCCATTAAGAGAAGCACTTTCTCACCAATCATATCAAAAATACTGATTAGAAACTATTATTGTTGTTGTTATTTATTTATTTATTTACACTCCAGATTTTATTCCCCACCCTTGTCCAGCCTCCAACTGTTCCACATCCCATACTTCCTCTCCACCCTGTCTCCAAGAGGATGTCCCTGCCCTCCACCCGCACCCCACCTGACCTCCAAACTCCCTGGGGACTCCAGTCTCTTGAGGGTTAGGTGCATCATCTCTGATTGAACACAGACCCATCAGTCCTCTGCTATATATGTATTGGGGCCCTCATATCAGCTGGTGTATGCTGCCTTTTTGTGGTCCAGTGTTTGAGAGATCTCAGGGGTCCATATTAATTGAGACTGCTGGTCCTCCTACAAAGTCACCCTCCTCCACAGCTTCTTTCAGCCTTTCCCTAATTCTACCACAAGGGTCAGCAGCTTCTGTCAATTGGTTGGGTGCAAATATCTGCATCTGACTCTTTCAGCTGGTTGTAGTGTCTTCTGGAAGGTAGTCATGATAGATACCTTTTTGTGAATGTTCCATAGCCTCAGTAATAGTGTCAAGGCTTAGAAACTCCCCTTGAGCTGGATCATACTTTGAGCCTGTCATTGGACCTTCTTTTTCTCAGGCTATTCTCCATTTCCATCCCTGTAGTTGTTTTCAGACAGGAACAATTATGGGTCAGAGTTTTTACTGTGGGATGGCAACCTCCTTCCTTGTTTGATGCCCTGTCTTTCTGCTGAAGGTGGGCTCTATAAGTTCCCTCTTCCTACTGTCTGGCATTTTATCCTGAGATTCTCTCACCTACCAGGTCTTTGGTGCATTGTTCAGGGTCCCCCCCAACCTCCTACCTCCCTAGGTTGCCTGTTTCCATTCTTTCTACTGACCCTTAGGGCTTCAGTCTTTTCCCCTCACCTTACACCAGGTCAATTTTCCCTCTTTCCAAACCCCAATACACTTTCCATCCCAGGTCCCTCCCTCCCTGCCCACTTGCGATTGTTTTCTTCTTCCTCCCAGCTGGGACTGAGGCATCCTCACTTGTGCTCTTCGGCTTGCTGACCCTTTTTAGTTTTGTAGACTGTATCTTGAGTATTCTGTAGTTTGTTTCTAATATCCACTTATTAGTGAGTACATACCATGCATGACCTTTAGGGTCTGAGTTACCTCAGTTAGGATGATATATTCTAGTTCCATCCATTTGCCTGCAAAACTCAGGATATCCTTGTTCTTAATAGCTGAGTAGTACTCCATTGTGTAACTGAACCACATTTTCTGTATCTATTGTTTTGTCATGGGACATCTGCGTTGTTTCCAGCTTCTAGCTATCACAAGTAAGACCACTATGAACATAGTAGAATATATGCCCCTTTGGCATGGTGGGGTATCTTTTGAGTACATTCCCAAGAGTGATATTGCTGAGTCTTCAGGTAGATCTATTTCCAATTTTCTGAGAAACCGTTTAAACTTTCCTTTCTTTATTTCTACTTAGATCCCTGTTACTGGAATGTTTGAATCCTATTTCCTTGGTTGCTCTCATTCTTTGTTTCTGAGTTGATTTTCTTTTCTTCTGGAGTTAAACCTGGTGCATCCACTGGATTTAGCTTCCTTGGGAAATGGAATATCTTGTAAGTTATTCACACCTATACTACAAAAACAAAAGAAAGAAAGAAAGAAAGAGAGAGAGAGAGAGAGAGAGAGAGAGAAAGAAAGAAAGAAAGAAAGAAAGAAAGAAAGAAAGGAGAAAGGAAGGAAGGAAGGAAGGAAGGAAGGAAGGAAGGAAGGAAGGAAGGAAGGAAGAAAAAGGATAGATTATTGCTTGGGTGCTGAGAAACCCACTGTCCTATAGGAGTCAGGATAGCACCTTTGGGCAACCTCAGCAGAAAGCAGTTCCAGAGTACTGGATGATTTTGTTTTCTGTGATGATTACAGCAGGACAGATTTATCTAATGATCACTGTCAGTTTCTGTCTTCAGTATGCCATTGGCCTAATGCACATGGAGAGCCATGCAGGGATACAGCTCTAGGTTGACATCATTCTCCAATGCAGACCTTACCAAGGGACATACTAGAAAGATTAACATGTCCCCTCTTTACTCCTTAATTTTGCCATTGCTTTAACTACACATCATGAGCCTTCTTTGATATTTGCAAATGCCTCCTGCTGTTATCATTTTTATTGGCTATACTATCGATGTGGGTGGACATCTCTGGTTTCATGATTTCCCAAAGGATATACATTCAGTTTGTTCTAGTTTTTCAATATAGAACTACAATATTATCTTTCGGGTTTCATCTGGAACTATTTGTTCAATTGAAAATTGTTTTCTCTGAATATTTTAATGTCTTGGTATATTTTTGGCTTTTTATTTACTGTAGTATACAATTTTTATTTCTTTTAAAAATATTGTTTACTCCCTAATCCACAAATGTTTATTCTTACAATTATTCCTATTTGACAATATTCAGGATCAATTTTTTATTTGATGTTTTTAGCTTTAAGTTTAATGATTTTTAATTTTGATTTATCATTTGAAGTTTGTAAACATGAACACATCTAAGATCAGATATTCAGTTTTCACCACAGTGGTTGATATTTTTCATTAGAATTTCTTAGTAACACTTCAGTTCCTGATAAAACACCATGACCAAGGTAACTTAAGGGAGACTGTTTATTTTGTCTTGCAGGTCCAGAAGAAGAGTTCATCATGCTGGGGGAGGCATGTCAGAAAATAGTCAGTCAGGAGCTGAAAGATCACATCTTCAAGCTCACACAGAAAGCAGAGAGGGCAAAAGGGATGGGGAGAGAGACCATGGGGTCTCAAAGCCCATCCTCAGTGATGTGCTTCCTCGTGCAAGGCTGTGCATCCTTCTCTAACAGCTTAGCTAACTCGAGACCAGTATTCAAATACCTGAGCCCTTGAAAGACATTTCTAATTTAAACCACTACATTCCATTCCTTGGGTCCCATAGGCTTCTGGGTATATCATGTTGCAAAGTATATTTAGTCCAACTTTAGAAGTCCCACATTCTTTAACAGTCTCTAAAGCCTAAAGTCTACTAAAACCAAAGCAAGCTCTTGTCTACAATTCCCTGCAAAATCAAAAGGCAAATTACATATTTCCAACATATAGCAGCACAGAATATATATTCTCATTCCACGATGGAGGAGGGTAGACATAAGGAGGAAATACTGAACAAAACCAAGGCCAAAACTCAGCAGAGCCACACCAAAAGTGTTAGCTTCATGTTTGGTACCTGGGGCTTTGGTTTCATGAGGTTTAAATGGCTCTGCCTCACCAGATTCACTGCCTACAACATCTCTATCTTGTATCGGTTCTGTTCTCTATATGCAACTTTTCTTGGTAGATATCCCAAAGGTCTGGTATCTGCAAAATCTTGAGTTTTCCAATGCAACCTGGGCGTCACTTTCATAGCTTCACACAATGGTCTCATAACCTCCTTGCAAAGACTCCCCTGCTATAGGGTTTGTGGCCTCAGAAGCTCTCTGAAACTGCAAAAGAAGAACATATGAAACTCCTCATCAACTTATGTACTGCATCTGTCATACCTTCGAAGTCAGTGTCATGAGGATGAGAAGGCCTAGTTCAGCTGCCAGCTTGGGTCAGGATCCCCCCTCCCACACCATACACATACCTTTCCTTCTACAAGTTGCAAGCTCGGCTGGGTGGGGTCTTGCCCCGAGGGCACCCTTCCCTTTGTTCCAGTGCATAGCAGACCTTTTCTTAATGGTGCTGACATGCTTAATAGTAACAGCCTTGCTTTCAGCACACATCTTAGCTATAACATTAAAGTTCCTAGTGTCCTTTTCTCTCCAAAATATGCATGTTTCTGTCCCATTTGCTCCTTTTCATTGTAGATCTACATAATAGTTATTAGTAAGAGCAATGCCACAGACTCAACATTATGCTTTCCTGACATTTCCCTGGCCAAAAAAATTAGTCCATTATTTAATAATGGCCCCAGGCATCTTCTTAGGACAAAGGGCCAAGGAAACATATATATATGGAAACCAAATATATATATATATTTGTGTGTGTATACATACATGTATGTAAGCATGTATATATACATATATATATGTACACACATACACATATATATACATATATATATATATATATATATATATATATATATATATATATATACATATGTAGGTAGATAGGGATAGATTTTTTTCAAAAATATAACAAGTGACCACAAGCCCAGACACTGTTAAATCCCTGCTCCCCACTGAGACCTCATGAGACTTTGTCATCTGTGACTCTCTTCACACTGCTGTCCTACTGTCCAGGAGGACAGCATTTAACCACCTTTCTAGCACACAGTTAAAAGTATTCCACATTCCTCCAAAACCAACATGGTCAGGTTCATCACAGCAACAGCCCACACTCCTTGGTACAAGCCTTCTGGGTTTCAGGGATCCATTTTACTTCTCAGGCTTTGGAGGAGGTGTCATTCTCTACCAAGACATCTCACCAACACAGCTGGAAATATTGAAACACACATTTTTAAACAAGGTTTTTTTTTCCTAAAGTTTATATTTACGATTAGGTCCAGTAAAGCAAAGTATAATTGCTGAGAACAAACTTGTCTACAACAAGCAGTTCCAAACTAATGCTTTACAAAACTAAGTGAACGAGAAAAGGAGAGGAAAAGAACTTAAGTGGTCTGGACATGGGGGATGGAGGTAGGGGTAGAGGAGCAGAGGAATGTCTTCTATGGTGAAGGACCTGACTGTGTTATTTTTGGAAGAATCTGGAATACTTTTGAACCATGGGCTAGAATGTTGGTTAAATGCTATCCTCCAGTACAGCAGGACAGTAGTGTAGAGAGTAGGTCGATGATGGAACCTCATGAGGAAGCAAAGATTTTAACAGTGTCTGGGCTAGTGATATTTGGTGAAGTACTTGACTTACAAACCTGAAGACCTGAGTTCTGATCCCCAGTATGCATGTAAAAAGCCAGTTGTGGTGGTATATGCCTGTAATTCCAGTGACTCCACCATGTGAGAGGGAGATAGGTGCCTGCCTGGTAGCTTGTGGGTCAGTCAATCTGACTCACTTGAAAAAATTCCAAGCAAAGGTGTAAGATGCCTGAGGGCTAACAACTGACATGGTCCTCAGTCTCTTCATGTGTGTTATGTATAGCCACATCCTGCCTCACGAGAATGCACACAAACACACACATACACACACACACATACACACACATGCACACTAAAACTAAAGTAAAAGTCAATACATAAAAGTATTTGAAGCCACTTGACCTTTTAGTAAGTGAAAGCAAACCTCTGAAACATTGCAGCAAAGAAATTCATATTATTTTTCATTGACACTCAAGGCAATTTTCCAGGCAGGAGAAGTGTGATGAAAGGTAAGTCACTTGCTGTAAAGGCTCTTCACAGCTTCTTCAGAGGTTTCCACGCACAGACACCTAGGATGGGTGTGGAGATAATGGAGTGCGGACAGTGAGCCTAAACAGACGGCTACACGCCTCTTCCTTGCTCAGGTCAGTGGTGATTTTTAAAAAGAGTCATTCCTGCTGGGAGATAATAAAGCTTCCCCAGGGAAAGTCGGTTTCCACAGTTGAGAGAGTTCCCCAATGTTTTCCTAGGATTCTGCTATTTAAGCTGAACTTAAATTAAGAAACTAAACAGGACAAAATATTGTTTAGTGTAGAAATAATTAAAGATCGAAGACATTTCATGATATCTCAAATATTGTAAATAACATTATCTAAGGAGATTCAAATCCAACCCAAGGGAAAGCTGGCAAGTAGAATACATCTCCCATAAAACACACCACCCTTTTTTCTTGTCAGACTCCCCAGATGTGCTCCAAGTGATCTGGGTTTCCATTAAAAGTTCAAAAGATGAAATCCAGATGTTTCCTTCAGTCCTGTGCCCTTTGACCCCCGATGCATTTACTTGCTCTTGGAGATTTTGGTCACATGACTCTGAACTTTATGCTCTACCTAAATAGCTCTGAAATGTAGCCTATGATAATGGACCATGGAATTGTTTGGATTGAGGATCAGTTTCATGTCTATGAAGTGTTGCTGAGACTTTAAGAAGTCCCCTCTTTTCTTTCAGTTCTTTTCAAAGGAACGTCTGTGTTTAAGTCACGTTATCACTGTTCTATCTGGAATTTTAAGTGCTAAACATTTTAAGTGCCAAATCTTTGACCCACTTAGGTAATAGAGGATTGAAATGGATAAAGGTACTAATAAAGTATAAATATCTTTCTGAGTGTCAAAATGCCTTTCCTAGATTTTATTGTGATGAGCTGGATAAATATTCTAGGAAACAATTTGCTCTAAAGTATACTTTTTGACTTCTAATAACTAATCAGAAAAATATCTGCCTGTATACAAGATTGTAGCAAACCTTGCTCAGGGACAGGGAGGACCTACAAATGTATTAGCTCATAGACGTGGAATAATGCGGCAGCTTTACAAAAGAGAAAGGAAAGTGTTTAGGACATTGAACACTTACAGGGTGACTTTAAATATGCAAAGAACACCAAGTGACAGCCAAAGGGTGTCATCTGTGGACTCAAACTACTATAGCTCCTTGGACAGTGAGCAAACTGATTAGGAAATGTGTTTGTAATCTAAGTTATTATTAGGAAACTAAAAGTAAAGAACGTTCAATTTTTAAAAAACATTTTCAGAGGTCCTTTAAAATATTAGGTTTGTGGAGGCAGGGAGATGGGTCAGTGGGTAAGTTGTATACTATGAAAGGATGGGAACCTGAAATAATGTCTCAGGCACCCATAGAATGTGCACCCTCCTTCAACCTAGTGAGGGAAGAGACATGAGAGTCCCAGAGGTTTGCTGGCTAGCTACCCAAACCAAACGGGCAAGTTCTCGGTTGAGTAAGAGACCATGTCTGTAAAAGCAAGATTGAGAGATTAAATAAAGAGCATGTTCATCTCTGTACAGGGCACTCACATACACACGCCCATAATAAATAACTGGTACTATTTTTTCATACTATAAATCTTTGGTAGTTGAGGATGGGGTTGCATTGATATAAGATTCTTCACAGTAGATTTCCAACTTACTGTGGGTAAGGTTATTTGACATATTAATGAGCAATTGATTATAGGAACTCAGAAGGATGCTTATACTTTCTAACCTTTTCAATTGTTTTTTTTAATTGAAAATAGTTATTTTTTATATAAAGTATTCTGATTATAGTTTTCCTTCCCCCAACTCCTTCCAGATCTATGTTACCTTCACGCTCTTTATATTTCCTCATTAGAAAGCTAACAGGAATAATAATAATAATATCAATCTTTTTGGGGGAGCGGATGACAAATCCATATTGGTACAACTGAGAAATATTAAGAAGAAAGTGATTCTCGAAGACAAGGCTGACTCTCTGCAGGTAGTGGCAGCAGCTCTTGCTCTTCACTGTCTATTCCTGAAGAAGCCTGTTACGAAAATGAGAAACACTGCTGTGCATCTGTCTATGGAAGAAAGATTCACCAGGGAAGAACATAGGTTGCCAGCCTGGACCTTTGAAAATGTAGTTATTCCATGATTCTCATGCAGTATAGGTGGATAGGGAAGCTGGTCCCATGATGCTCTGGTTCCTCTGCTAGTGAGGGAGTTACTTACTGCAGAGAACAGGGAAAAGCTTTTCGCTTTGCTTCCTGTGGGTGTGAACTGGCTCCTACATTCAGTTATTCCACTTCTCTGGGATGAGTGTGTTTTTTACAAAAAAAAAAATGTAATCTATGAACTCTAGAGCATTGTTCATTTCTAGGGTTATAATGGCATGAGCCATACGACACTGTTGACTAACAAATGAATCTACTTCCAGTGCCATACTAGCAAAGTCTAGAAACAGAGCCAATTATTTGGCTAATAGTGATTTCTAATTTACAATTGACTATCTATTTCACTGACACATGTAATTATTCATTTATTTAGCAGTATCACTTTTGTTTTCCAGAGCATGTAATGAAATTAAGATAACTACATACAGTGAAAAACCATCTTCTAAAAGCCTTGCTGTCACCTAGATCTAGCGGCATGACTATTTTCGTGTTCCCTCATTGAATTAGTAAATTAGCCAAACCTCTGTAGTTCAGCTTGCATTAATTCTGGAGGTAGTTTAATGTTATTATGAAACTACTGAATAAAAATAAGGTCATGACTACCTCATGGGATAGTTGAGAAGGAGGTTTCTATTGTAGATATGAGAGAGAAAGTACAGCCAGAACATTTGAAAGAGATCAGAACAGAGAAGGCAATGGATTGAACATAGCCAGCAGATTGAATCAGACCATGAGAGGAGAGAAGCAGAAAAGAGCAATAAAAAGGGAGAGACACAAAATAGGGGACCAGGAACCAAGAGAACCAACAAAGTGTATGGCCAAAATGGCAAGATTGCATAGGAAGGTGAAATTGGCAGAAAGGAAACAAAGCCCCTGAGCTGGAGCTATTTAGGGTGGGGTGGGGTGAGTTGAGCTGAGAGGAGCCACAAGAACTGAGTAGCCTAGAGGTTTAAGCAGACACTTTCATATGCTAATAGATACCACAGTTATCCATCTGTCCTGACAACTGCCACTTCATAAAACACAGAAAATAGTTGAAAAAAATGACTCAAGATTAAGGTGGCTGTATCCCCCATCTACTGGCAATTACATTAGACAGTAAGACTCTGTCCTGAGAGATCTGACACATGTTCTCAGGATCCTCTTGTGCTTAGTCAGTGTTTCAAGTCTGATTCTGGTGTCAGACCTGGACTTTCCCCATGACTCTCATCTCCTCATCAGACAGCACCACTGTGAGCGAACCCTTGCCTCCTCATCAGACAGACGGTGCTCTTAGTAGAGTAACTGACATATTGAGATGATGTGAAACTTCCCATGCATTTTTATTTGTTTTCTATACCCTGGGTGGGTGGGAGGCTTGCCCTACCATGTCTATTGTGAAGCACTCTAATAATTCGGTCTTTGGGGTCCCTTCAAACCATTATGTCACCTCAAGAAGCTGCAAAGAAATGGAAAGCTCTATTGAGAGTGAAACTCTTCCACTTGATTTAACTATAAGATTTCTCTCAGTTCCTAGCTTGGACCTGCTAACAGTGCAACTTGAAAGGAAGGCAGGACTCTTCCTAACCTGCTCTGTTCCCAGGTATCCTCCCTTCCACTCCTCCTCTGTGAGGAAAGGCTGGGGTAACAGAGAGTTCAGAGAGGCAAAGGAGTAAGGTAAATGCCACTTAATTGGAAAGTGATCCATTCCCTAGCCTTAGAAACAGTTGAGCTCCTTTTCCCCCAAAGCCCAGCTACTTGCCATTCTGAGAGATTTCTTGCTGAGTCCCTTGCTCCTGAAGTGACCCAGGTTGGTGAAATTCTACCCTGCTTGTCACTGGAATGCCATCTTGACCTTTCTGTGGTGGGATATTTACCTATATCTAATGAAATGTTTCATTGCTGTGGTCAGTCCTGTTGAACGGAACCCAATCTCATGTTGGCCCTCTCTTTCTGCACAGCCCCGACAGCCCATGGTAACGCCTTTCACACCTTCTGTCTCTCCAACCAGGGAGGCAGGACTTCTCCCTTTTCACCACCAAAGAAGCAGCCAATCTTCTGTCTGTAGATTCTTGTGGCTGTGGTCAGCATCAAGTTACACTACTGAAGAATGAGTTCTTTTTCAGGTGGCAGGGGTCAGGCCCTAACTATATCTTGACACCTCACTCTACTTACTTTGTGTAAGGAGGAATGTCCCTAATCCACTTACTCATTCACTCACAAAGGCAGAAGACAACACAGGAATACACGCACACACGCACACACGCACGCACGCACGCACGCACGCACGCACACACACGCCCATGTATACAGATGAAATGGGGAATTTAATACAGCTGACACATAGAGAAGATGATTTTTCTCCCTAAACAAAGATGATTTGCAAAGATCCAGTCCTGTCTTTTTTGTACCGTCCATCACATACCACATCCCATCTAACATTCTTTTCATTCCTAGATCACAAGGAAGATAGCTTCTTAGCATGTTTTCTAAGCACACCACTTTATCAAATCTTGATTCTCTGCCTCCAATATGTCCCTGAGACTGTCTCAGAGTCTACCCC
>NW_021604569.1:11377638-11423229 GCF_004785775.1 Grammomys surdaster
CCCCTTCCTCTCCCCTCCCCTTCCCTTCCTTTCCCTTTCTTTTCCTTTCTTGCCTTGTCTTCTTTTCTTTAGTTTTCTTTTATCTTTTATTCTTTCTTTTTCTTTTCTCTCTCTCTCTCTCTCTCTCTCTCTGTCTCTCTCTCTCTTTCTTCCTTTCCTTCCTTTCTCTTTCTTTTTTCTTTTTTTCTTTCCTTTCTCCCTTTCTTTCTTCTTATCAGCATTCATAGTGTTAGTAATAAGTCTCGACCAACTAACAACTATTGAAGAAAGTCTAACCTTCTTGGCTTGAGAATCAATTTAAACACAAGACCTTTAATTCCCATACTCCCTGATAGAGAAAAATATATCTTACATTTTAAATTTTTATACTGTTATATGGGCATCTGTTATAGGGACTTTAAAGGGACATCTAGAACATGTAGTTACAAATATTGATCAGAACAAGTCACAAATACTTGTTTGATGGGCTTGAGTGCTTGTGAAGGAAAGAAAAGAAAAGAAAGGAAAAGAAAAGAAAAAAAAGCAAATCACAAATTATAAAATATGGTAACACCAAATGAACATTTACTTTTTGCTAAGCCAGGGCATAACATATCAGGCCGTGCTGCAGATTCCACATTAAGCAATGTAAATTAATGGGTCCCAGCTTGTACTGCTGTTGTTGAGTCAACATGGTATGGTCTGGCTGCCTTCGGTGAAATGGCAAGGAATGACCCCTATTTCCTTAAATATATGTGGTTTTCTGGAAATCTATATCCCCTACCTTTTAAAATGTTTCTGAGTAATTCTGAGAAGATGGTGCCTATTGGTTGTACTTGGACCTGTCTTACTCCTAACTTGTTAAGCTCTGTTTTCATCATCATCTGAAACCAGACTAGGATGGTGTTGGAGACCTGCCTCTACATTCCCTCTAACGGGTGGTCAGCTGTCAGCCTGCCTCCTAGGAACAGTGCTAAAAAAGTGACATCTGAGCCAGACCTGCCCAAATTAATATTAATATTAGGTTAATCTCTTAGGTTAATTTGTGGCTGGTTCATGCAACATATAACTATAAATACTTGGTTCAGTATAGCACTGGACACATGCATAATTCACACATCTCAATTACCTATATTTGAATATTAGTTACTAGTATTCATGTAAACAATTACTAATTGTATTAGCAATTACAAAATTAATCATAAGAACTTCAATGAATTAATGCTATATTTTATTATAGTCAGTACATATGTCACAATGCTTATTATTTAAACATTCATAGTACATAATTCAATGGCATTAAATACATTTAAGGTTCACATACTAAGCCAGATACGCTTTGAGTTAATATTCATTAATAATATCAATAATAGCAATAATTATTAGCATTACTATTGAACAAGAATTTTATTGTGGTCAGTATATATTCATTACTTATGCAGTGAATCATAATTATTTTTGACACCCATACCTATAAGCCATTTGGCTTGAAATATGTCAAAGTTTGGGGGAGCTATTATTGCCATCAACACTTAGACCCCTTTTGTTGTTTTCAATAAAAAGTACAACTAAACAATAACTTCTCTTAATTCTTTCAATAATAATAATAATAAATAATAGATACATGTATGGGCTTGAGCACTATTGAGGCTTGGTCCCCACTATGCTACTTAGGAAATTCTGATAGATCGCCCTGTAAGGTACACCTTCTCATGCAGCAGATTAGCAAAAACTTAAAGGGGTTGGGAGCCTTTTGTTCAGATAAGCACATTTTGAAGGTGTTTGTTAAATATTTTACTTAATTTTTAAACAAATGAGGTATAAATGGAGAAGCTGAGGGACACATGACCGTGACCTGAGGTTGGAGGAAGAGTGGTTGGGAAATAAGAACCTTGCTTTCCACAAAAAACGACAAAATGGGATGCTTGCTCAGGTAGAAGACCCCAAGGATCCTGGGTCACAGTCACAGAGTCAGATAACAAATCATTATCAAGTCTAATGTGGCATCCACCCTCCCTGAGCCTCCTGGGAAGGACCCTTCTATCAGCATGACTGTGCAAAAGGAGGATTCATTTTAACTGGTTGAGCAGCTCCAGGGGGCCAACAAAAGCAAACAAGCCCCATGCCCCACCATAAATCGTCTTTAGCTGAACGATGTCTGGTTCCCTTTTGAATGTTCTTCGCTTAGTTGCAGTTTGCCAAGGGTCATATATGACAGACATGAAGTGTAGCTGCCAGTGATTGAAAAGAGTTCCTACTGTTTGTGGCCAACGGTGGGAGTGGAAAGGCCAAATCTGTTGACCAGAAAACAGCAGGAATTGGTAAACTTTCCCTAAGACTCATTAAACTTTGAATCACCTCTGGTCTCGCAACCATTCTGTCAGACCTGCGTGCAGAAAACTGATATTATAATTGCTAAGCTCAGCAAGAGTCTAATGGGCAACCCGAAGCTTTTTGGTGCAATTAGGATGCAGGGCAAGGCCAGCAGACAGGACATGGCGGGCTCCGCCCACTCTTGCCAAGCCAACTCAGCTCAGGTTTCATCCCAGCCTCTTGCAGACAGGTAACTGAGCAGTACTGGGCTTCTGCCTCTGCCTCCAGTAAGGAAAATGATTCCTGCCCAAACTGGCTGGGAGCTATTAAAGGTTTAAATGTCACCTCAAAAGAACCCTTTGCTAACCTTTAAGTGGTGGCGTCTGGAGGGCTGTTCCAGGCAGGATTTGCCCCTCCCAGGGAGTCTAGGGAGCTGAGAATGTAGTTGTATGTGTTGTTTTTCCACCCCTCCCTTCCTTTTTTCTTTTTCTTTTTTTTTTTTCCTTTCAGGGAATTATCACTGTACCTTCAAAGGCAGCTTTTGTAGGGCAAGTGGCACCTGCAG
This sequence comes from Grammomys surdaster, assembly GCF_004785775.1. Lineage (NCBI taxonomy): Eukaryota > Metazoa > Chordata > Mammalia > Rodentia > Muridae > Grammomys > Grammomys surdaster. The sequence goes on from NW_021604569.1 coordinate 11,380,496, forward strand.
GATGGAGCTTCCCAAAGAATGCTCGCTTGGCTGAGTATATAATTTCATTTAATCCTAAATAGCCCTGTCTACCTATTGTCAACAAATTCTCTTTAATCTCGACCATCACTTACAAGAATATTTACTATCAAAAGGAGACAAATCACTATTTAAATGTGGATTTACTCAAGTCTGAAACTATGACAGTGACATAAGGTAAAATGATAATATGTAAATAAAAACTGGAGACAGATTTATCCCCAGGGAATGCTGGGCAGAGCAGGGGATTAAAGTCATATGTGATCTGCTTTGAGTGGCCTCATTTAGACCCAGCATTCAGTTATGACCAGCAATACCATTCATTCTGTTTACTTCAATTCATTTGGCCCTAGCTCTCAATGACCCACTGTAACCAAGAGTACAACCCCCGTAAGTAGACCTTGATATTTACAGCACTTTGGAGCAAAATAGATGCAAGCTGCACATTATTTATGGGGGTTCACTCTTAGCGTACAAGGCATTTGTAGGAAGTGTGAGTTCCGGTGGGATAAGAGGATGTATGTTAGCTCAGATGGCTTGGTTATTAGAAACTAACTACACAGGGACACACACACACACACACACACACACACATACACACAGCACACCACACATACCACACACACACCATATACACGCACACACTCACAAAAGAGATAAATAATATATGTCCCAAAAGAACAGCTTTCAATTATTGTCTGTGATCCTGAAATCCTCCCAATAACTTAAAAGGAAATATATACCAGATGGCACTTTCTTGCATTTGCCAAATGTATCAACCATCTCTGACTCTTATTGCTGGGCAGCTATGCCAAAGAAGGTATGCTTCTCATCTTTCTGTATTCACTGGTCATTGAAGGCAATGAAGCTTTCTAGAGGTAACATTCTTAACTCATTGAAATAAAACTAGAATAGACTTACAATTAGACTTCTTTTCCAAAAATGTAGAAATCAAGCAAATTATGTCCCATATTCTTTAGCAACAGTAGTCTATAATGAACAAACTGAGAAATTACAGAATACACAATCTCTCAATTATGTACCCAATAGAGATATCTTCAAATAAGACTATATCAACAGTGAAATGCAAGGTATAGAAATCAAGCTAGAATTGGGCTAGGAAACTCCTGCCTGCTGACTGTTTTGATGCTAGACGTTTCTACAGAGGCTACAGTGTGGTAAAGACATTGGCAGTCTAACTCAATAGTGAACTATAATACTAACTTACCAGACAAGATATGCTCATTGGTGTAATGGTGGCATCTCTGTCATGGGAGCAATCAACTGCTTCCTAATTGAATTGGAATACTGAACTACAAAATAGAATCTGTGTATATTACTGTAAATCTGGTCCAAAATCCATGACTGAAGAGATCTTAGATCCTAGACAAGGGACAGACTTAAGAAAGTGGCTTAGTTTAATTGACATCACCAATCCATCCCCTAAACATTTGTGTCAATGTTCACAGAAGCTACCTTAAACATAGAAACCTCTTCTTGCAGGGAACTAAGGTAAATAGGAACATCCATGACTTCATAGAATGCTGGAAAGAAAGCACAGTGGCGGTCTAAGCCCCATAGGAAACATTATTTTGCTGTTTTAGAGCTCAGAGAACATTGTGGAATAGGGCAAAAAGAATATAAAGCTGGAGAATGGGGAGAGTGACTGAAGTATCATCTTCTAAGCATGGCGTGGTCATGGCACTCATGAACTCACAGCAGCTGTTTATGATCAGCACTGGGTCCACAGAAGTTAGGCCCTCTTAGCAGTCAGCTATGGAAGAGGAAGAGGCTCATGTTCCCTGACACATACTTCTTACCTATTGGCAACCAGTGGTAGAAAGGAAAGCATAGATCTAATTGTCTGCCCACCCATGAGACCATTAGACTTTAATGGTGTTTTAGTTGGGATTTTTGTTGCTGGGATAAAACAACACAACAACAAAAACACAACAAAAAGTAACTTCTATGTGTATGGCTTTTGGCCCATGTGTTTGTGTGCCATGTGCATGCCTAGTGCTCTTGAAGATCAGAAAAGGGCTGATCCTAGGGACTGGAGTTACAGATAGTTGTGATTTGCCATGGGGATGCTAGGGATTGAATGTGGGTCCTTTGGAAGAACATGCTCTTACCTGCTGAGTCCTCTCTCCAGCCCCACACCAATGTTCTCTTCATTCACAACTGAATATAGAAATTCCAAGAAGACTCCCATGCATACACATCTTTTACCCTAGGAAACATACCCAACAGGGAAGAGCCATGTGTCTGATTAGCGTATCCACATCTCTCTCTGAATGCATTTTCTCTTCAATATGGTTTGATTATATTTAGAAATAAAATATTTTATTGTGTGGCTTGCTTTCTTGTCAGCTATGGACTTTACATTTGTGTTACTTTGGGGACACTTGGTAATAAAATATAAACAATTACTTTTGCAAAGTTCAGTTCCTCTTTGAGGAAGTCAGAAAAGTTGAGATGAAGAAGGTCTCAGGTCTCATAAATAAATATCATGGCTATAAGTGGCAGATTAGTTTTCACCCTATGAAATTTATGTCAACATGTTACTTAAAGGTGGAGATATCTCAGATCATTCTGATATGACCCTGTCTTTAGAAAGTTCAAATGATTTCTTTACTGTGGGTAAAACAAAATGCTAACTGGCCTAAGAGGAAACTCCATTGATGTAGAAGCCCAAACTCAGTGGTTCACTAACATATTTCAATTGAACTAAACTTAGATATCCAGAGGTGGGTAGCTCAGGTAGCCAGAGCTTCCAGATGGTTGCAGCAAGATAGTTTATCGATGTTGATTCCGAGTTTTAATGTTTTGAAGCAATGGGCTTTGGGGCTCCATTTTTTATGGTAGTCTTTAGAAGGCTTACACATGTCAATTTATTGCTGAGTAGTGAGATCTTTTTTAATGGATCAATTGTAATTTCAGGGATTTTTTTTTCTGATAATTTAGTTCTTTTGTAAATCTGACAACAGATTCATGAAACAACCAAGGCAAGAGTCAAGGGCCATCTTACATTTGGTTTAATGGCAGCTTAAGCAGCCATGTATGCCAAACTGGTCAACAATAGAAGGAAATGGTTTTGCATTGAAGTGTGTTTTAAAAATTTGGAAAACTACATCACTTGTGATAGTGACTAAACAGTGGCTTGTATGTCAGATCACTTCAGGATGGAACATTTTGAATAAATATTCTGAGTTCCAGGATCAGGGAACAGAACGGTAGCGCTGACACTATTTGGGTAAAACGAGCATCATAAAGTTCAAGACTCATTCCTAAGAAAGCAGCTAAGATTTCTTCACTTGGTTATCAGAGAATCCAAAATAAGTGATGGTCTTAAGTTAACAAGCTAATATTTCATCCATGGATAGCAGAGTGTTAATGGCTAAATATCCCAGTGAACGGAAGAGGCACATACGCAGCTATTTGCCCGACACAACTTTCCTGTCATGGCCTATTAGAACCCGTTTACATGAGCATGTCGAATTTGATGAATATGTATGTGACCCTTTTCAGAGTCATCACTCATTGGGCTATGGCCCCCATGGCAGGAAAAACAGCACCTCTCATTAAACACAGCATGAGTTACAGGCATGTTATGTTAATATTTCTTCAGAACTTTAGGGGGTTTTCGTCTTGTTCTAATAAATCGTGTGAAGAGAATAATTTAAAAGTATAATTGATTTAACAACACCCCATTTCCTATATTTTCTCCTTCACTATTTTAGGTAGTCTGTAGGTTCTAGAAAGTGCTTTTCTCAGGAAGTTGTAGGACATGGTTGTGAAGTGAACTGTATATCATTCATTTGGGACTCCTAAAGTGGGCCCCCTCCTCAGTGGGAAGTTTATGAAGTCTAAACAGAAGATCTACATGCATGGAATATTATAAGCCATGAAAGACAAGGCTCCCCTTAAACCTCTGGAACACAAATCATTTGCTAACTCACAGTTCTTTCCAGTGGGTGTATTGCCTTGTAGATATTCAACTAATGATCATGGCTATGATTATTACATTGCTATTGTTACTGAAGTCACAAAATTAATGTGATTTTTGTGCCAAGGCCCTTTCTGGAGATTTATTTTAAATGTTATAGAAGGTGTAGAAACAATAATTCTAAATATTATGTAAAGATGCTGAAAAGACCTAACAGAGTTCTTTACTCATTCACAGGATCCCTTGAGCCCTCGATCTCACGCCTGTCAAGACTTCAAATGTTTGTTTTTATCCATCCTCAGACAGCTTCATGTGACCTTCCTTGGTGTTTGACCAACAAGGTTTTTATTTGGGGAAAGAGTGATGGATAATGTTCTTCTGAAGCATCTGAAAGATCTAACTCAGTGTCTGCCATGCAAATTATAGTAGAACCTCAAAATTGAACCCAGTGTTAATAACATCTTTAACCCAAAACACTGAGAAGTGTCTACTCTGAGACTTCTAATGTACTGGTGTCTCATCGATTTGGCTATCATTTGGGAGATAGAACCTTTAGAAGAGAGTTTGGCTGAGGAAGGCAATGTCACTTATAGAGAGTTGTATGTTCCTGCCGGGGCTTTCTAAAGAACCACCACAGTACAAAGCATGGCATTACGAAGTTTAAGTTTATGTACCAATGTCTGTCTATGCTCTGAGTCTTTCTCTGGCTGTGGGGCCATGAAACACATTTATTTTAGATTTTACTTTTCTCACTTGCAATTTCTTCCAAGCTTCTAAAGGTCTGCATCTGTCTCCTCAAACAATGTCACTTTACTTTCAATAAATTGGTCTGGCTCCCTGCTGCTGTTCTTTCTACTGTTTCTGAGGGCTGGCAAAGACTATGGCTTCCATGAGCTTCATCATGAGTCTATTCTGCCTGTGAGCAGACTTGGCATGCTGGTGAAGTTCTTAGTCACAGACTTAGGAGCTCCTGACATTTGTTTCCCTCTTTCAAAATCTACATCTGTAAGACTGGGATTGGGAACTGGGTTGTGCAGTGTGGCACCAGAAATAAACATCCTTTTCTAGGCAGGACTGAGGATTCCTTTTGAAATTTATCATCGTGGTCACAGTTCTTTGGATTGTTCTTCCCTATAATAGAAATCCCCATTCAAGACAGCAAAGTACATTTCCTAAGCCATAATAACCATCTTCATCCTCTTTGAGTATTTTCTTTGTCTGTGTTCTAATCAGTTCACTTCGCTTCTTGTTTTATTATTATTATTATTATTATTATTATTATTATTTCAATCAACTCCATTATAGGTACTTTAATCCAAAGGAGCTGAGGTGCAAAGAAGATAAAAATTTTCCACAAGTTTATTGTGCTAGAACACATCTGGATTTGAACTCTGGCACTGTGGACCCAGAATTGAGATTTTCAATCATTGTGCCACAGCATGTATTAAACTTGTTATCTCCTGAGTGATAATAGCTTTAGAAGTTGATGAAGCAATAGTCTATATTAGAAAACTATAAACTAACACAAAAACAGACCTCAAACCAGACCTAGATTCCATTCCAAAAACTGTCTTCTCATTTCAGCACTTTGGTGGATGCCAGTCTTTAGTGGCACTGGGATTTTGGGTGAAGCTATCTATGAATGAGGCCAGTCTCACCAGGGCCAAATTCTCCAGCTCAAGGTAGGACCAAAAAGCTGTCATTGGGAGTACTTAAGTGGAACACTCTCACCCAGGATCTACACCATCACTCTTCCTTCACTTGAGAGTCCCCCAGCTGGCCGAGTTGCAGTCTCTCAATAGCCAAGGCAATCTCCAGCCCTAGCTGTAAATCTAACACTGGAGCTGCCAACAGACAGTGTTGGAAAAAGTCTGCTCTCTTTCCTGCCAACCAAATGGCCCCGTAGCATAAGCTTCCAAGTTTTCTCAGTCTCATAAAATTTGGCAGAATGAGACAGTAGGGCCATGAAATTTGCATTTATCTTGTGCACCTGACACTTCCCATCATGATGATCGAGTGCTTCTCTCATGTCGTAGCACTCTTGGCCAAGGGAGGACAGGAAAGCAGGGTAGAGGTTGGTTGGGGGGCAGGCTAATCAAAGCCAGGAAGAAGAGTAAATCTGTAGCCATGAAAGATAGAAAACAAGGTATGGGAGGAATGGAAGGCTAGGGGCTGAGGAAACACTGTCACTTAAGATAAAAGAGCTTGTCAAAGTCCCTTGGACACTTGAGCTATCAGTATGATCCCCCTCAGAGGCTCTGTGTTGACCTCCAGAAAGACGCATACAGTATCTTTCCAGCTGCTTGAAGAAAGTCCATTTTCTTTCGTATAGCCTGTCATTGTGTATACACTCAGAGTCAGGAGAAAAAATTGACTACAGAGTCTACAAGTTGTTGCAATAAAAAAATTCTTCCACGCTGTGTTAAGGTTTTTGAATGGGGGATTGATTGGGGACTATTATAAAATTTCAACTGACTGATAAAATGAGAGTGAAAAATTTCTCAGTAGTTTATCATATCTGTTTCTTGGTTCATCTTGCTTCAAAGTTCTTATATTAAGTAAAAATCAAAACAAACAAGGGATCAAGAGGACCTTTAAAGAGGCTCGGGCTCTAGAACAGAGCATCAGGTCTCTCCGTTTAGGTCAAGAGTGTGTTGCTGGTAAAAGCTCTGAGTATGTTTTTTAAATCTCTGTTTCCACTCTGATAAAATAGTTTCATTTGTAATCTTTATAGATTTATATTAACATTCAACAAGATAACAAATGCTTCATGGGAAATAAGTGTTACATTGATGAGAAATAGTACCCTAATCCCTTGACTTTAGAGAAATGATGACAATATAACTTACCTACATATCTCAAAGGTCATTTATAGCTAGGCCATGAAAATAAGAATGTAATAAATCTATATTTATTAATTTTCATAAGAATTTCTAGGACATGTTTTAACAGGCTTTTATTTGAAATTATACTAATTCATGAGCACTGCAAGACCTGGGCTAGTAACCCCAATCTCTTCACAGGAAAGCCTGGGCTAGTACCTATAATTTCTTTTTGGGAAAGCCTGGTCTAATAGCATGATCTCTTTTCAATTTTCCCACAATGACATATTCCTAATTGTTACTTCTTAGTTGTAGAAAAAAAATCTACATTCATTAACATATTGGTTTGTGCTCTATATTTTATTTAATAAACTACTTTGTGTCCTAATATATGCTGTTCTAATTTAACATTACTATATAAATCTAATAAATATTTATGAATATGCATGTAAGAAATATCTATACACATATATGCTCATATACAAGTAAAACCTACATTTTTTTCTAAAACTATCTTTGAATTCATGCTTCTTTGTTTCGTGCAAATAGGCTTATTCTGTGTTACTTCAACATTATGACTGTGGAGTGAGGACTGTTGTGGAAAATGTGGAGGCCTGAAACCTGAGGATTGTCCTTAGTCATATATTTCAATACCAATTATGTTTTATTGCCACACCATTTCATGGTATAAACTAGATACTTCCTGACTCTGGAGGAAATGGCTGGCTTATGTTATTCATCTCTGCAGTCTTCATGACATATTTTTTTATCTATTCTCTTGTGAGTGATGTCAACTTCACTTTATATACATGAAAATAAATGCAGACTTTCCTAAACAGCCCGGAAACAAAAGGCAAATAGGCCCTTAACACTTGGGTCACCGAAATGATGCACTTTCCACTTTTGCCTCATGTCATAAACAGTATCTGGAGCTTTATTTCTTTATTAGAACTGACTGAACTTGCTGATATCTGACCATTTTTAACCTTATGTAGATATTCCTGGAAGACATGACAGCTTCAAAATTAGCCTTGATCTGACATGAATTAGCATCCACGAGTATTTGACAGAAACAATTGACTGAGTAATGCAGTACAAGAATGACTGAACATTCATGTTTAATATCTTAATTATAGCTTTCTTAACTAAATTTGTGATAGTGTTCCTTAATTATGCTAATAACACCTGAGAACACATCATGACCATCATCCAAGTCTTCAGAATTTTCACATATTGCCCTGAATTCCTTTCTTGTTTATCATGTAAAGCAAATGATGTTCCTGGTTGTTCATACTTGGGATTGTCAGGCATGTAGTAAACTTCTGGTACATACTGAAGAAATTTAGACAAGCTCTCCTCAGAAACAATAATGTCCTAAATGCTTTCTTCACACGTAGTTTCTGAGAAAGGATCAAGGCATTTGGGGCATGGTATATGCTATAGCTTCAATGTGCAATGTCCCCTACAGGTTCCTATCTTTGAACATCACAGGTTCCTTGTTGGTGGTGCTGTATGAAGGAATGGTAGATCCTTTCTAGCAGAAGACATGGCTGAAAGAGGTTGATTGGGTGGGATTAAATGGTAGAAGACCTTAAAGGTGACATTAGCATCTATTCTGGGCTGTTTTCTGTTCTACCAAGATGTAATGAGTAGTGTTATCAGCTTGTGCCACAACCACAGATTAAGGTGCCATAGTCTTCCCAGCCTTCATGCCTTACCTGACATAATGTACTGATAGTTCTTTCACCTGGAAAGAAAATGTCTAATTTAGACAAATAATAAATAAGATAGAATACTAAGGGATAAATAGAACAATAATACACGAGCCATCCATGTATTAACAAGCATTTTAACTTTTACAAAAAGACTCAATAGAAGACTTGAATGAACAAGACCATATGGGCTATTCTTGAACAGGAAGATTCAACATCATAACAATAGTACATTTTCTCTGGTAATTCTAAACTTAGTGTTTTCTCAATAAAACTAAAACCAGTTTTTAAAACTTGATGATATTGTCCTACAGGTCATCTGAGGAAGACTGAACAAGAAGAATAGTTACAACTGTGAGGAAAGAAAGGCGTGACAACAAAATAGCCTCCCCATGCCGCCAGATGCAAATTAACATCAAAACTTGAACACTAAATAGTGTTGTGCTTGAGTGTGGGCTAGAGCTATCCAAGCACACGTGGAATTTAATGTATCATTAAAAAGAGTCTTATATCAGTGAAAAACAGAAACTCTGTATTATTATTTGAGCAACTGGTGAGCCAAACAGGACAAAGAATTTGGTCCTAAACCTCATCTCATGATTCACTCTGCAACAATGATTTAAATGACAAGAATGAATCCATAAAGGTTACAAACTGAAAATGGAGAGATTACTTTATACTTTTAAAATAGAGATATTTTAAAATATGACTCAAAATGCACAGCCAAAAAATCAGCTTGGATTATGTAAAATATAAAGAAATTGATAAAGGAAGAAAAAAGAATAGAACAACTAGTGATAAATACTTTGATTATGTAAAATATAAAGAAATTGAAAAAAAGAAAAAAGAATAAAATAACTAGTGATAAATACTTTATGTAAAATATAAAGAAATTGATAAAGGAAGAAAAAAGAATAAAACAACTAGTGATAAATACTTCGATTATGTAAAATATAAAGAAATTGAAAAAAAGAAAAAAGAATAAAATAACTAGTGATAAATGCAATCCAGAAGGCACCAGGACTCATACATTGAAAACAATGAAGTACTGATGAATGGAACTAAAGAGCTAAAGAAGCAGAAACACCCATGTTTACCTGCGGATTCAGTGGGATCCCTGTCAAACTTCCAATGGCTCAAAACAAACAAACAAACAAACACAAAACAACAAAAAAAAACCTGTTTTTCTGTTAGAAATGAATAAGGTAATCCTAAAATTTATATGGAATCATATAGAACCCCAAAATAGTATTGACTGATGATCAACAATAGCAAACAATAATTTGAGGAACTTAGGTTTTTCAAAATGGATCAATGGACAAAATTAAAAAGATGAAATTAAAAAAGCTCTTATAAGAAAATATGGGGATCATATCTGTATGTGTGTTTCAGTATTTGTGCTTCAAAAGATAACATTTAAAAGGTGAATATACAAATTATGGAATAAGATAATATTTGCTAACATATGAAGACAGTCTGGATCTGGCACACTGAGGATTCTAGAACTCTGTACCAAAAAGATACAATGTAACTAAAATATGGGCAGAAGCCGATGTGGATTTTTTAAAAAAAATCATACACAAATAATAAATTAAGCACATGACAAGATATTCAGCATAATTATTGACTAGATAAATAAAAAAAGCCATGATATAGGACTGAGGAGATGATTCAGTTGATATAGCAGCTGTTCCTAACAGATAAATATTTTTCTTCTATTTGTCTTTTATTTAGTACCCTGATTATGATTTCCATTCCCCCAAATCTTCAGAGACCTTCACATTTCCCTCCCATGTGAAGCCACACATTCTCTGCCTCTCATTAGAAACAAACAGACATCTACAGAATAATAAGAAAATAAGATATGATAAAACAAAACCAAACTGGAACATAACAAAACAAACAAAAAAACTGCCAAAGGATAAACAAGAAACACATATAGATACAGTGACACACATGTTCACTTACACAGGAATTCCATAAAAACACAAAACCTAAATCTGTAATATACACCAAAGAACTCTTAAGATTAAAAAAAGACCCCAGCAAGACATTATGAAACACAGAATTCCCCACTCCAAATGTGTTGGCTCTTGCTGGGCACGGGCCTTGCCCTTAAGAGTAGTTTGTGTACCCCTAGTGAGACTCTACCAACGAGAACTAAGTTTTCATGTGTGACTAGTTATCAATTAGAGATCACATCCAGGTTGAGGATGGGGCTTGTGTCCACTTCTTGTCCCAACTCTGGGACTCCAACTGACTCAGACTTGTGCAAGACCAGTGTGAGCTGCCAGTCCTTGTGAGTTCTTAATGCAAATCAGTGCTTCTCTGTTTAGAGGGCCTTGTTTCCTCAGTGTCTTCCATCTCCTCTGGCTCTTAGATTCTTTCTGCCTCTTCTTCCACAGGGAGAGAGTGTCCTGAGGGGAGGGATTTGATGGAGACATAATCTTTGAACTGGGTGTTCCAAGGTCTCTCACTCTCTTTACTTTTATTTTAAAAGGTAAAAGAAATGCATTTTCTACAAATGTGACTTGTTTCCTTTTGTAACTCACCAAAGGGAGGATTTGGCAATATTCTCTCTGTTATTCATAGTACTCATGATATACATAAACTGGTATATCTCTATTTTGAATAATTCTTCAAATAAATATATCCTTTAACTCAAGATTTTGCCTAGAGTTAAGTTGTATTATAAGTATGATATATTCATAAGAAATACTCTAAGATAAATTTATTCATTAAGTGATGTCTTTACTAGTGAAGCTACTTTCTAGGGAACAACATTAAAGTATCCTAAGATTTATTGTTAAGGAAAAACAGAAAACAAAAAAGTATCTACCATTGTCATTTACTAGAGAAAGAGAGTAGAGAACTACAAACACATTTTCATTCAATTGAATTTTGCATTCATTAGATATAAACTTTCTTTTCTAACTTCTAAGCTCACTGCTATCTCAACTAAACTAAAACAAATTTATTGTACTAGTAGTGGATGAGGGAGACATGGGAAGGCAGTGGCATGTTTCAGTAAAGGAGAAGTATTTCGTGTGACACTTGAGAGTGTTTAAACCATGTACAAGTATTATCTATGTTAAGAAACATTTATGGGATAGGCTAGAAGGAGCCTGTAGATGGATGTAGATACTCTTAAAGGAATGTGGGTGTCACAGCCATTTTATCTACATAAGCTACAGACTTGTTCTTCCGGAAACCATTTTATTTGCTGTGTTAGTCTCATCAATTCTGAGGATTTTTGCCCCCTGCAGACTAACGAGATTGTAACCTTTCCCATTCAAGGTGCCCAGAACTCTGGCAAGTCTAAAGACTTTTACAACTAGATGTTTAAAAAGTTCTTACTGTTGTATAAATGATTTTAACTATAAGTATCTGGACAATAGTAAAAGGTCAAGAGTAGCTTTCTTTCTCTGTCCCTGTCTCTCTATCTCTTTCTTTCATGAAGGGATAGTGGTAACTGGTCAATGATTTGAGTGTGCAAACACAGCAATTTCTTTTCACCCACCTGCAAATCAAATGGATGTGCCCGGGTCAAATATAAAGAGCAGCATTATCTGACTATCTAGTACTCACCCAAGACCCCAAATACACTTTCTAATTAGTAGAAGGGAAAGAATTTCCTTGAATAAGTTTTCTGCATTCCATTCTCAGAGGCAGGGCAAGGTTGTCTGTGGTAGGAGGTACTTACTGTGTCTTCATAGAGGAATATGTGAGGAAAGTGTACTTCTGGAACTGTCCTCTTCCCACAGAGTAAATGTTTGAAACCATAACAATTGTACTTATATTCTTTTCAAGCCACTGAAAGTTCTATTTGCACATATCAGAACATGAAATTATAATGAGAACAAAAATCTGTCCCTACAACTTTCCAAAATGAGACTAGAAAACAGAAAGAAGAAAAAATTTTTCCATTTGGACTACCTAGCAGCTTGTAGGACTCTATGGTAGTTTGGGTTAAATGTTTCCCTTTATTGAATGTTGAGGAAGTGTTCTGGGTTAAATTTTGTGTAAAAGATTTATTCATTTTTACTTTGTGTGTATGAATATTGCATATATTTATACAACAGTATGGATTGAACTTTTAAATCCAGAGACCAATTCATCAGTATTGGGTAGAGAAATGGCTGTAAAATTTTTAAGAACATTTACTTACATCAGTTATTTTGTCTTCTCTCTCTGTCTCTCTCTGTCTCTCTCTGTCTCTCTCTGTCTGTCTCTCTCTCTCTGTCTCTCTCTCTGTGTCTCTCTCTTTCTGTGTCTCTCTCTGTCTCTGTCTCTCTCTCTGTCTCTCTCTCTCTCTGTCTCTCTCTCTCTCTGTCTCTCTCTGTCTCTCTCTGTCTCTCTCTGTCTCTCTCTCTCTCCTCTCTCTCTCTCTCTCTCTCTCTCTCTCTCTCTCTCTCTCTGTGCATGTGTGTGTGTGTGTGTGTGTGTGTGTGTGAGTGTGTGTATGTGTATGTTTACTCTTTGTGTCTGGGGAGCTTTTGATTTTTTCCTTGGGATGAAGAGGCATCTGAAACAGCTTGTACATCAGTGGAAACAGACTTCTCTCCCCTTCTTTGGACTGATTTACAGATTTGCTAGGCATGCTGAAAGAATGCATTGGGATAGCTGTGTATTTGGTATCACCTGTGACTGTGAGGCAACAATGTAATAGATTTAATTCTCTAGGGAAATTCAGCTCATTTCATGAACACTGAACTCATTTAGGAAGTAGAAAGAAAAAGAAATATCTATCAAATATATTCGTTCATGGTATCCAGTTGCATAGAAAAGTATGTCAGTTAAAATATGTTAAATCAATCACAAGTAACGATAAAAAAAACCAACAGAAACATTGACATGTCAATGGAAATCACTCATCTTGACAAGTGATTATGTAGATTAGGGGAGGTGCGGGCAGTGTGCTGTATGATTGAGGAATGGAGACTGGGGTTATATCCCTTGTTGATGTAATGGCGTGGCAGGTGTGTTCTAATCTAGATTAACTCTCTCAGACCTTATGCTGAGGCTATATTCTGCCATGAAAAATGAAGGAGAAAGGTCATAAAAATTGCTCCAAGGTCCCAAGTATTTGAGTCTCTTGAGAAATTCCAAAATAGGTAATATTTTCAGGGCTTCAGAATCAGCTCACTATATTTTTAGACTCTCCTGTCAGGCTTCTGCGAGTCAGATATGAATTGGAGTTTAGAATCATTTTATCTTGTCCACTCTCCCGGTCAAGTGTGTACAACAGAGGTCAGGAGAAAAGAATAAGAGGGGCGTACTCATGTGCTGCCCTGACTCAAGCATCTTCCATCCTCACTCCTTTTTTGTCTTCTAGTTTCCAAGGCTTTCTGCATCTTAATATTGTCCCATGATATTTTTAAAAGATTCATTTTTGTTATTTTTAAGTGTGTATGGATAGTATTGATATTCGAGTTCAGGTTCTCATGAAGGTCAGAGGCATCAGATCCTCCTGGAACTGGAGGGGAGCAACTAACATGGCACTGAACTTTGGCTCTTCCACAAGAGCTGCACGAACTCCTATCTCCTGAGCGGTCTCTCCAGCCATGCAGGAGGAAGTTCTTGAGTGTTACTTTGGTTCTCAGGAGAAACAAGAAAGCTTTACATGGGTAGAGCCTCTGTCTGGCCTAGCCTATGTCCAACCAATCACAGACCTTGGATGCTGAAAGCTTAAAAATATTATTAGGAGTGTCCCAGACACTCAGAACACACAAATCATCTAAGATATTAGCATATCACTAGATATCTTACATATATCACTGGATAGGGATGTATGAAGGACAAGATTTCATCAGTAAGACTCAGTACCTCCATGATTCAGATATATTCTGCATCTGGTAGTCTTTAGCCTTTGATGGGATATATAGCTATTTTTATTTTTGTTTTTTTTAAATGTATGACATTTATTGTTACTTGTTGAAGAAAGAGATTTTTTATAATTTCTCATGCTTACTAATTTAAAAGTGATTGTGAAACAACGTAAATTGAGAGTAAGATAATGTTCTACCTTTCTAGATACCTGTTTAAATTCCAGAGAAAGGAACACCATTTCCTGTTAGTTTCTCTGGGAACCCCATAGTCACAAGCACCTGGTTAGTAAGGTTCATAAAATACTACTATTAGCTACAATCATTTTCTTTTCTATAAGGTTATCTTGGTTTTAATCGACTTACAAGTATTGTTTATATTTATGGAGCATAATGTGATCTTTTGATGTGCATACAGATGGTGTAAGAACTAGAGAATACTTAGCTTATTTAGAACCTTAAATATAAAGCATCCAAATTCTTCTAGTTACTTTTAAATAAAAAGCATTGAACATTGTTAGCACTTCTGTCAAAGATGAATTGATTTAAGACATATCATCTCTATCATAATAGAGTACAGCTCAATTGTAGAAAGAGTCATGAAATAATGTGCTGTCAGTAACATGGACAAATGCATAGAATACCAGGTTAAGTGAAACAAGCTCGGCCTCCAGTCACTATTCCTAAATTGAGCTCTAAAAGGCTTTGGGGAATCCTTAAACCATCTGAATATGTCTTCAAAACTTTGAGTTTACATATTTACTACTGAGAAAGGATCAGCGTCTCCATGACGTACTTCCAAAGGGTCACCGACCTCCAACTACTAGGATTACCATGTTAGATTTTCATAACACATTTTCAATACAACTATCCAATTTTAAATTAACCTTAACAGAGGATACAAGTTGTTCATTAATTTATCTAGTATAAATTTATGGAGTCTTTCCAGGTGACAATCCTAATCATAGGGACACAAGGGTGAACACATTTATAGAGTGTTTTGAAAATATTTTGTAAGTAAAGAAACAAACAAATTTAGATTGTGGGGACTCTCCTCTAAGCTGTCTGGTACTGATTTGACACTTGATCTTTAGAAAAGTTAGATATCACTTCTAGTATATTCTTTAATTAAGTTACTGTAATAACTATAAATCATTTCAATTAACATCAACTTCTATTGTGTGAGATATAATTAAGGACACATATGTGACTATTTCTGCCTTTTATAATGAGCTTTCATAGTAATCACTTTTTGAACTGCAATATTAAGTATAATTACTAAGTAATCTACTATAACCAAAAATTACTTTATAATTATGCGATATTTTCCTAAGCATGCAGCATGTAGATATTTTGAGAGTAAAACACAATAGTGACATTTGGCAATCCACTTATGTAACTGATGAAATCTCAACAGTAAATATGAGATTCTGGGCATCCAGTACTAGATGTTTTAGAATTCAAAATAAAGCTATTCATTTAGCCACTTTTCTGAAAAAGAAGACAACCATTTTAGAAAAAATTCCAATTGCAAGGAGGAAACTATCTAAATATGTGAATCATGTGTTCTTGAAGTCCAGAGGCAAGGCACATAACATCCATATTGAATATCAAGGTGTGTTCAAAGTACTGGAGTGAGATTCATAAAACAGCTATATGTTAGTCTCCAGCTAGCATTTTGTCAGGTACATCTTTTGATAGAAGCTTCGGGTTAAGTTTTCTAAAAGAATATTTTCAGCTAAATAAAATGTATTTTTAACAGATGTGGAACTCCCATTAAATAATAACAAAAAGAAAACCTTGGAGGGAAATTGTTTCTTCAAAATCTATGACTTAAAGAATCTCATTATAAATTTCTTCCCAAACATTACAGCAATCTATAAAGCAGTGACCAAATAAAACAGACCACAGTGCTCTGATTTTCAGTGGCATGGAGAATTAGAAGACAGGAATGATTTAATAAGGCACAGTGTATTTATTTCCTAGGGCA
Organism: Grammomys surdaster; assembly: GCF_004785775.1. NCBI lineage: Eukaryota > Metazoa > Chordata > Mammalia > Rodentia > Muridae > Grammomys > Grammomys surdaster. The sequence continues at coordinate 11,396,809 of NW_021604569.1, forward strand.
CTGAAACAAATTAACACAAATTCGGCAGCTTCAAAGACAGAAATTTATTCTTTCATGGTTCTGGAGGCTGGAAGACAGAAATCAAGATATTATCAAGGCTCAGTTCTGCTCAGAGGCTCTGAGGGCAGATCTGATCTGGCCTTCTCTAACTACTTTGGTAGCTCTCAAAAATGCTCTTTAGTTTGGAGAACATCCCTCTAAATTCTGCCTCCACCTCCTCGTTGCTTTCTTCTCAGCATTTTTGTGTTTTCTGTCTCTTGCCAGGTCAGCAGCCATCAGTGGAGTTTTGGTCCACCTTAGTATTGTGTGGCCACACCGTGTGATTTTTAGTTTAATTACATATGTAAAGACTTTTATTCAAAATAAGCCTGAATTCTGAGGTTTCAGCCTGACAAGGCTTTTTATTATAGATTCAACCCATGATGTAAGGTACTAATGTACATTTAATACCCACAGAAAAGAGTCGGAATAGTAGTGTCAGATGAGACCAGAACTTTAGGAAGAGAGATGTTAAATCTATAAATCAACTCCAGAGACAATGTAAGCCCTTCAATGTGTGGGAAACTACTACTACTTAAGGCAAAGGCAACTAATGTCTGCAAATGGCCAATTGGGATATTCTAAGAAATAGTAGGAGAGAGTCAGAATGTGAATCACTAGGTACCCATAGGTGAGCTTTGTCTCACACTACTTCATTCCTGTGAGAAGGGGAGGTTTGGTTGTAGCTTTAGGGACCAGGTAAGGGAAACCAAAGAATCTAAGAAAATATTAGGGCAAAAATGAACACTGATTGGTGAAATCCCAAGCATCTCCCCATTCTAATGTCTGGTTGATGTGGAAAGAGCTCTCTTGTCTTCATTTCTGACATCCCACTAACACTTTTACAGACACTCATCTCTGCCTTGTCCCTAGCCATAGACCATTGTCACTATCAGCCTAAGTTGGTCATGGAAGGAAACTCCTTTTGCAACAGGAGGTATACTAGAGAGAGTAATAACTAAGTGCTAAGTAAAAATTGTTGAGTTGTCATGAATGTAATTAATTCAGTTTTAGCTGGGGGCTTCAGAACCCTACCTAGGTTGCATTGATATATACATAATTTTTGTATACGTAGATTTGTTTTGAAACTCTCTGTCATAATTCTAGAGTCAACAAATCTTGAATAATTGATGGACATTTAGATACATTATCATATTTTTTGAAGAGCATATAGGGGCCATGCAGCTGAGACCCAAGATGATGCATGATTAATCTGTTCAAATTGAATCATTATATTTGTCATAGATCATGAAAACTTGTGGGTCATACAGTCTTTGTTGTAACCACATGTGCAAATATGTTTTAATTGGAAAGACATCAGGCTGGTGAATCTATAAACATATCTGGCTTTCTTACTGAAGTATGGGTGATGCTGATGAATACAGGAACAAGTACCACTCAAAGGCAATTGCATAACCTAAAAGCCCCACTCTGCTTGAGTGAGAGACAGCTTCTTCTATGACTTGAAGACTTGTGTACAGCTCAGAGATTCTTTTCTTCCAAGCAGTCCCTACTGTGTATATAACTCTAGGAAGAAGCCCTTTGAATCTTGATTGTTCTGAAGAACTTAAGATTTTTTAACAATTCCTTAACCTTTTAGGTTTTGTTTCAACTCAGAGGAAATTGTTACACAATACTCTGTCTTCCTCCAGCTGTTACAATCTTTTGGTCACCTGTCTCACAAGAGTCCCTGATCCTTGGAGAGGATGAAATGTTTTATTCTATGGCTGAGAGCTGAGCTACTGTGTCATAGCAACAACAGCAACTTAACCTCAAAAGCTTGGTAAGTTATTGGTCTCCCTATACACCTCCCATTACAAGAAAGAAGATTTCTTCATGATCAATTGAGGTTGGCTGCAACAGTGATCTATCACCATATGCACAGATGTTTAGAAGGTAATTTGTCAGGCATATCACATTAATTTCACAAAACATTAACAGTGGACTCCTCACTCAGATCCACAACATCCTCATTCAAGGAATTTTATCCTGGCTTATGGTATCAGATGGAAGATCCATTTTGCAGAACAAACTTAAAATCCATAAGGAAAACAGTGGATTGAAGCCATACCAGTTATACCACTATTGTGCTTCTTGCTTGGCATATTGGTACTGTAGTTTGTGTGGGCTATAGCTAGCAGAACTGTTGGTGACAGCTCTTCCTAAGTACCTCATATGGCACCTTCTAGCACCATGAAATCCAGCCAGGAGGAGGAAACTTCCAGTTCAGTCACAGCCTGATTTGATATGTCCAGCAAGCATAGCATTTAGTATCTCCATCAATAAGGATTTGGCACCTAGTTCTGATATACAACCAATAGCAGTGAGAATTGCTTTTGTAGTTTGGGGGCCTTGAGAGTCTCCCTAGACCATTCCTAGAGAGACAGCCCAGTCCTAGCACTGTATTTTTGTTTTTAATTCAGCCACCTAATTGTTTCTAGGAGTGTCCTTTACTGTTCACACAAGAGTCTTTATTTAAAGTTCTTTCACTGATGTCTTATTTTTTTTCTGGTGCTTTTCCAAATTTTGTAATAAGAACAAGGTTTAGCGTTATATAGGTAAACCATTTTTTTAGAGAGTGTTAGGCTAGAGCAGCCTCAGTTCATCTATTTAAAGTAAGTGCCTCTTGGCCTTGGACAACTAAGAGGATAGTGACAAAGAAGTGTGAGCAAGAGCCAATACAGCACAAAAATACTTCATCACTTCTTATTAGAAATATTTAGTTAATATTGAGAACAACGGCACAGGCAGAAGACACTACTTTGTTTGGATTTCAATGATCCATAAACATTTTCCACAAATCATCTGGACTCTAACCCTGAATCACTGCTGCTCATGTAGGGCTGTTTGCACCTTCCAATCCCCGAGGGTCTCAGCCAACAGGCTTGCATCACTACGTGTTAAGGCCAGTGTGCTGCACTTTATCCTTGTCTTCTATTACAAGTACTTCCTGGTCCTGCCAGCCTTGGGCCCAGCACTGTGTTCCTTCACTCTCATTGCCTGCACCTAGCTGCTGAGAGGATCCCAGGCTGGAAAAACAACCCCTATCTCCAGTGTACTTTGCATTATATATTCTGGGGGCAATAGTGCCCACCGCTAGGTCAACCTTAATCTTTTTCCATCTGCGATGTTGTGCTAGTTATGCCTGTTATAGACTACTGCTTAGAGCTTGTAGCTTTCAAACAGCTCACTAGCATAGTATTTGGCTTCTTTATAATTCTTCCCCCTATCATGTCTGTCTTGACACAAATCGTATCACGTTTACCTTCAAGTGACTCTGACAAATCCCATTTTATGCTTTATCTATCTTTTGCCCCCTCTTGAATATTCTTAACTTTACAAACTTGTTTTACACACTAGTCTGAATCACTCAGTTCAGCCGAAACCTCATGCTGTCTTATAAAGATCACAACTCAGTTTGAGTCTCAGCAAAGCCACTAAAGCTTCATAATGTTCCTGAGTTCACTATTGAACCAATCTTTTTAATTTTTTGACATACGTAAGTGTGTGTGTGTGTGTGTGTGTGTGTTATCATGTGGAAGTCAAATGGAAACTTGTAGGAGTTAATTCCTCCACCCACTGCATGAGTATTGAAGGCAAGCCATTAGAAGTAGTTGCAGTGATTTTACCCACTTATCTATTTCAAAAGTCCTGAATCAACCTTTTTTCCTAGCTCTTCTGTAAGAATAGTCCTGTGTGGCCTGGTGAACTGGACATCAGCATGACCTCTCTTTTACTAAGTTCACCACTAATGCCTCTCCTTCTCCTATCATCTTCTAGTCCCTCATATTCATGGAAACCTCAGACAGTAATGACCAAGTGTCATTAATGGCCACTATAACCCAGCTCATCAGGGACTGATTTCCCTCATATTGCCTCAGGCTGTGCAAGCTTTGTCTTAAGCTGCATTACATAGTTTCTCTACTGCAACAGAACTCAAGACAGATAATATCTGCCCCCATGTCTCAAAACCTCGGGGCCCAACACATTGCTAGGCTCTTTCATGGCTTGTCAGTAGTCTTTCTGAATTCAAGCATCTGGAGTTCTAAGTATTTCTTGATACTCTTATGTAAAGAAGCTCCCATCTGCATGTCCAGTTATGAATTTTCCCTTCGTTATCAAAGCTTGAATCTGATAGGTATCTTTTTTTATCACATCTACCATGTCCACTGTCTTCCTCAATATCTTATTCTTCCCATACTTTCAAGGTCTGGGAATTCTCAGAATTTTCTTGTACAGATATAATTTTATTCTTTACCTCTTGTGCCCTCCACCCATTAGCAATGGTAACCTAGTAGCAACATATCATTCTCCTTTGTCCTATTTACCAGCCAATTCAGATATGTAGAGAATTAACTGCATATCCCTTTCCTGGCAATTTATTCCTCAACCAGGCAAATTGACTGTGAGCATACCAGCTGCACATTTTATCATACAGAACACAGCAACAGCCAATGCAACTACCCTGACAACTAGCTGGCAATCTTATCTCATGTGTGCCACTCTCAGTGTCTTTCACACATTTTCTAGTCTGTTTCAGGGTATCCTTGTAGTCACACACCAAGTTCCACTCATTAAGGAAGCCTTCTACTCCATATGATACCAAGGAAGATAGACAAATTGGAGTTTTCCCTAAGGATATTCTGTTCTCAGACAGCTTACCATTGGTGATCCTGGTTCTGTCACCCATATGAAACAGTATATCAATTTATAGTACACAGAGAAAGGTATTCATATTGGGGTTGTCTCTGAAAATACAAGCCCGCAACTTCAAACACAGATAAGCCCCAGATATATGTCTCAGTACCCATAGAAGAAGTCATACAACCACTTTCCCCAGCTTATCTTTGGATCCGTTGGTCTCTGCACAGGTGCCAATCATATTGTATGACATTTCCTCAGAAAAATAAACAAATATGTCTGCACCACAGATGAAGCACCAACTACAGAGAAAATTGATTGTACTGACTAGCTTTTATGAACTTGACACAAACTGGGGTCATTTAGTAAGAGAGAACCTCAATTAAAGAATTACTTTTATCAGACTGGGCTGCAGGAATGTCCATGAGGCAGTTCCTTAGTTTATTATTAATGTGGGAGGGACCAGCATACTGTGGTTGGACAACCTTTAGGTAATCCTGAGTTGTATAAAAAGGCAAGTTGAACAAGCCAATGAAGCAAGCCAGTTACCAATGTTCCTTCATGGTGTCTGCTTCAAGTCCTGCCTTTAGATGCCTAGCTTGGGTTCCTTCTTTGACTCCCTGTCATGATGCATTATAAGGTACAGGATGAAAAACAGAAACAAATATATTAACGATATATTGCTTTCTGGTCATTATTTCTATCATAACCTCAAACTGTAAATGAATATGACAATAATTCCACAAAAGTCCAACATGGCAAACCACTGGATTTACTGGGGTTACTTACACAAGTATAGGTGAGGAGTTATTTACAAGACCATGGCGATCTCAAATGAGGCTGTGTCATTGAAATGGTCCCTAGCCTGAGTGCATCCCTTGGCTCCCTGAAAGAGGTAAGGGTGCTGAGTCTACTCTTCCAGTTGTCCTTGCTGCTTGTATAACATTGGAGAGAGACTTTATAAACTTATGTTTCTTTAATTTCCCAGAGAGTAGTGAACTGTATACTTCCTGAGCCTTGTAAGTTTCACTTTTTTCCTGAATATTATGGAACATTCATTCAGGATGCAATGTTTCAGTTTTGAAGAAATTACTATTCTATTTTTATTAGTCCTCACATCAGTCCTAAAAGGTTGAAGCTGTTGCTATCTCCATCACAGTTTGAGGAAGTCACATAGCTTGTATAAAATGTAGGCTAGGATTTTATAAAACTGAGATTCAGAAGCAAATAGTACATGCCAAGCCTTACTATTTTTATTTCTATTTATTCTATTTTTTATATGATTCATGATCAGAGTCTGCTGAGCCTTGTTTTTGAGTCATTATCCTCAAAAGTATACTTGGCCTATAATTCACCAAATTCGGTTATGTGGGAAAAATTTTAAAAAGGCAATCAATGCTACCAGTACTCCTTTGCTCAGTCCTGTTTATGTCTCTGGTAGCTGTCACTCAGCAGTCAGTATCCACTCCTAAAATCACCATCTTTGTTCATCAAAGTTACTATTATCCACCTATTTGTCTGGGTTATTATATACTTCCTTGTTTCAATTTTCCTTTCATAAGCATCCTCATAAACTATACCTTAGAGAAATGAACACTTCGTGGAATAACATACTAAAGATTAGAGGGGTTAAGGAGCACAAACACTATGTCTTCGATTCCATTGCTATTAATTAACACCACAACCAAGGCAACTGACCAAAGAAAACATTTAATTGGGGACTTGCTTTCAGTTTCAGAGGGTTAGATCGCTGGAACAGTAGCTAAGAACTTACATCTGATCTGCAGGCCACAGGGTTGGGAGGAAGGATTTGATACCTTAAAGTCAACGCCCAGTGACCTTCTCCAACAAGGTTTCACCTCCTAATCTTTCCTAAATAGTACAACAACTGGGAACCAAACATCCAAGTAGATGGAGGCCATTCTCATTCAAGCCTGCACACACCACAGTCCTTAAAGGAAGAGAAAATAGAAAATAACACACCAGTCACTTAGCTTGTTATTCAAGACTCTTAAAACTGGCTGTGTTAAGATTTCAATTGTCAGAGTGCCTAGCTTTTGATTAGAAGAGCAAACAAAGAGGGTGTGTGCTTGGCATGTACTATTTGCTTCTGAATCTCAGTTTTATAAAATCCTAGCCTACATTTTATACAAGCTATGAGACTTCCTCAAACTGTGATGGAGATAGCAACAGCTTCAACCTTTTAGGACTGGTATGAGGACTAAGTGACTTTCTTTTCTAAACAACTGATGACATATACACAAGCATTCCAGGTCTACTACTATTCAACACTTAATTGGGTATTACAAAGGTGGCGTTGTTCTAGGTGTTATAGATATAGCAGTGTCAAAATAGAACAATCTTTTCCCATTCTGATCCCCTGATGGTCATTGTTTTATTAAGCAGTTACTCACTCATATGCCTACCACTCCTAGAAATGGTGCCAGCTGATTATCAAGCCTGACTTCATATCTGCTTTCAAAATTTTGTGTCTTTCATTTAGGTGTGATTTCTCCATGTGAACTATGTGTCTCATTAAACCACTAGCTGTCTTACTTGTCACAGCTTTCAAAGGGGTTACTAGAGATTTATTTCATCAACATAAAATTAGTCAACAGATAAATGAATGAAAGAATGAAATAGATATCTGTATTCACTATACACACCTATGTTACCACTGACGGGGATTTTGAATAGACTGCAAGTCAACCACCTTGGTCAAAAAAGCACTTCACACACTGTTCCTCCGGTGAGCTCTCTGAAATGTATCCTGATCTCCTACACTGAGGGTTATATTTCACAGGCAATTTACAGGGTGCAGAGGAGCAAAAATCCTATGAAAACACAGCATTCCAGAGAAAATATTAAGTAGAACATCGGAACTTGCTCAGGATCTACCGAAATAGAAGATGAAACTGGACTTGCATTAGGTTTCCTTTCTACTTGATGCAAGAGTGAAATAAATTGGAAAATGTGAAATATCTGTAATTATGAAAACAGAATGGAGGATGTACCTAAAATATCCTCTCAAGACTTTTCTAGGTTTTGTATTCTAATCAGACTGGCACTCAGAGAAGCATAAAAACACCATTTTAGAAATATCTGGTCCAACAGCACTTACTAGAATGTAGGCAATAAACAACTTTTAAAGGAGGTTCCACTGTAGTTAGATGTAAAGGAATGGCATTTCCACAGAAGAACAAGCTGCATGTAGGCATTGTGAAAAGTAGGAGAGAGGGAGAGAAATCTGGGAATTTCCTCCCGTTTAGCTGGAGAACTAAAACACTGCAGATGTTTTGTCCATTGCTCAATCTGGAAGATGTTTCTTTAAACAATTTTGGAGATGCAGTCTGACCTAATTTCTATGCCTGTGCTTATGGGAAGTTAGCAAAGAAGTTATTTTATAGAGAAATGACTCTGAGACCTTTGAACTGACCCCATATACAAACTATTGGCCAGATGTAAATAAGAACTGTAATGCAATCAGAGATTTGAGAACAAAATATTCCTTCTCTTGAATAGCATAAGAGAAAAATTTACAACCCAAGTAAAAATTTCCAAACCCAAGTAGCAGTCAAAAAAGAATGACTTAAAGACTTTGCTGAAGCTCAGGGGAAAATCCAACCAGATTATCATCACTGATACAATGAGCAGGATTTCTTCCTATAGGGTTGCTGTATATTTCTGAATTTATGATAGAAAAATAATAAACAATGATTGTTTTTTCCCTTAAGTAAACAAGATATGGCTATGCAGGTAAGTGCAGAATGAAAGGTTCCACTGTAACCTGATGGCTGACCTATTTGTTCATGGTTCAGAACATGCTTTAATAGTCAAGCATGGATGACACATGCGTTTGCAAGTCTTTTGCATGACATGATACTGGAAACAAAAGAGATATTTCTGGTAAAGTAGACACTGATATGTTTCTATAATAAGAGGGACTGAAACAAAGGTTTACATTGATTAAAATCTATCTCATCTGGGAACCCAAGAACATATTGTACTGAAGGCCAGACTTCTGCTTTCCCCTGCAAAACAAAACAGAAACAAAAACAAAAAAACAAAGACATTGCCTTCAATGGCATGCGCCTTGTGCAGATATAAACTCTATATGAAGTAATGTTACAATCAGGTTACTTATATTCCACAGTCATTAGTCATAAAGAGGATAGCTGTAGATACTATAAGAAACAAGTTATAATTCCTTTCTTATAAAATTCTCTCAATGCTGTCATTTTTAGATGTATCAGACACTTAGTTGACATGCCCATCCACATACTCAATAATATATATTCTCTGAAATTTAAGTATCAAAGCTTTCTCTCAACTCTATATATCTGCTGTTTCTAATTCAATGTTTTGCATGAATTTATGTTTTGGAGAAGATTAGAGTAAAGCCCAGAGAAACTGATTGTTTGAGGATGTGAGTTTTGAAAATATTTCTGTGGAAAGCGTATCTCTGTCTGGAATAAAGTTGGTGCACACAAGTAACACAAAAAAGCCACACATATACAAGGAAAAATCTAGGAGGTGGGCGTGGACATCAATAAATGTTATTCAAGATGATGCACAGGTTTAATTGTCTCAGGACTGTCTACTTTTCAACCCACTGTGTCACTAGTCTTCAGATACATCAGTTTTTCTTAATGTGTATTGTGGCTCATATAGAAAAATGAATGGAAGACAATTATCTAAGATCAATACAATTAAATTGTGATGTTGCGTGTAAAAAAATGGAATGTTTCAGTTCCTCAAGCAAACAGTGCTTATGCTAACATGCCCTTTGTAGCACAATAGAAAAAGAGGCATTTTGATTTTTGGTGGATGGCAATCATAAATGCTCCTTGTGGTAAAACATCATGCTATGGAACCAGATAACCAAACTATGATCAGACCTCCACTATGAATGGAGGAGCTGTGCCTGTGGTGGCTTTGCTCACAGTGATGGGTACCATGGATTTCCTTGGGGCAGAAATTGCCACCTCATCCATAACAGGCACAATGATGGCAGACACAACAGTGGCAATGGGGTGGAGCTGCATAAAAAGCCTGATTGCCACCGTACAATCGGTGGGATAACTGGACTCCGCATCATCCTACATCCTACTGAGCACTGTTAGGTCAGCTTTTGGGCCCAGTTAGGGGGTTCAGGAGACACCCCCCAGTTGATAGTGAAGCTGAAAGGGATGATTAGGAGGCAACATACCCCAAGATGAACACCCAAAACCGTCAGTGAAGTCAGCGAGAAATGAAAAACAACACTGACATGCTGGTATGCAAAAGACAAACAAACAAACAAAACAACAGCGAGAAAAATCCATTCCATGCACATTTAATCCTCCTTCCTGCCTCTTTCCCCAACTCCTACAGAACTGGACTTATACTGGTACATGTCATATCCAGCTCTTTAACCTCTGTACTGGGATTCAACTTCAGATCTCTATGCTTACAGAGCAAATGGACTCTGTTTCTGACTGGAAAAGAAAATGCATATTGTGTAGTTAAAGACCCAAGTGGTTGTATTATGAAATATTTATGGACTAGCCTGGAAGAGACTATGAAAGAAAGTTTAAGCTAGGCAGCCAGAACTATCAATATGTGTAATGGGCAGGTTGGGACTGTTGTTGCTTCCACATGGTGGAGTTTCTACAAGGATCTTTGGATAGAGTACCTTGGTCAGAAAAAGATAATAAAGAGACCAGAACACACACCATCTGGTCTAACAGAAGGGAAGATGGAAAGCATCAACAGGGAGTTAGAATTGTTATGGAAGGCCAGACGGAGAAGCATTGATTAAGATTACTTTGTTGATTAGGTGATACTGTGTGATTTATACTACAGGCAAGGAAAACCAAACACTCATTCATGTGTGAGGAGTGAAAGAACAGAATGTTATAGAACTATATTTTGATCTGACTTTAGAAGCCTTTGGAAAACTAGGCATGTCTTGCAGGAAGGGTCAAATGGAGGAGAACTATCTGAGAATCTGAAGGAGACATACAGAGATCTGGTGGTTTGTAGTAGTTGGAGTGGGGGACAGGAGAGCAGCGGGAGAGCATATCACACATGAGTTCATTTGGGTATTTTGTCAGTCAGAAGCTTAGAAGTTTCTGACTTTGGAGGCATTCTGAAAGACACACCAAAGGAAAAGCATGTTGATCAGGCTAAAAAGCCAAGTTTGGTAAACCAATGACGCTGCAGGCCATCAAGGCTGTATGGCTCGCCCAAATAGGAAGTCGCATCTCAGAGGCCAGATCAAATGTTGTCACTGGATGTCCTCAGATAATTAGAAACATATATTATTTGTCTTCCTTTTTAGTGTGCATATGTATGTGAATGTATGCACGTGTATGGTGCCTCTGCATGTGGTATATGAAAAACTTATGTGCACTTGCACAGGTCAGAGGATCAGAGGAGGATATGAGGTGACCTAATTTATCACTTCCTACATTCTTCCCTGGCAACTGTGACTCTTACAATACCTAGAGGCAAGATGGAGGCTAGCAAGCCCCACTGGCCTTCTTGTCTCCTGGTGATCCTCCTGTACCCTTCCACTTAACTCCTGGGATTGCCTGTACATACTCAGGTTTGTATATCCAACTGTTTAAATAGGTGCTATATTTCAAAGTTAGCATTTTTTTTCTTGCACAGAAACTACTCTTTCTCACTGAGTAAGCACTCTAGCCATGAAATGTATTTCCTGCAGCTAATTTCTCATTGGGCATGATAGCTTACCTATAATTCTAACACTAGTAAGAGAGGCAGAAGCAAGTAGATATCTCTCTGTGAGTTAAACACTAGTCCTGTCTACATAGGAAATTCCTAGTCAGCCAGGGTTATACGGTGAGAATGCATAGTGCTGATGATAATAATAATAATTTCTGGTCTTATAAAACAGTGCTGCCCATTTAACCCAAAGCCTCGCACACACCAGGCAAGTGCTCAGGCACTGAGCTTTAGTCTCAGCCACAAAATTAAATGTCTGAAAATGTTCATAGTTCTCTTTTTTCTACCTTCTCCTCTCCTATTTTTCTTTCTACTTGCTCTCACTCTCTTCTATTTCTCATTTTATTACTTCTTTCCAATATCATTTTCCACTACTCCCAATAGAAGTCTTTTCTTTATACTTGCTAAAGAATGTAATGCTCACTTTTGAAGCTAATGAGACAAATCATTAGTGGTCACTGTACCAATGTAGAATGTTGACATGTTCACCAAAGATCTCAACGTGATCCCTTCTCTAGCATCAAAGCTAGTCTTTGGCTTATGGTGATCACATGTCAGAAATTTAGAAAGCGTTTTCTGTATGTTAACTTTTGTTTACTTTGATAGACAGCTCTATGAGGAAGGAACTATGGTTACATCGATTGAAACACATATATGTTAATGGGGTTGGTGAGGCTGTTTGGCATAAAGGCTGGTAACCCAAGTTCATCCCACATAGTGGAAGAAGAGAACTAACTCACTCAAGTTGTCTTCTGACAGCCCCCCCCACTAAATAAACAAATAAACATATATAATAACACTTTGGAAAAGAAATATGTGTTTATGAAAAGTAAAGCTTTTCCCAAGGTCACCACAGGTTTTTGGTGGAGCTCATGTTGTCTCCTAGGCTTCACGGCTTACTGTTCGCCACACTAAACTAGTGAAGAACTCAGATGCCTTACCTCATTTGCCATGATGAGGAAGCAGAAGTTCAGACAGAGCAAAGCTTTCTATTAACCATGGAATTAGACTAGGACTCATGACATCCATCCCCTGCCTAGCTCCTCTTGCCCACACTGCCCACTGCCATTGAGTTTATCCAACATAGTAAGCAAAGGCTCTGTAAAAGGAGATGACAGATGTATCTCTATATCCTTTTCATGCCTCATTTTTATTAGAGACAAATTTCTTGGTAATTTGAATCTGTCATTTCTCTCTTTACATGGGATCTTTGCATGGAAACATTTGCGAGGTGTTAACTAATCATCAGAAGGTACTTGAAACATGTATTTCTTGGTGACAAATGTCACCTGCTTCATAGATCGAGTATTTTGTTTTGTTTTTATTGAAATCTGAAGATTGGATAAGAGCAAGTCTTCATTGCTTTGGCTATAACTCCAGTCTATTCAAGAGCATAAAGGATGTTCCTTTCATGTACAAGGTGAAGCAACCAGGCATGAGAGTTACTTTTAGGTACACCCAAGTGCTTCCCCACTTCATCCCAAACACTTGCAAAAGGATAGCACTGAGTATCAAAAGTGTTACCTTGGGCAATTCATAAAGTTGCACTGAATAGAATTATCACCTTGAAATGACAGGGTAAAACTCCCTTTACAAAAACAGATTAGAGACAAATTAGACTGTGGGCCAGGTCACTCAGATTGTTAATTAGTGATAATGGAAATACAATTAGCATAATGAGTTCCAATTACTGTATATGGAGAAATATGGGCATACTTCTTTCATAAATCTTCATGCCAGAAAAAATAAAACGCACCTGGTTTAACAAAGCATGTCCTTCTCCTATGCAGAAACCTTCCTGGTATATCTCTCATGTCTTCATGGGAAGTTAAGTCCTTCCTCTGAAAGGTTTTGATTTGGGTAGAAAAACAGACTGTATTTACCCTGTTTTGTAGCTGAGCAGTTTCATACTGGCTCAGCTTCTGTTTTAAGCTTCCTAGAAAAATCTAACCATCTGTTTCTTCAGTTGTGGGTTAAAAACATTGGGGAGAATCATAAAGCATTCCATCAAGTGAGCTTATTGTCTTTGAAATGTCAACGAGTCCCCGTTTCTGCCTTTGATAGGTTCTGAAATTGGCGAGTCAATTACAGTCACATATTTACACAAATCAGAACAGCTTTCCCAAAACTCCATGTAAGAATGAATGAGTGAGAAACAACAGCTCAGCTCAGAGCTTCAGTCAGATGCCTGTGGGGATGGCAAGACACTTAGCTCTAAATATTTGCACTCCAGTGTCTGTGTATTTATTGTCACCTTGTTTTTTTTTTTTTTCATGTCCTAATTGCAACCACTGATGGACCTTGTCTTTCTCAGAAGGTTCATCAGGCCATGGCAGAGTCTGCTAGCTCTGCCGACTCCTCCCTTCCACTCTCATGTGCTACCTTTCATGCTATGCTCAACTGTTGACAGATCACATTCTAAGGCTGGTTACAACTCAGGCCATTTGGCCAATGAATGGTAATGAATGTGGACTGTTCAGCTCATATAGGTGACATTATCCCTCTCACTGGGGGAATGTGCCATCTTCCTTGTTGCACCCTGTAAATCTGAGAGATGCTATTAACCTTTTCAGTGAATCCCCATGGATCACTGCAGTGGAGAACCTCAGTAGTAATTGCAAAGACAAAAATGCCCCAGCATGCCTATATTCCCTGTAAGAATCTAAGAAATAGGCAAGTTGGCTATTCAAGTGTCTTTTCCCCAACTGATCTTGTGATTTGCTCTCAGCTGTTAGCTCACACCCCAGCCTCTGTACTTCTGCATCTCTCTCTGTTCTTCAGAACAATTCAACTCTCCCTTTTTCTGAACTGCACAAGCTGTAGAGCAGAATGGTGTATATCTACCGACAATCTGCTGACATCATGGAGGAAAACCTTTCTTATTCTAACTCTTCTGATTCAGAGTCTAGCTGGGCTTTGATTGTGGTTGTCATACTTTAACCTACTCAGGTCTCCTCAGTTTGCCTGGAAGCATTTATAAAGTGGATTATTTAATAAAAATAAATGCTTGTCAGGCATCATTCTCTTTCAGCCATTTGAGCTGCTTTCTCTAAAAATGGCTTTCACACTACCACTATCTTTCCTCAAAATGCACACCCCACACACCCCCACACACACATACACATACACATACACATGCATGTACATACTCCAAATGATCATTGACTTCCTGTCATCCTGTATTTATTATGGGAAGTATAGTGGAGCTTAAAAAGACAAGCTTCTCTCCCTAGTATTTTTATTATTAAAGTATACAGTAGACCTATGCTTTTTTGTAGATTTAAACAAGGTGAAGCAACACTTTAAAAAGCACAAGAGGCATCCTGTAAGAAAGATAGATGTCTAGAACACAGGACAGTGTTGCTCTGACAGGTATAATGATGTGTCTCTGATAAATGCTAATCATAATGGATACTTGATAAGTACTTACTAGTAGGTCTTGGGGAACCCAATGCCACTCTCTGGGCATTAGCTGACTTATAACACAGTTGGGGTACCTTAAGTCCAAAATCTAAAATCTGTAAAAGCTCCACAGTCAAACCTTGTTTTGCAATGATGAGACAATGTACCAGAAATGAGAAATTGCACATCAGAAATAAAGTTTTGATAAATACCATGTAAGCTTAGGTTTAACTATGGGTGTGAATTGTGTGTGAAACATGAGTGAGTTTTTGTATTGAGTCTTTGGTTCTAACCTTATCCCCAGACACACAAAATAATGCCTTTAAAATGCAAAATTTGAAAAAGTAAATCTCAAACACTTATGATACTAAGCATTTTAGATAAGCGATAATCAACCTAAATGTGTAACTTTTGCCTAAAATATTCTAGTTTTCTTTGTACTCGGATGTTTTATGATTATAAGGCTAAACCCCTCAAATCAGAAGAGATGAGAAAACAAAGATTTGAAGAGTTGTAAACATCTCCAAAACTTCACTTATTTTCCCACCTGACTACTTAAACAATTGCATGCAATTGGATGTATGTGTAACTTACAGTCCTATGTACAATGGACTTCTATATAAGTCATATTCTATATGCCTTAGAGTCCCATATAGAATGGACTTCTGTATAAGGCATATGCTATATACCTTAGAGTCTCATAGGGAATAAAGCTTAATGGCTTCAAGTTTGGGGGTTCTTTTAAAAGAAATTAAAGATTTATTTTATTGTTTTAAATAATGTGTGCATATACACGTATACACACAAGAACAAATCTTATATATATGTAAGATTTGTAAATACAATTTGATTATATTTTATATATTTATATATTTTATTTTGTATGATTTTATAAATATAATTTGAGTTTGCTGGTCTGCACTATTTTTTTGTTGTATTGAGTTCTTTAAAGAGTTACATGTTATTCAGGAATATAATTGCTGTCCTTTGCTTTCACCTACCTATCCTCCTGACAGTCCTGCTTATTCCCTCATACAGTTTGGGCTGAGTTTCATTTCATAGATACATATGTGATTTTAAGTAGCTATGCAAACTCTACAAACTACAGATGAGAGAAAAATGTGCTGATGTTTGTCTTTTTGAAACTGGATTAATTTTCTTAACGTTATTATATCCTGTTGCATCCGTTTCCCTGCCCGTAGTATACCTTCCATCCTGTTTATGGCTGGAAATTTCCATTGTGCATATGGATGACATTTTTTTGGTCAGTTTTTCTGTTGTTGAACATCTAAGTTGGTTTTATAACTTTACTGTGAATGGGCTACAATAAATATTAATGTGCAGGTATCTGTGTGATATGTTCAAATGGGATCCTATGAAATAAATACTCAGGATGGTATGGCTGGGACATATGCTAGGTTTATGTTTAGTTTTTTGTGGTTCTTCTGTACTGACTCTATAGTTGAAGAATACTAACTTTCACTCCCCAAACCTACTCAATGTCACACTCTACTCAGAAATATATTTTACAATTTTAACAGACACCCATATAACAACAGCATGGTACTCTGTGGATTCCAAATAATTTTCATGTTTCAGTGTCTCAGTTTTAAGGTTTTTACTAGTTTTTTTGCATTTGTCATTATGGAAAAATAAAATATAGAGATGAATGAATGTGAATGCCTTTACCTAGTGAAACTGATTTATGGAAAATGGACTTTTGAGACCCAAAGATTCTGACATTATGTTGATGAGATGGCTTGACAGTATATCCAAGTGTGATCTCTCATACCTTCCTATAGTGTCCCCTAAATTCTCTTAGCTAGAGAAAAACAAAACACAGAGAGCTTTTTGCCATGCAATGGGAAAAATACAATTTAGTGTTCATAAATACTTGAATTACCTAAATAAATGATTTATTAAAGGTTTTGGGTTGTTATCAACAGAATCTAAGTCCGGCAAAGTTAAAGCACTGGAAACATTCAGGTTTCAATAACTCTTAGCTTCAGCAAAGAGTCAAGATATGGTAATGTCAGTTAACATGGAACAGTATCATTTGTCACCATCATTGATCTACAGCTGTTTTTCAGCCTTTCATAGTCTCTATTCAAAGATAAAATATATATCCACTTTTCGGTCAAAAGATGGCCGATTGGAAGTACTCTAATAGAAACTTCAGTAGCATGTAAGCAAGGGTGAGAGGGATTTCACTCTTGACTATTTCTTAGACTTGTGTAAATGAGAACTCCCTGAATCTTTTTATTAAATTTTACATTATGATTTAGCCACTAAAGTACTAAAGTGTAGCTAAACCTAGTAGGAGTAGACGTAGAGATGCTATAGTCCTAAAGGTGTCCAGGCAATGTATGCCCCGTGCCACAAAATTTGAGCAGTAAGGCTTTATAACAGTGAATATGTAATATTATGTAATAATGCAATATGAATAGTTATTCACTACATAGAACTTACATCGAAAATATAATCATATACATTCCCAAATAAAGCAACACCAAGCATCACGCCCTTTTTAGAAAGTTTCTTTCCATGTATTTCATTCATTTTTATCTCTTCTTCAAGGGAGAACTTTTATTCTGAATTCCAATCTAGTTTCTAGCTCCTTTAACTAGTTTTGTCTGTGAACCTCATGCAAATTAAATCATATAGTGTAAACTCTTTTGTCTTTTATTTAATTCACCATAATATTTATGGCATTCATTCATGCACTTGTAACTGAGATTCATCTCCTTTATTTTGTGCAATGGTGCTATGTTGTATAAATATGTCACAACATTTATCAACCCCTTCCCTTCATTTGATGGATATCCAGGTGACATCCAATTCTTTACAAGAATATGTAAGGTACTGATAAACATTCTTGGACAAGTGCTATTTTTTTTTTTTTACAAATTATGTATTTTATTTCTTTAAGGTAGTAACCCTGAGATGAAATAGTTGGGTCATATGGTATGTGTGTAGTATTTTATAAGATTGAAAATGGTTCTCAACAGCAATTGCGCCCTTCTGCTCTCAGTAGCTAGAGAACTGTAGTTGATTTGCATTTGGTGTTGATAGTCTTTTTAATTTTAGCCATTCTGCTGTAGTGATAACTCATTGTGGTTTTAATTTGCTTTTCCTTGATGACAATTCATGTTGTGCATTTCTGCATAAACATATTTCCTTTTAATGCTTTGCCTAATCTCATTTCCACCTATAAATACAGTCTGCCTTTGAATTTGAGAGGCATGGTTTTTTTTTTTTTTTAATAATCTAGCCATGCTGGAATTTTAACATGGTTCTTATTTGTTTTCTTAGATTATGCTTGCTATCCATAATTGTTCCTAGTTGAAAATTTGGTCTCTGAGTATGGGCTTGTAGACATGGTAACCATATTTTCTCATTAAAAATAATGTCCACTTCTTTTCTTGGTGGTATTTAAATTTTCCATCCCCAGCTCTTGTGCTCCAATCCATTGATAGAGTCCCATGTGTGTTCTCTGACACTTGGGTGTAATTGTGGTGAATTTGAAATCCCATCCTAAGGTCACTTATTAACTATTGATGGATTCTCCTTTTCTCCATTTAATGCTAAAGTATTCATACTAACCAAGACAGATGGGAACGGCTATAGAGTTTTTCAATGCCACTGCTGTGTCAGCTGTCTTTTGCCTCCCTCATGTGAGGAACTCGAATGCACTTTTGTAGAGGAGGTAATTTATTCAAGGTAAAGGCATGGGGTGTCGGGTGAGGAAAGAAAAGAAAACAGAAAGAAAGTTTGTAGATCCATTCATAAATGCTGCAGTTTTCAAAGACTTACACTTTTTCTTGAACAGAGTTTCTTGACATTAACAACAAGAAAAATGACATCTTTGACAACAACCTTGGCTGACCCATGTTAGAACCAAATGAAGTCTGAGTATAAGAAAGATGGCTAAGATTTCAACATCCGGGACATGTCACGCTGACAAACAATGGTACCATTTTTGGATTTCCTATGAGGCGGAAGGGTGCCCTCTGAGATTTATAAACATATCCATAATGAATGGGCGGCTGTAGTTTAAACTGCTTTGGAGCCTCCTGTGCTGTGCCGACGAGGTCTTCAGTGATTTAGAGAGGTGACATTTACTGTGTGCAGACCGATTATTCAGAGTGACTGTTTGTGTATAGACAGTATTTTAAAATGGCTTGCTGTAGATGAAAAATTCTTATTAAGTCAGAAAAACAGTTTAAGTAGGTAACACTCTCTTGGTTTAGTCTGCTGTAAGTCTTACTGCTTGCCACATGGAAAGTACTTAGGGTGGGAGGTAGTGATGCTCCACAGGTGTAGGCTAAAATATTATCAGATAAACAGACTGAGGACCTTAGCTTGGGACAAGAAACTAACTGCACATCTCTGTTTTTTCCCTTGGGATTCGTCTTTCAAAACCCACATTTCTCTGCTATTGGTGCAACACTCAGTCTCTCCAGCGGTTCATAGATGGAAGATTTTTGGAAGTCTAGAATCTTAACACACACTAACCTTAGTTTGCCCTGTTGATAAAATTTAAGCATTGCTTAAAAAAACTTAATTAAATCCACATAAGATGCTGTTCTTTCTTTATGCCCACTCTTAGGAAAGTATGCCTCTCAAGCTCTCAGTAATGTCTAATATACTAGAGTCCACTGATAGCATTACTCCAGACCACTGTCTTCATTGAAACCTAAGGTAGTCCTTCAAAGGAGGTGGTATAAGAATTGAACCCATTTGTCAAATGAAAAAACAAAGACTCTGGAAGATTAAACTGCACACCCAGGAAGACATGGCTGGAAAGAATGGCAATGGCATCCCAACATTTGCTTTAGTCCAAGACTGTATGTCACTGTGATGTTTGTACTACTGCCTGCCATTGAAGGGCTCTCTGGAAGAGGTATAGCATGTATACCCATGAGTATCATTTTGGTGAAAAACATGAATGACACACTTTGTGGATCAGTAATTTCAAGAAGATATTCACAGCAAATAGACAAATAGAGTGGAATAAAGTAAGAGAACAGACTTAGACCCTGTGTTCAGCGGAGCCTTGGCACTCCAGGACAGACAAACAGGTTTCAGTATAAGCAAACATCAATTTGTAACTCCAAACTTAATTTTCTTCTTTCCCACTTTCCCAGCAAGCTTGTCAGGTTTTACCCTCCAGGAATCCTCTCTTCTGTATCTTAGTTCGTCTTTGCTTCTAGACTGATACATAAAGCCATGAACTTCCACTCTCCCTGAGGTGTTGGTGAGTATCCAATCTCCTCTCTCTCTCTCTCTCTCTCTCTCTCTCTCTCTCTCTCTCTCTCTCTGTGTGTGTGTGTGTGCGTCCACATGTGCGTGCACACAGGCACAAACATGTATGCACAGTGTCTTATTTTGTCTCATGCCTTAGTATGTACTGAATGAACAAGACTTGTGAATTCTATTAGTATACTAATCTATGGTGATAAGTCAACAATGTGATCAGATGAGCAACCACCACACTCACCCCACCTAGGATGGAGACAAGGTAAAGTCAGGATTTATACTGCTCTGTGGGTGTTGCAGTGTTACTCTAGTTAGAAGGTGAGATGTCACAGGCTTCTTCATCTGGCAAACTTGCTACTTTGTTGTCGCCATCACTATCTCTTCCTCATGGTAGTACTTATTATAAGAATGTAACTTTATCTACAGGATAATCACACTACTACCCACAGACTCAGAAAAGCTAAGTAACAATAATGAAAAATGTTTGATCTCACTCTGTAGGGGAAATAAAATAGACTACTGAAGTAAATAGAAAAAAGAAACTGGTTGAGAGAGAGAGTGGGGAGGGGAATTGGGTGGGTGTTAGGTGTAGGAAGGGGAGGGAAGAAGGCTGGATGAGAGAACAAAAATCTGTGGGAACTCAGCTCTGGGATGGGGGGAGGTTCCCAGGAGTCTTTGAGGGTGACTCTAGCTGAGAATCCTAGCAGCTGGGGATATGGAGCCTGAAGAGGCCACCTCCTGTATATAGCCAGGCAGAACTTGCAGTGAAGAGAGGTGAACAGCAACCCACCCACAAAACCTTCCGCCCAAAATCTTTCCTGCATACTAGATGTGCAAGGATAAAGATGGTGCAGAGATCAAGGGAAAACAGTGAGTTGCCTAACTTGAGAGCTTCCCGTGTGAGAGAGTCAACCCCTGACACCATTAATGATATTCTGCTATGCTTAGAGAGAGGGTCCTAGCCTAAGTGTCTCCTAAGAAGCTGATGGAACCGGATGCAGAGATCTATAGCCAAACAAGTGGTAGAGCTCAAGGAGTCTTTTGGAAGAGTGGAGTGAAGGAATGAGGGAGCCTGTGGTATCCATGACACCAGAAGAAGACCTACAGAGTAAACTAACCTGGGCCCATGGAGGGCTAACAGAAACTAAACCACCAACTAAAAAGAATGCATGGGCTACACCTAGGCCCCTTACATATATGTACCAAACGTGTTGCTTGTTCTTCATGTGGGTCTCCTAACAATTGGAGCCAGAGCTGTCACTGACTCTGTTGTGGACCTTTGGATTCCTTTTCCATAGTAGGGCTGTCTTGTCTGGCCTCAGTGGGAGAGGATGTGTTGAGTCTGGATGTGATTTGATCTTCCACGGATGGTTGCTACCCATGGTTCCCCTGGTCGTAGAAGAAGGGGAGGAGAAATGGGAAGAAAGGGTGTAAAGGTGGGACTGGAGGAGTGAAAGGAGGGGGCTTCAATAAGGCTATAAAGTTGATAAGTAAACAAATCAATGAAGAAAAAAGAATATAACTTTACTTTGTTTCTCTATTTCTCATCTAGAGTATAAGCTCTGCAAGAACAGACTTATGTCGGTCTTGGTGATCCTATACTTTTATAAATATTCATAACATAAATGAAGAAAAGAGTGGTTACATTTCAGGCTTTTGTCTCTATCTGCATTCACTAAATTTTATGTATCAGTTAGGTATTCTATTCTGCAAATTTAAACCTTAATAAGCAATAATACTTGACCAGTAAAGCTTCATAAA
Organism: Grammomys surdaster; assembly: GCF_004785775.1. Classification (NCBI taxonomy): domain Eukaryota; kingdom Metazoa; phylum Chordata; class Mammalia; order Rodentia; family Muridae; genus Grammomys; species Grammomys surdaster. Next base: position 11,418,640 of record NW_021604569.1, read on the forward strand.
CTTTTAAATTATTAAATAAAGAATAACATTTGGCATGCCACTGCATATCTAGTGTCATTATTTAGGTGAAAAATATGATATATTTTGCATTGTATAAATCCTTTGTTTCTCCCTTTATAATCTATTTATGAAATACGTAGTGAAGCATGGTTTCCTTCTATGGTAAAAATCCCTCTGTTAGCGAAAAAAATTGAGTGAGTGCTACATTCTCAAATGTTCTCAAATTCAAAATGTTAACTGGTGAACAAAGGCAAATCAGGAAGCTTGATTTAGTGTTAGACATCCCAGGCTTAAAGCTTTACTCATGTTGAATAGTCTGTAACTTTTGACAAGGTGTTCTGTCTATAAGAACCTGGTTTTATTCTTATAGAAAATGGGTATAATAATAGTATCTCTATTGTTGGTTGTTAGGAAGATTAACTGAGATAATCTTCTTATTTACTGAGACAAAAAGAAGTCAGGAAACGTTAGACTTTATATGACTACACAGAGTGAGAAGGGTGGTATACACTTTAAATGCAAATAGTAATTGTGCTATAGCGTTCTGCATTTTTACTTTGTTCATCAAGCATGGCTTATTGCGCCTGCTAATTTAGCTGTAACGATGTTCAAAACATATGTTTGTTCTTCTAAGAATCTGCAATAGACAGACAAGTTTATTTGTTGTTTTTGGCTTGCTTGGATCATTGTAATAAGCCGCCCCATATGTAGAAAGACTATGAATTTCTACAGCTGATTAAAAATATAATTTTCTGAAGAGTCATGGTAAATCTCTTTTCCACAGACACCTTTTAATAAAAATCATAAATTATAAACCTACTCTTATGCAAACAATATTGGCACAACAAGAAAATGATTAAAATGCAGATAGGTTAGGTCCCAAGGATTGTAAAAACGCTAATCACACCCTTTGGTATATGCTGAAACAAACGGTCAGAGTTTAGCTGTCTCCATCCTATGGCCTATTCAAATCTTAACAAAATCCAACAATTATTTTTGATTGGTAGATCTATGTACTGAGATTACTTCAGAAAAGAAAAATGTGTTTCAAAATCAAGGGAACAACTTCGTTGTTAATTTGTGGACTAAAGTGACAGCTACTTTTTTCCATTTTTTTTGAGTGGTGGTCTCAGATGTGGAGTACCTGTAATGATGCTTTGATTCTTGTCTCTGGCAACTCCACTCCAGTCTTCATTGCTTGAGTGGCTGTGATACTGTAATCAGATGTTTTTACTTCAAACCTGAAACAAGAAAGTTTCACTAGATCAAACCCCTGGAGTGTTTCTTGGGGTAGTTTGTGGTACTGATAAACTCAAGTGCAATACCTAGCCTGGCAGCAACATGATGGCGTCTTATTTCCACTTATTGATTTAAATAATACTCAAGTAGTTTGAGTTTCCTTCTGCTGTAGTAGTTTGATTCATGTAAAACAGTAATGAACTCACTCCCTCCCTCCCTCCCTCCCTCCCTCGCCCGCCCCCTCCCTCCCTCTCTCTCTCTCTCTCTTTGGAGTATACCACCATCTTTATGAAGTATGCATTTCATAATGTACCTCCAAAGCTCTCTAATGCCTTCTCCCATACAAATATTCCCAGCACTGTTTGTCACTTGTCCTTTCTTTGATCCCATCCAATCTGTCACTAGGCATTGAGACCCCTTCTCCTTATCTTCTCAGGATAGGATGAGATGTTTAGTGTACGTGGACATTATGCCCAGCTTAGAATTGAGGCTCTCTTCTAATAATTAAGCCTCAACATGAGGAAGCATTTTGCCTGGACTGACTTTGAAGACATCCTCCTGCTCCTCTGTGCTCTTAAATATTAGACCTGCTTGCGTTATCTCTTCCCAGAAATGTATAGTCAATGACGCCTTCTCTTGTAAGACTATGGTAAGATCATTGTTATATTTGTAATTATTCAGATTTATTAAAAATATTTATTTAAAATTTAGTTTTATATTAATGGGTGTTTATGCTTGCAGAGGTCAGAAGAGGGAGTTCAATACTCAGACACTGGGCTTATAGGAAGTCATGAGCTGCCATGTGTGTGCTGGAAATCAAACCAGAGTCTTCTGGTAGTGCAGTGTGTGGGGTGTTTTAACTGCTGAGCTGTATCTCCAGCCTTGCACTTATCCAGTTTCTAATGAGTTTCATTTATATTAATTAATAAATGCAAGTTAATCGATATGCTCTTACTGAGCAACTAAGTCCAGAATGATGGTGTATTGTTTTAAAAATATCATCCTAGGATGCTGTGAATTAGGGAAATACTTACTTATTCGCCTCATGCATTTACAGTTAGATTGGCATCAAGCGTCAAGGTAGTTTGCTGGGTGACCCAGTCAGTGTTCATCTAAGCATGCTTTCAAATTATCGCCTGAGTTCACGGGCTTTTTATACTCTTTCATCCTCGTCCTGGCAGTGGACTATCCCAGACATTATCATCTCACGAGTCCAACAGAAGCTGCAGAGAAAACTGAACTCCAGGAGCACATTTCAAGCCTCTTTTTGTGCCATGCATGTGGATCTTACAGGCTAAGATATTCAGACAAGCTTATAGCCAATCAGTGGAGAAACACGTATTTTCAAAGGGGAAGATCTATGACAGGGATGTTGACGTGGAAGTAAGGAATAGCTGGAAACCACACTGAGGTCTGTAGTAGGTATAATGGACCTATGTTACAGCACTGACTGGATATAATCTGTAGTCTCAGCACTGATATAGTGAAGAGGTATAGCTAGCACTAGAGAAAGAGTGAGAATTAATTTAGCACCAAAGCCATACAATGCAGTGAGCAAAGAGTAAAGGAATATAACACGGTAGCTAAAGACCTGCTGCCTGAGAGGTAACTGTAGTGAATTGGGTCAGCTCCACACTTGATGCTGAATGAGTCAAAACTTAAGTGCCCAATGAAACCTGAATTGGGAGAGGTTGTCTTATTTTCTTTTAGCTTTGGCTGCTTTTTAAAATTTTTACAAAATCAGTAAATATTCACACTTGAACTACACTCATTTTAGAAAATTAGCAAGTGTATGTGTACCAATAAAAGAAAATAAAATACATTCTTACTTCCAATACCCATAACAAATCATATCATAACAGAGGTTGGAATCATGTAGGTAAGAAACAGATGATGCGTTGACTGGACATACGGAGTAGAGATTTTTGTTTTGTTTCCTTACTTTACATGAGGTGTATTTAATAGAAGTGTCTGTATACCTCATTATCGCTGCCCAAGGTTCTCTAATGCAAACAGAAAAATTTCTATTTCACTAATATTTTGACAAAGATTAATTCTCACAGTTTTCACATTATGAGTAATGTTTATATGTAATAAACATATATGAACACGTGATGTATGTAGAAGCAAACTACACTAAACAAATTATCAGTTGTGTTTTTTTAAAATATATTTATTTTTCAAGAATTTAAAGCTAAAGCCCAAGGGCTATAGTTATGTTCCAAATTGGGAAACACAAACTGAAGGGGGCTGAAACCTGATTATGTGCTAAAGTAGGAGGTGGGGGATGGGACTTTCCAATTAGATACCCAAGGTAAATCTCTGGAGAAGGAAGAAGCTAAAATTCAGCCACAGGAGCAAACTGCATTAAGCGGAGAGAAAGTCTTTCTAGGGTTTATTGTTAAAATATATTAAGTGAAATATAAATCCCAGAAGCAAACTGTGCCCCAAAGAGGACCAATTATGCACAAAGCAACATGAATACTTGCTTCCCACCCTGGTGTCTAACAGCTTTGGGTTTTAGGAGTGAGAAGACATGTCATTGCCAAGTTAAAAGAGCAGAAGCAGGCTCTCTCCTAGGAGACAAAAGAGAAGGCTTGTTGAATGAATTGACATATCTGATATTTGACTAACATCTTCTATTAATAGGAAAACAAAGTCAAAGTGGATAATTTCCACATCCTTTGACCTTGCAAAAATGGAAGTTGATAGTCAGTCCATAATCCATCTGTATCTACCTGGTTTTCCAAGGTAGCACAGGGAACAAGCTGGTATCATTCTACAGGGATGAGTGTCAGTTTGAAAGGCTGATCTTCAATGACTAGATGATACTGGAAGAATGTTCTACAGGAAATTCTGATAGCTGAGGTAAAATAGTTCATCTTTGTAAATTCTCAGTGAGGAATGCTTTGATGAAATGTTAGTGCAAATTTCCATAAAATGAAAACATTTTGTCTTAAAATGTGCTCACTTGTAGGAAATCATAGCTCAATGGATTCTATCTAATATTTGGCTTTGAAGCACAGAATTTTAAATTTGTAGGATCCTTGACTATCAAAACATGCAATCTAATTAATTCTACTCACATGCCATTTATATTGACCCTCGTAGTCACAAAAAAAAAAAAAAAAAAACCAGTGGTAAAATGCCACCAAGATGATCAGGGTACTGACAATCAAGATCACATTGGATCACTTGGTGGTAATAATCTAGAATTACCATGTCTTGGGGCCAGTTTAGGGGCTCCAGGCATTGGTAAGACAACCAATGAGCAGCACACCTGATATTGGTAAGAATATAAGGAAGGAAGGAAGGAAGGAAGGAAGGAAGGAAGGAAGGAAGGAAGGAAGG
>NW_021604569.1:11423239-11428239 GCF_004785775.1 Grammomys surdaster
AGGAAGGAAGGAAGGAAGGAAGGAAGGAAGGAAGGAAGGAAGGAAGGGGAAGGAAGGAAGGAAGGAAGGAAGGGGAAGGAAGGAAGGAAGAAAGGAAGGAAGGAGAGAGGAGGATGTGAGGTAGAGAAGGAAGGTTGTCTTACCAATATCAGGTGTGCTGCTCAGAAATTTTGACATTATAGAAAATTGAAAATTTCACTTAAATTCCCAAATAATGTGGTTTTATTCCTTACTGATTAAGTCTTTGTAATGCCACCAAACACTAAAATGCTTGTGTTCTTGCTTCAGAGGACAAGTCCCATAAGTATTCCTTATGAGCATGCTAATAGAACACATCCTTTGAAGCTGTGGATATAGATGGAATCAAGGTTGAGCTAACAGTGGGCAAAGGTTGTTGTTTAGATTATTACTAATATTATCAGGATATTGGCAGGATATTCGCTGTCTGTTCACTCTTTTTCCTTGTACACCAGCATGGAGGAACTACTTAATGAATACTAGTGAATACATTGTTTGAATGTGATTTTTTTTAACAACGTGTTTTCTGTTTACTGAATACTTTCTAAAGAAAGTCAGCCATTATATAAAACAAACAAAAAAAGATGAACAATGGAAGGAAGGAAGGAAGGAAGGAAGGAAGGAAGGAAGGAAGGAAAGAAGGAAAAGGGAGGGAAGGAAGGAAGGAAGGAAGGAAGGAAGGAAGGAAGGAGAGAGGAGGATGTGAGGTAGAGAAGGAAGAAAGTAAAGGAAGGATATAGCTGATTGATTGTACCATCAATCAGCTGGTTTCTGGGTCTTAGCTCTACAGGAACAGAACCACGGGTAGACAGAAACTCTCCAAGTGAAGGTATCTGATGTCATTACCTTCCCTCAGTAATTCCCAGCAATGAGTGGGACAGAAGGTGAGAGGAATCAATCATAGTTGCCACCTAATGTTACGGTTCAAGTACCGGCCCCAGATGCTGTTACTTTCAGGGCCTCAGATGTTAGAGTCTCCATGTCAGCCTATGAACCACAATCCTGGTCCTTATAAGTGGCCATTGTTAAATCTCTTCACCTGGAATCTGAGAATTTTGTCTCTAAAGACTTAGCATCTCTCTGGACCTCTTCTGACTACCAAGGTATTCATCTTCTCTAATGCCTCTTGTTTAACTGCTTCTGGCTCTCTTTGTCTTTGCTTCTTAATTTACGTGTTCCTCCTTTCTGCCCTCATAGCAATCCAACTGTTTGGCTTCTTCTTCAATTGTTAGTGACAGGAAGACTCCTGGTACCTTCTCCTGGCCGGACAGCATTTGGCAGTAGAGGTACACAGAGAAGTATTATGGAACTTGGATCAAGACTAGCACTAGCTAGTTGCTGGAATTACCTCGGAGGATTCTGGAACTTCTCTGTCAAGCTGACATTATAACTCTTTAGAGCTTAAACTAGAACCCAGGACCCAGCACCCAGGACCCAGGACCCAGGACCCAGGACCCAGGACCCAGGACCCAGGACCCAGGACCCAGGACCCAGGACCCAGGACCCAGGACCCAGGACCCAGGATCCAGGAAAGCACATCAGATTAATGGTCAGTCCAGCATGAAAATCTGACTCTGGACTGCATTGGGTCTGGCTGGACCCCAGCTAAAATCAGTCGGTGTCCATTCCCCTGGTGCCCACAATGTCTGCAGCTATCAGATTGGCAGATGATGTGTCATATCTGGGAATGACAGCCTCCATAGATGCCAAGCCTGAGGTGGGGTGCTTCTGTCAGTTGCTGCTCCTGTCATTTCTCTCTGACTGTTTTCAGCTCAGTCCACAATACTGAACAAAGTCAAGGAAAGACCTTTGCAAAGAAGTCTTCATTGGACCTGCTGTTGAAATGGCAGCTGAGTAAGCTAAGGGCATTTCTACTGGTTGACTAACAGCAGTTTATATAGTTCTAGAAAGGGGTATGTGGATCAATCACCATTTACTTGGTGAATAACAACCACTCTTTCTAGATAATCATAGTCACTAAAGGTTGTGTTAAGGACCAGTCGTGCCTTAGTCACCAATCATAACATTCCCTCCATGAGGGAAGGGTGGCCTCCTCTAGCCAAGACAGAAATGTTCTCCCAGGATTCTGCCTGGGGTAGCACCTTCAAGCCAGAGCTGTTTCAAAGCAATTGCTGACTGCTCAAGGTGTGTGATATGGGCATTAAATTTGTCTGGCTGGCTCTCAGATGCAGCTCAAGGCATTCCAGAAGCACGAGAATTCAACAGATGCTAGGTAGGGAGTCGAATTGCTCTGCCCCTGATATTTTGACCCATTTACAGAGAAACAAACACCAAGAGTGTTTATGACATGAATTCGGAGAATATATTAACGCTAACCATGATTTTAAGAGTACTTTACATACCTGCACAGTACCTGGGAAAGGAAGAATTCCAGTGGTCCCTCTCAGAAGGAGGTAAGAAAACAAGGAAAGACCAAGCAAAAGCAGGCAGAAAGAGGAAAATGAGAAAGAAATAATGAAGTAATCCAATATGTTTAAGTTAGTTTTGCTGAGAAAGAATTAATTCGTGTACTCAATATTTTTTATACACTGAGTCATATAGTTATCTGAATCAATTCTCTCCTTGCCTTTTCTTTTCTCTTAAGTCAGGACAGAAGCGTCCCTGTTTTTGTCTCCTAGTAGGTTCTTCCACATCTCTCAGGGCTTGTGGGAAGCCCCAACTTTTGGTCTAGAGTTTCCATAATTCTTCTCTAAGGCGAGTCACATCTATTTCCAAAGAAACCATCTCAACAGTGTGATTTGGTAGCTGCGGGAAGCCTTTTGTACCCTCTCTTTTCTAACGCGTTTCCTCACTAGTTTGGCATGTTGCTGGTTAAAATTCATTCTTTTACAGCTTAGTATCCACTTAGCTCCTCTCCTCTGAACTTTCATCATCCATTATTAACAGTGAATGGCAAAGTGCGTGAAGCAAGTTCAGCCCTATCTGTTCCTGGCATGAAAGTGATGTCTTGGAGTATTAGTGGGATGCGGCTCTATCTCACATAAAATGATGCCTGGGCCCACAACAAAGGTGCCATCTCCCGGTGTCTAATAGGATCACCCACTTCAAATGTGGAACTTCCTTCTTTGAAATATTTGTTGGGATTTCATAAACCTATGAAGATTCTTGAGCTCAAACAAAACCTTTTGGGCTTCGGCGTGAGCCCTGACTCTAAAGAGCTTTCTGTTCTATAAACCGGTTAGTGGATCTGAGTCCCAAGCTCAGGGAGGCTGCAGAAATATGGGGGTGTCAGAAATGAAGAGCTACACTCCTACTTTTTCTTTCTGATTTAAAAATAAAAGTCCTATGGCTTTGGCTGCATAAAATGAATCATATTAAGCACCTCTAAGCACAATTCTTTCGGTAAGACCTAATTTCAGACTGATTAACACTTTAATATGAAACAGAAGCACATCATTTCATTAGGAAAAAATAAGGCTGTCATATGTTGTCTCTTCTTTGTAAGGAGAAAAGAAAGAAAGAGAGAAAGAAAGAAAGAGAAAGAGAAAGAAAGAAAGAAAGGAAGGAAGGAAGGAAGGAAGGAAGAAAGAAAGAAAGAAAGAAAGAAAGAAAGAAAGAAAGAAAGAAGCAAAGGGAGGAAGGAAGGAAGGAAGAAAAGATTAAGAATCACGTTGTAGATTGAGATATTGTGAAAATGTAAATTTGGCCCCAACAGCGGATGAGCAGGGACCTCTTTGAAGAGTCACACCAACACAAAGGTTTGTTTATTTGTTTGTTTTTGCTTTGTTTTGTTTGGGGCAAGCTTCAAAATCCCTTTACTCAGTTGCAAGAGAACTGTCTCCTGGCCTAGAAAGCCGACAGGAAAATAATCTTTTGTGAAAATAGGAATCAAAAGCATCTTCGAGCTTGTCCTTCCTTGAGTTGTCTACAGTGACTCGCTTTGTCCTGCCGATTTCATAGGTCCCTTATTTATTAAATATGTGCAATAAAATTATAGCCATCCTTTTTCAATATTTAAATTTTTTAATGATAATGCCTTTAAAATGCACAGAACATGAATGCAGGAGCTGATGTGATAGGAGAGAGCCTTATTGCACATAATTAACAGACACATAATGTCTGGTAACTAGTAATTTCCTTCTAGCTGAGTAAGGAAATAATTTAATCACGTTGATCAAATGAATCCCAGGAGCCGAGCTTAACATTATGCAAAAAAAAAGAGGTGGGGGAGGGAAAAAAAAAGCCTGCACTAACCGATAAAACACTAACACACTATACTACTTGGGTTTTAAAAAAAAATTACATTTTCCAACCTTGTTGAGCTAACCTTAATGCTTAATAGTATTTAAAAAAAAACAGCCTGATTTTACTAATTGGCTTAATTTGATATTTGGGAAACATTGTTTTCCAACAGTGGCAGGGGGCATTGGCAACAAATATTGGAATGGTCGGCCCTCCTTTTTAGAATCTACTAAAACCTAAGCATTAGAAGGTATAATTCCCCCCCTCCAACAATGTTCCCCCAAACCCTTCTTAGAGCTTATATATGTGGTATGAAGAGTAGGCATATGCTGGTGTGGGGGCAGGCCACTCAGATATTTTCTTCCTTGAAAATCTCTTTTCTAGGATAACTTTCCATCCAACAACTAAATTTAAACCACACTGCTCATCTCTAAATTCCATACTTAACATTCAAAGCAGGCCAAACCTGCCTTCTAAATCACTCCCCAAATTTCCTCTTGATAATGGATGACCTAATAGAGACAACCTGGTAATTATTTTTTTACTGAAATCTTTTGTGGGCCTTCCCATTGTTCTTCTGAACCACTTAGGAAGGGAGAGACAGGCTTTCATAATATGAAAGCTGCTCTCCATAACGAGGTGATATAATTTAACATTCACCTAATACATTTTTATCCATCTATTGTTTGCTAAATAATTCGGGCAATAACACTTTTATTCTTTCCATAATTCTTCCAGGCAATACTGGAGGAATAATATTTTTACTGTGGTGATTGATG
>NW_021604569.1:11430258-11462758 GCF_004785775.1 Grammomys surdaster
CCTCTCCTCTCCTCCTCCTCCTCTCTTCTCCTCCTCCTCCCCTTCTCTCCTCCTCCTCCTCTCCTCTCCTCCTCCTCCTCTTCTTCCTCTCTCTCTCTCTCTCTCTCTCTCTCTCTCTCTCTTTCTGATGTGGAACCAAATGCAGAATGTCTAGCCTGGCATCCATGGTAAAGAGGAGAGCAGAACTATCAGTGAGAGGTGGGTCTCTTTGCACAGAAAAATGGGAGGTGACAGAGTATGCAGGACTTAGGAAGATAACTGAAGACAAAACCCTGTGATGAGACTTTTTGTAAGTTATCATCCCTGACATGGGACATTGAAGTAATGCAACTGTTTTGAGGTCACTGTTATCTTGTAAGGAACTCCTCATCAGAGCTCCTATAAGCCCAACAAACTGTCGGGTTCACTAAGTTAGAATTCGTGTGGAATTATTTTTTAAGTATGTCATTGGGCCTCTCTTTAGAAATAGTAGATGTTTGCTCATGTTTTACCAGGAAAAGTAATGTACAAAAGGGAAAACATAGACATTTTAGCATCTTTATAGAGTAAAGACTCTATAAAGTTTGAACTCATGAACTAATAGAATAAGAGTGTAAATGATATTTCACTATAAATAATTGAATACTTCTTTTAGAATTTGTTTTAGAGAGAAATCTTCATAAAAATGTATGTGTCCAATGCTAAACTTCAAAGTTTAATGAAACTTTCGTCCTATGACTCTATTGAATGTTGTTAAATAAATGGCATTTCAAGGTTTTTAAAAAATGCTGAAACTCAAAATAGCATTTTAATAGATGGATATGGCTATTAGAAGTTAGGACTGACTGTTTAGAAGGCAGCATGCATTTGTCAAACCTTTTACTATAACCCCCAAACATGTCACCATTACACACACACACACACACACACACACACACAATCACATTAAATTTGCACAAAATATGTTTGGCTCACATCATAACAAATGAAGTGTTCACAGATTTTGTTACTCAATTATTTGGGGGAATTCAAAAATATTGAGTTTTAACCTGTGTCAATTTATACCCAGAATCACACACACACACACACACACACACACACACACACACACACACACAATCAATTGTAAATAACTATGAGCACACTATCACAATTACATTAACAAAGTAAAAATTTTCATCTCTTCAAAGAGAGCAAGGTTAACTCTTGGGAGATCTGTAGGTCTCTTTTGCTTTGTGTCATCTACTCCATTGGGAATCTTCCATTATTGTCAAAGGTTAATGCCTTCCTACTTTGGAAACAAATGCAGTCTATCTTCCAGTGATATCTGTATCCTCATACATAAAATAAGGCTACAGGGGGCATTTCTGTGACCTTTGCATTTGAAGCAGGTTCGCTTCTGTTCTTAGATCTTGGGTTACCAAATGGGTCCCTTTGTCGATGGTCTTGTGAACAGTACATACCAGATAAGTACAGTCATCGAGGTCCCTTTCATACACATTCCTTGAACTTTTTGTATTCTTGATGATTTGAGTTGCTGGACACTGAGAAGCTAATGTCTCCAACAGCTGTCTGTAGAGTCTGAGGTTTCCCTATGTGGTCATAAGATGAAGTTACTGGTAAACTACAATGGTTTCTCGGAGAAGCTTTCCTCCTTCTCCTTGAACTTCTGAAGGCTCATGATTAAAAGAGCACTTGAAATCTGCTTGTGCTTGAGGATCTCACCATTTCCTTTAGGAGGAATGATATATATATATAGGAGAAATAGGATAGGATGGTTGATAGGAGTCTCTGCTCTGGGTATGTCACTTAGGGTGTAGTTCTTTTTTTCTCTAGTAGCTTGGGGTAAGTAGGAGAGTATAGGAGTTGGGGTGAGCTTGGCAGAATGAAAGAAGACATTTCACCTAAGTCTCACTGTTCGTTGATTTCTACTTGGAAAATGGAGTTTGAGTACCAACATGGATCAAGCAAAATATTAGCAGTTCTCAGTTGGCCTGAATACAAACTACATCAGACCATTTGACTTATACAAGCTAAATCCAGCTATGTGATGTTGTTGTGGGTTAAGCTTCTATACATTGGCCAAACTCCACTCTCATTCAGGATGTGCCCAGAACAGTAATGTTGGAGCCAAATCTTAGCCCATTCCTTCTCTTGCCTTCTCATGCTCAAACTTATTTCCAGTTCCTATGAGATTCATTGCATTATGGATTCCAAAGGAATTGAATATGAGACTTTTATGACTCAAAGTCACCTAGAGACATCCGGGTTGTAATGTTGGGAAAGAGTCCGAATCCGTCAGCTGAATTTGAGGACTCAGAGAGGCTAAGAGGAAAACCTTCCTCTTTCCACAAACCTCCATGATTGTCATTCCCCTTAGGGTCATTAGGGTTTTTTGTTTGGTTGGTTGGTTGGTTTTGGTTTTGATTTTTCATCAATGAGTAAAATGTTCACATGACAGGAAAACATTCTTTGAGGCATATCTGCCCCTATAAAGGAAGTGATACAGCTCAGATAAAGCCAGAAGAATTTTCCATGTTAGTAAATTTCTTTTGAGTTGGGTGTGAAGGTATGTCAATCATGTCTTAATTGTTAAAATTAAATAATCCTGCATAGTATAGTTTGCATTTTCCTACTCTGAGGCCTCCATCCTTATATTTAATATTTACATATTTGATACAGATGTTGGCAAAGCTGACATCAGAGCTCAAATTGGGAATGGCCTAATCAAATTCTAGTGGTAGTGAAAGCTCCACAAGTCTCTGGTAAAAATTCTTTTACCCTTCTCATCAAAGTGTAAATGTCATTTATTGCCAATACTCAGTTACATTCCTATGTGATGAGTTTCTACTTTCTTCCATCTTCTCTCCTTTGTGGGATTCAGCCTTTCCCAGTAAGCCATGGCTTTGGGGTAACAACGGAAGACACTAAGTGAAAGCCATATCAGGCTACATCGAGATAGGAGCGAAAACAACTACACAGTGTGACTCCAGCCATCACTATAAACAAATATTATTGCAGGAAGTTGGAGCCATCTTCTCAAAAAACATTTATGCAGCATTAGACATTAAACCACACTTTGTTACCAGTTTGGTGGGGAAAACCCAGAATATCAGAACAGACATTAGTTACTTATTTTGGAAACTAAGAGACAGACAGCTCTTATTATGTATTTTATTATATCTGTATTATGTCTGTATTATGTCTGTAGCCTGGAAAGGATGCCCAGGTTAGTTTTGCAAATAATTTAATCTGCTGTGATGCCAACATCTTGTTCTACTGGCACATTACAACTATTGATAGGATGACTTTAGGATCTGGAATTGGATCATTAAGCCAATATCTCCCAAATGTTTACTTCTCGGGTTGTGACGCCTAGTTGCCCCTGGGATGGGTAGAGAACTCATTTTTGGCTCCACAATTTGATTTCTGTTAGGGAGAATAGACTACTCTTCTCTACCTCTTTGACTTTAATGAAAAGGCCAAACCAACAGGTTTTGGGGGTATGGGTTGGGGGTCATGTGGAATAAAACCAATATTGGAACAAATAATTAAAGAACCTTTATTTATTTTGCTAGTTTTTTTAAATACGTGGACATAATGTGTTTTCTTAGAGGCAGAAAAATAAGAATTTCAACTGTTGCTTCCTCACTCTTTGCTCTTCACACACGACCATGTCTCTGCACCCCTCCTGACAGAAGGAGTACTAAGGAAGCCATTTGTTTGCAGTGTTTTCAACAGAGCTCAATAGAGAATGAAGTCTTTCACAGTCAACGTGTAAGACCAGTTTCTTCATGTGGGATGTTCTTACTGAGACTAGTCTGCTGGAATTTGGTATCACAGATAGAGCAAAGGTAAGGGCGAGAGAGGGCATGAGTGAGAGAGAGGGACAGGGACACGGATACACACACACACACACAAACACACACACACAGAGAGAGAGAGGGAGAGGGAGAGAGAGAGAGAGAGAGAGAGACAGAGACAGAGAGACAGAGAGATAGAGAGGCAGAGAAACAGACACAGACCAAGAGGCAGAGAGAGCATTATACTAGTGGATTAATAGATCTGTTGTCTGTGAATAGTTCTGTGAGCAATGTGTCCCACATGGTACTGGCAGGGAAAAGGAAGAAGGCTGATCAAAAAAGGTACTTTATTCTTTTTATTAGTTATTTTATTTATTTACATTTCAAATGTTATCCCCTTCCCAATTTCCCCTCTGCAAACCCCCTATCCTATACCCTCTCCCCCCTGCTTCAACTGAGGAAACTATCAATGAATAAAATTTGGACTGAAAGAATAGTCTTTCTTTTCAGACTAAAAGAAGAAGGAGGAGGAGGATGAATAGAAGGAAGTAGTAGTAATGAAAGAAGAAGAAGAAGAGGAGGAGGAGGAGGAGGAGGACAATCATATGTTTTTATGGCTAATTATTTACAAATTTTAAATCAAGTAAACAGTCTTAAATAATTTGTATTTCATTCTCAAAACACGTTAGAGAATGATAAATATTAAGCTTTTATTTCATTGAATGTCAGCAAAAATATGAACAGATACTATATTCAGTTATTATTTTCTCTATCTGTATATTATATTATTATTCTACTGTATATTCTATTGTATATTCTGCTGAAAGGATGTTGGATGAGTAGTTATAAACACATATATAATGTATAATTGCTATACATTTCCTATAAAATGTATTCCTTATACTATAAGATTTGCATAACAGATAGTGTTGAAAATCATGCTAAATTTGACAACTTTTTGTGAGTTATTATAATTTTTGGAAACTATTTTCTTAACTCAAGTTTTAGAAACATTGTTTTGCTATAGAGTAACCACTTGAGTTATCAATAAAACTCTAAAGTCAATGCAATGTTTGGAAATTAAATAAGAGTTTTTGTTATATCATGCTAAGATGCTTAAACATATTACTTAAACATATTACTTAATCTAAATTATCATTGTGAACATTAGCATAAACCGTTTTATTCCTTTGAATTGCTAATATTATATTGCTATTTTTAACACTTAGTTATACATGTAGCTATTCATCATAATAAAATAGTAATGAAAAGGGAATTGATAAGAGAATAAATATGTGATAAATTATTTGTAGTGTAGTATAGGTGGCAACTGTAAAATTCACCTTTGCTGTGTGTTTTACATTTTCAATAAAACAAACATAAAATTACACTTAACTGAAAAAAATAACTATATCTCAAGACAGTTTAGAAGGGAGTTGTCTAAAGTATAAATTTTCAAAAAGCTATACATAAGCTTTCTAAAATATGTAATATAAAACTGAGACTCAATGCATGAAGGCAACAAAGGTACATGACTCAACTTATAATAGAAAGCACTTCGAGACTCACTTGGTAACATGACAAACTCTAAAGTGGGCATAGAACTGCACTGATAAGACACCCAGGGGAAGGGCAGGAGGACAACTGCACTTTCCTGATGTGCATGACTCCTGTTCCATGAGTACAGATGTGAGTCCATTCAAAATCAAGTGGATTCATAAGGACCACAGGAAGCAAACTTTTCCTCAAATAATATAATGCACACAATTTTAGTGAAAAAGTCTGATGAAACTGTAAAGACAAGTAGAAAGCATTAGGAAGATCAAAACAAATAGAAAAATAAAGCAAATTTGGAGTATTTTTTAAAAAGTCAGGGGGAAACATTTTCAGTGTTGAAATCAATGATGGTATCTGACTAGTTTGGATAATGCGGATTTGACATGTCACTGGCAAGTCGTAGGCTCCTGGGTAGAAGTGAACTTGAAAGTGGCTTTAATAGGGACGTCCCTGTTTCACACTGATAACATGGCATACTATTTGGTTTTTATCCATCCCAATTCCCTGAAATTAACTTCTAGAGTCCTTGGAATTGCTTAACTTACAGTGTCTTTTGTATGCTAATGAGCTGACTGATGACTAATAGTCCTGAACAGCTTCAGAATGGAGATACCTCACCAGAAAAAGTAAAGTAGAATTAAAAGGTAGTATTTCTCAGCCATGTCCTGCTGCTATCTTCCAAGGCATGAAGAGGGAGCAGCCTTAATCTGACCACCAGCGGACAGTGATACAACCAATCTGATGGAGCCTCAAGTCTAACACCAGATGCATGCTGGGATTTTGAAGAGTGGAACATGTAGGTTTCTAGGGGATTACACTCATGGATGCTGGCAGTATCCTTTGTAATAAGCTGGTAAATATTACATTTATTGAGGTTTTTTTTTAAATCTGTGTGGCTTAGAGGGCTGAGATACGGGAACAGTTACTGAGTAGGACTGAACTAAGAGCCACTCACCTGTGTCCACAGCCACAGCAAGCCACAGCATTGCTTGTTTGCTGCATATGGCAAACTTGTTAGTTTCTAATTAACTTATTTTCTTATTTCACTACAGGTCCTTAAAATCAAGAATCATAGTTGAGCAGTAGATTTTCATTTATTTAAATAAGCATAAAATGTTTTTCTATAAAATCTGCTAATATAGATTTATTAACTATATAGATTTCTCAGCATTGAACTAACTTTATATTAATAAACATGCTGGATCATGGTATACTGTTCTTTTAAATAGATGATCGACTATTTTCATATGAATTTTGCATGAATAATAATGATTTAGGTTCTACTTTTAAAATATTCCAGTATCATGTCTACATTAGGTTTCTACTATTCAATCTGATAGGTGTCCTCTTTTATAATGGTCAATAAAGACATAAATAATATAGTTATCTGTTGCTTGATGGTTTGACAAAGTTAATATTAAAACCATTTGGGGCCATCCATTTTATTCTGTTGATAAATATCTTATAAAATTATTGATTTATCCATGTATTCACCATAAATTATTAAAATTTACATTTTGCTGTATTATTATTTCACCTATAATTTTATGCATAAAATTACAAAAAAATTATCTCACTATTTTGGTTCTTATCTTTATAATTCTTTTGTGTTCCTAATAGTGTTTATATATACTTTTCTGTATTTTTATGAGACTTGACAAAGGATAGCTAGTCCATTGATCCTTTTTAAGAATTTTAATTTTACAAAGTATATTACACGATACTTTGACTTTACATTTGTTGTCTTTTCTCTATATTGTTATAGTTTCAAGCTCTTTTAAAATAAATACTGGTGTAGCTATTCATTTTCTTATTGCTACTGTATATATCTTAGTAGTTTTGTAATATACTGTTAATATGTTATTCACGTGTAAAGAGTTTATATTATCTTGAGTTTTAAATTACTTTTCAACTGAAAAATTATACAAAGGAACATTAAAAACTTTCAACCATTAATTTTATTTTCTTTTAATTAGATATTCTTATTTTTATTAAAAAGTAACCTGTATTTTTTTCTGCTCCTTCATGCCCCTTGAGATTTGATATAGCCTATGATGTGATCAGTTTTTATAATTTATTATAAGTATTACAAATATATATTAGACTTTTGTTTTGATAGTGTCATTACAGGCTTATTTTTATTTCCTTCATCTATTGCTTTTTGGAAAGTGAGTGACTGCCTCCTACTATAGTCATAAATCTGTTATACCTCCATATTTTATAAATAATTTTTGATTTATAAGCAATACAAACTCTGTTATTCACTGAATAAAAATTTGACTTGACTCATTATATTTCATGATGACATTTTTAAATTTATTTAGCACCTCTCATGTATCAGGTAGTTGCTATGGGATCACCTCCAACACTAGATAACCTAGAAAGAAATTGGTAAAATGAATTTTTTCTTCTATAAGTTGTGCTGGGTAATGACATATAATCAGCAGAAGCAAGGTAACTGGTATACCCATGTCTTCAGCAGTAGGCCCTTGCCATATAGTTATGGTAGCCTTCAGCAGCAGTGCAATGGCTTATATTGACCCAGAGTTTTTAAGGGCCTGCCTGGTGGGAAACTCATAGAGAGATGGCCCACTGGAATTCATATTTAATAACTGTGATTGTTAATCTCAATAATCAACCTGACACAATCTAGAGTTTCCTGAGTGATACTCTTCCAGGTATACCTGTGAGGGACTATGTTGGTTAGTTTGGCCTCTGGACACACCTGTGAAGTATTATCTTGATTAGGATAATTGAATACCTACCCACTGTGGGTGGGACCACTCTCTGGGCAGAGATCCTGGACTATATAAAATGGAGAAAGTGAGCTACACATAGACAATCATTGTTTTCTTTTTCCTGACTACAACACAGCTTTCCCAAGCTCCACTATCTTGACTTTCTTGCCATTATGGACCATACTTTGGTACTATAAGCCAAAAGAAGCCTATTGCTTTTCTCAGGGTGTTTTATAGCAGCAACTGGAATGAGAAATGAGATGAAAATTGTCCTGAGAAGTGGTAAACCTGATCATGTAGCCCTTAGTCCTTTGAATTGTTTTATTAATAGAATCAATATTAATAGTATTGGGTGCTTGGGGGAGAACTGAAAGAGCCATACTGGGGATAGCTCAGAAGACTGTGATGATGAGTGTAATGTGGAGAGTATAGGGCTAGCTTATAAGGTTTCAGAGAGCAAAGATAGTTTTTTCAGGAGCTATGCTCTGTATTATGACCAAAAAAAACTGGATTTAGCTCATCTGTGTCTTGAAAACTTGAGCTTAAAATGAAGGATTCCTTTGTTGGGTGGAGGAAAGGTGTGTGGAAAGCTGTACTGAAATTATTTCTTTGATCTAGCCTAATGTCAGATTCCGTCCTGAAGCCCACTTCCTTGTCCTTGGCCAATGTCATATTCCTGCCAAGCAGCCCATTTCCTTGTCCGTGGCCCATGTCAGATTCTTGCCAAGCATCCCCAAAAGATCTCCACCTCTCCCCCTTTTTTATTTCATAAACAAGACTGAGCCTGTCTTAGGTCATTCTGCCAAGAATGCCTTCCTTACCCATCATGGAATATGCATTATCAAAAGCAATGCACTTATCTCTTAGGTTGGTAAGGCTCTGTACAAAATCTTACCTGTCCTTGGTTTGCCAGCCTGTTAATTTAATAACTCTGTCTGGGGTTCCATTTTCAGTTTCAAGCCATGTACTTTGGCTGCAGAAATCTAAATCTTAGGCTAGAACAAAGAAGTGATTTCAGGCAGAAATCTAAATATTTGACTAGAATAAGGAAGTAGGCTTCAGACATGAAAATGACTTTGGGCTAGGACAGGGAAGTAGGCTCAGATATTTTGGTCATCCTGATAAGCCCTTAGTAACAGTATTCATGGGAGTGTTCATGGAACTTTGTTGCTTGACTTGCTTGTTCTTTGACTATTTGTATTTATTGTCTTGCTTGTTCCTTGGCTATTTGCATCTATTATATTGCTAGTTCCTCAATCTAGAACTGACCTTAATACTTGAATGTAATTAAAATGGTATAAAAGAAAAAAAAAAGGAGGAGGGGAGAGGGAAGTGTTTCTCCAGGACAAGTATACAGAAGTTGATGTAACTATGGTCCAGGAGGATCAGGCTACATTCTAAGCAAATAAAAGAATAAAGCAGTATCTTCCACATGGTACTAGTTTTGGAGGCATAAGAGATACAAATTGGAGGAGTTTCTAAAAGCTTGCTCCATTGTTCCAGAGAGCAGCTGAAGCCAGATACTTGTAGCTGTGATGGATTCCTTCAAGGAGTTCTTAAGATGCTACTGTGTGAAGCTCTGTGGGTAAACCTAATGTTATAGTGAAGATCCTGGGATATTAAAGACAGTAGAACTATGGAATACACACCAAGGAGAACTATGGGAATGGACCAGAACTGGCCCAACAGAGCTGCTATGTGTGATACTGGTGACAGAGATGGAGGAGTCAGACTACTTAAGTCAGCTGGAGCCCAGTCAATTTTATCCTAAGCCCAAGATGCTTGACACAGAGCTTCAGGCTTTATTGTTTGACTTATTGGACTTCGGGTTTTTTGTTTGTTTGTTTGGTTGGTTGGTTTTTGTTTTTTGACCAGATTATTCCTTGCTATGCCCCAATTCTTCCCTCCTGGACTAGAAATGGTTACCTTGTGCTATTATGTATTGTAAATATATAATTTCATAGGATTTAACAGTTAAGGGGCTGGATTTAAAAGAATTGGAATTAGTATGGCTTTGGCAAGTTTTGATGCTGAACCAGATATGGTTATGAGCCTAGGAGAATGAATAGGGGAACGTTATGATTTAAAATGATTTGTTTGGATGTCAAGATGAAAAAGGATGGAGTTGTGATGGTTAAATTCAATTGCTGATGTAACAAGCTCTGGAATCACCCAGGAATGATAAGCCTTCAAGGGGTGGGGTGGGGGGGTCATGCTTTTGAGGGACTGTGTAGATCAGCATAACCTCTAGGCATGGCTGTTAAAAATTATCTTGATTGGGTTAACTGTGATGGGAAATCCTGCCAAGTATGGAAGAAACCATTCCCTATGTACGAGATCCTGATGTGTATAAACTAGAGAACTTAAGCCGAGCACAAGCATTCATTGTTCTATTTTTCATAATTGTAGACACAATGAGATGCAACGTTTTAATCTCATGCTGTCTAGACTTCTCTACCATGATATAGCTATATATGTATTGTACTTTGAAATGGGAGCTACAATAAACCCTTTCTTTAAGGTTCTTTTGTCAAAGTACTTTATTCCAACAACAAAATGTATCTAAAACAATAACCTATGGCTTCTTGAAACTTTTTTAAATCAACAATGCAGAGTACTTTCATTCATTTTTTTAAAAAATTCATGATACAAAGGTTTTAAATGATTTTTCACAGGTCATAAATTTTGGTTGACCCTCTCCTCTATCCTTTCTTCTCCTTACATGGTGCCCACTCCCTCCACTTAATCTTTTTTACCAGGAATATTCCTTCTGTTACTTTCCTATCTCATTCATTCTATAAATTTCCACATGCTCTTATTTTCTTTTGATATGGACTTTTTTGTAGTTTCTTAGGCTTTACACACATCCTATGGGTGCTGCAAACAGACTTTGGTTTTCAGCAAGAACAGGAAGTGCTCTGACACACTGATCCATCTCTCCAGCCCCTATGTTTATCTCTGTGGCTCTGAGGTATTATTTGAAGTCAGGTATAGTGAGGTCTACAACATTATTTTCTTTGCTTAAGATTGTTTTCATTATCTAAGATCTTTTGTGTTTTCATGGAAATTTGAGAAGTTATTTTAATTTCTGAGAAGAATGGCACTGTAACTTTGATAGAAAGCACATTATATTTGTCAAACATTTCTGATAGGATGACCAATTTCACAATGTCAGTAAAGCATAAGAAGGGAAAGAAGATCTCTGTCTCGCTTAATCTTGATGTCCTGCGCACATCCTCTCAATGAGGGTCCGTCCAGAGGGGTCCGTTCCTCGAGCCCCACGTCTGGGTGCCACTTGACCCGACTGGCAGGCCCTAGTTATTCGTGGGGGCGAGGAGGACTGCAACCTGCTATTCTTCAGAAGATATGGTACACTGCTTGAGTTATGGTCTCCTTGCTATTCTTCAGATGATATGGTACACTGCTTTGAGTCTATCTGCAGTTTCCAAGCAGGATCTTGCAGTTGCCAAGCTTCAGGGAACCTTGTGCAGCTGGGAAAAGGTAGGGGGTGAGGGTAAGGGCGAGGATCCTGACTTCTGGCCCATCTGGATTAGAACTTCTAATGGCAGGCATCACGGGTGATTCATTTTTGCCTGGAAAGAAAAAAGAAGGGGATTCTCAGGGAGATCTCTCTTCCCTGGATGTAAATTATTATTCAAAACCCGCGACCTGTCATCCACGGAACCAGGTTGATGCTGCCATCAAGAAGACGGTTGAAGTTCATTACCATCAGCCGAAAATTGAAGAGGATCCAGAAGTGACTCTGCAGGAGACTGACACAGCTGCCAGCTCCCCTGCCTCCCCCCTACGGTCGACCGCTAGACTTCCACGCCCTCCAGAAGGGTTCCTGGTATGCCTGGCTTTGCCCCCGTTTCTCTCGATAGAGAGCTTGGCCTCTTGATCACCACAACAAAAATTGGCTTTTTCCTAAACCAAGGCCGCCCTTGATATGGCCGCTAACATTGGGGAGCCTTCCTTTATGACAATATTACACCCCAAACTGACAAATGGTTGGTAAATTGAACATTTACAAGGGACTAGGATGGCTGTGAGTTAGCCCAATGACGGGATTATTGTAGGTCCACTTCCCAGGGGCCCACCCAATGCAGCCGAAAAGGAGTGCGTGGTGCTGGGAGTGGGTGCAGCCTACATGGCCTAAGACAGGGCCCTCACCCTCCTTTCACCCACATCGGAGTCCCTTGACGTTGCCCATCGTCGACAGCCTAAAACCTTCGACCATCGATGTGACTCGTCTCACATCAGTGTTTTGGGGTTGTGAACTTGTCTAAGACCCCCCCATAATTAGACATCCAAATTCAAAATTCACATAGTTGGGATTGATCATAAGATGCCTTCTCTAACTAAACAGAGAAGGGGGAGATGCCAGAAGCCAGGACCCTCGCCCTTACCCTCACCCCCCACCTTTCCCCACCTGCACAATGTCCTCTGAAGCTTGGCAACTGCAAGATCCTGCTTAGCAACTGCAGATAGACTCAAAGCAGTGTACCATATCATCTTAAGAATAGCAGGGAGACCATAACTCAAGCAGTGTACCATATCTTCTGAAGAACAGCAGGTAGATCATAATTCAAGGCAGTGTACCGTATAGACCATGACATGTTTCAAGGCACAGGCCAAGAAGATTTTGTACTTTTCCACCATCTGGCCCCTCTTACCCCCTCCCCTTGTGAAACATGGTATAAAAAAGCATTTCATGTTCAAAAATAAATAAATTATTTATAAAAAAAAAAAAAAAAGAAGGGAAAGAAGAAAATCATCCAAAGAGGGACAAAGTAAACACCAGAATAAGGTAGAGGAGCAGGACAAATAAGAAAGCACAGTAACATATATGTATGAAAATGGAAAATGGCATAATAAATCCTATTAATTTGTACACAAACTTTAAAAGTTAATATTAACAAATATAAAGAGAAGAAAGAAGATATTTAGATATCAGATAAACATTCATTTGGAAACTCAAAAAGAAAGTCAGATCCAGGAGACAGGAATATCAAGTAATCATCATAGATAAAGACCAAGCTCTGAATCCCCAGCATGTAGGTATAGCCTTAGAACCTGGTGACTAGAGAGAGAGAGACATAATACAAATATAGAGGAGATGTACACATTTACAGAAGTGCACAGAAATGACCTACTGCTGTAGGGCTATTTCCCCTTGTGTTTATTTAGCAACAGGAAAAGTTTATTTAATCTGAAAAATCTTAATGACAGAGATAGCGAGAACTAACTACAACATTCACAATGCCATGTTAAGTGAGCAGACCCCATGTCCCCCCATGTCCTGTTCATCTCAGTTGGACGGTGTTGATCAAAAGTAGAAAGAGAGCAAACACACAAACTGGGAGCTCTGAGTTGGTGTAAAGTATTTCTCATGTACCTGGTCCTGTCACAGCCAGCTGCTTCTGTTGTGAAGTGCACATTCCTCATTAATTACTCCACTGGGCAGGTAATTCATCTCTACCAAAATGTCTCCACCAGCAACACTGGATACTATCCAAGTTTTCACTTTTTATCCATTAATCTTTTATTTCAATATATCTCCCCTTCTGTTAGAGAAAGGTAATTTTTCCTCTTGTTCTCTTTACATTCCAAGAGAATGTCAAACACAAAACTCCTAATGCTGTCTCACTGTTGGTAGCAAGTGCTTTATCTAAACAGCTTTTCTGGAAGCACCTATAAAAATTTAAAGGAAATAAAAACTTTCTTTTCACTTTTAGAAAGCTCGTAGAAGTGTATTTAATTGTTCTTTGTTTCTTCTTACCAATAATTTCATGAAAATGAAGGAGAAATACTTTTCTATGATATGGACACATTAATGTCTATACACTACCCCATCTCAAAAATGTGATGAACCCCATAAAAAGGAATATTGTGAATACTATTTTCATACACATCTACTCATTGTGAGGCCTTGAGTCTGTTGAGTAGCACTGCTCACTTTTGCTGGGACAAAACACTCAAGATAACTATGTCCCATGCAGATGTGACTCTCATCTTCAGAAGTTCCAGTTCATGGTGCCATGGGCCAGTCCATATGGCTTTGAGCTGGTAGTAGCACAGGTACCATGACAAGAATGTGTGACAAGCAAACTTCTCACTTCACACAGCTTAGGAAGCAAATAAGGGGAAAAGGGAGGGACTGGGAACCTAAAACTCCCTGCAAAGGCACATTTTCTATGAACTTTGTTCTAGTAGATTCTAGCTTCTAAAAGTCAGTTCTACCACCCTCCACTAACAATAGAAGTTGGAAAACAAAGTTTTTGAGCATGGCCTCTGGGGGCATTCAGTAGTCAACCCCCCCCCCATGTATTCTGTTCTAACAAACCTTGAGCCAAATAAATTCTTCCTAGCCTAAGCTATGTCCTGTACCTCGTTACAACACTAGAAAAATAACAAATACACTTTGCACATGTGTGTTGTTAGGAGGCTAACTTGGATGAATTAAAAGAACAGGTTTCTGACTGGAACTCTGGGATGTGGAATATGAAGAGTCATGGTGCCCCAAACTAGTCTTTTCTGCGAGATGCATTGTAAAGAAAATCAAATTTTTATAAAGCCTTTTTGACTGGCTACAGTTGACAGAAATGTATCTGAAAACATTTCCTATACTAATTTGTGGTGAAGATTAGTAGGGAATGACATCATGCCCCACCCAAAAATAATTAAGTAGGTAAAAACCTTATCTCAGTGACAGTCCAAAGGGATCTGAATCTCCTTTAATGATTCCTGCCTGAATGAATTGCCACCTATGGGGAGGTAGAGTTAGTCCATTGAGAAAAAAAAGAAAGAGAACTTGAACTTTGTCATCCTTGAATGAATCCAGATTACAGAGAGTACACTAGCAGACACTGGGGGGTTGCAAAGGGAAAAATGTATATTCTGTGCTTAGTCAAAGGGTTATGAGCCAAGATTTTTGTTTATCCTCTTGTAATTATTTTTCCCCAAGCAACAGGGAAAAATAGACTATCTTACCAATAGTCTATTCTATATCAGACTTTATGTTGATGTGTGGTGACTATATAAACCATTGAGGCAGGAATTATTAATAATCTGTTCTGAAAATGAGAAAATCAAGACTGTGAGGTACAAAACCAACAACAACAATAACAAATTAAAACTTATCCATGCTTGTCAGCTACTAAGAGCAGAGCTGGCAGTAAGCAACTCTACCTGAGCATTCCATGGGCCATATGATCCCTCACCTGAGGGCTGGCCTGAATCACAGAGATGAAGACAGACCTTACATCAATGAATACAGGGGAAAAAGTCATCTCATGGCCAGTTTTGCATTTTCCTGCCTTCCATTACCAAAATAAAAGGAATTCTATGTTCCAGAACTCTTTATGGAAAAGTTGGAAATACTTGGTCGATGGCTAAGGCAATTAATGGCAAATGGTTAAAGTTATGATTATCCACGTACGTAGAAATTCCTGTAGCATTTCTGAAATTTAGAACCATCAGTTCCCAAAAGTTTTTGTCCCCTTTATCAGAAAATTGACAATTAAAGAAAAAACTCTTGAAATGAAGGCTTTTCACAAAATGTCTAG
This sequence comes from Grammomys surdaster, assembly GCF_004785775.1. NCBI lineage: Eukaryota > Metazoa > Chordata > Mammalia > Rodentia > Muridae > Grammomys > Grammomys surdaster. The sequence goes on from NW_021604569.1 coordinate 11,445,904, forward strand.
GCATGAAGTAATTCTCAGAATAGACTTCAAGGCAGATACAGGAGGATAATAGAATGGAAGGATTGAAAATTCTCATATAAAAATGCTTGGACAGTTTATTCACATTTAAGCTTCTGAAAAGAATAGTCAGCTATCATCTTGTCCAGGATTATTCCATTGTCTTCCTGGTTGAACAACTTGCTATTTGAGATTTCATTGTGTTTATAGAAGCCTTGATAACATACTTAGATCATACTCAACCAGCTTTGCTTTATTCTTTAGGATTTCGGGGACAGTTTTACATGGTGTACTAAGTTACTCATAGACATTACTTTCTTTTTATCAGGATCACTTTTGAGGAATTATTTTTGATTAAAGATGGAGGATTAAATGCCTTCCCACTGAGGATTGTTACAACTGACACTCAAACTCTGTTGAATAAAACACAAATCCTTTATTCATTTTTTTTCATTCTAATGTGTGAAGAGCTGAAAATACCATGCTCAATCTTGGGATTATTGTCAATAATAGGTTTCTTTGGGTTGTGGACAGTAATAAATGTTCACTTCCTCAAAGCCTAGAAGGCATTCTGGCCACTTTTAGCTGTCAGAAAACAAATATAAGAATTAAACATCTTAGGATTGGGAAAGTAAATGATATAGGGAGAGTTTGTTGATTCCTTTGAAATCTCCAGAGGTAGTCATAGTTATTTTTAACTAACTTAAATACTCACCAACAAGTCATTGAGAAATGTCTACTTCAGACAGGTGTTTAGTGGTGCTATCCTATCTATATTATAGATGAGAAATTCCCAGCATAGACTTCAAAACAGATACATAGTATCTCTTGATATTTGAAATAATAGAAATATGCCTCCTTTTATTCACTTTTTCCTAGACAAAGGATGCCTCTCCTTTCTATCCACAGTGAATGTCTCAGTTACCTTTCTCTTGCTACAATAAAGCACCATGACCAAGGCAACTTAGAGAAGAAACAATCTGCTATGGCCTACAGTTCCAGAGTCCACAATGGCAGGAAAGAGGCAGAAAGTAGCAGACCAACCGCATTTGGAAGCATAAGCACGAAGTAAAAAGAGCCAGTAGAAATCATGCTGGTTTTAAATTCTCAAAGCTCCCTTCCAGTGATACACTTCCTCTGGGAAGACCACACCTTCTAAACCTCTCCCAGACAGTGCCACCAAACTGGGAACCAAGTGTTCAAATTCATTAAGTTTTATGGGGGACAGTCTCACACCAGCACGGTGGGATGCCAGTTCAGATGCAACAGACCCCTAGTAATAATGACCATATACCTCTGGATGTGTTTAGGTACTGTCTTCCAACTTCAGAACAACTGCTCAAAATATGAAATAACATGACTGTAGTAACTGAAGAGTCTTAAATTCTCAAGTGTTATTAAAGCAATATTGCTTCTTCTTCTAGGGTACTAAATTATCATAGGATTGCACTTCAGGAGTTTTCTTTGGCTAGCCAGGTTTTAAGTTCTGAGCTTAGAAGCTCACACCATTGTTAGCTTATTTATTGACACATATTGAATCAAAAAATCCCATTGTTTCTTTATTGAACTTCTCATCAGTTCATGCTGACAGTATCTCTTCTTTAGTTTACTCCCTTCTTGTGTGAATGGCTATATCTACAAGAATACCAGCTCTCCTTAGGTATAAATGAACCATCTAAGTTCTAGTCTCTGCTTCTTTGTAGCACCTCCATGAAAACCATGACCCTGGGTCATGAAACCTGGGTTTTATTGTTGTTCTTTCTTTCTTTCTTTCTTTCTTTCTTTCTTTCTTTCTTTCTTTCTTTCTTTCTTTCTTTCTTTCTCTCTCTCTCTCTCTCTCTCTTTCTCTTTCTCTCTCTTCTTTCTTTATTTCTTTCTTTTTTCTTTCTTTTTCTTTCATATATTAAAATTTGCCTTCCCACTGAAATATATTTAGATTATTCCACAAATATATTGTAATACTTGTGAATTTCCCTTCCCTCAGAGGTCATTGGTCAACTGGCCTTCAAGACCACAGTGAGGAGAAGCATCAAGCAGGGTTCAGATGGCCATGAGTATGACTGGAGAATTTCCAAGAGTTAGCTTCAGTGAGACAGCTCTACTTTATTGTTCCAGGGGCAGGGTATATAAGGGCTCTTAGGGGTACAGGTAGAAAGGGATGGTTGGTCATAACACAGTACCTAGTTATCATATGGATGGGAGAAAAAAGTAGGATTTATGTCCTGAGTCATGCAGCACCACTTGCATGGAGCATCTGTGCTCACAGACATTCTCAAGGCAAGGAGAGTCAGAGAAAGGGGAGCTCCACGAGAAAGGGATTCCTCCAATTTCCAATGAGCTAGAGAGCTATCTAGAGATGGTGGACAGCGACCTTAAGAGCAGGGTCCTCCAACAAACACTATTGTCTCCTTATCTGGGTTCTTGAGATAATGCATTTGACCTACACTATAGGTAACATCTATACTTCAGCAATTTAGGTTTGTATAATACTTACATGGATGTCTATCGTGCTCTTGGAGACTACAGCTTCACTGAAGATAATGAACAAAGCTTATATATGCTGTTTTAACTTTATTTCTCTTTTCCCATAATAACACAGAAGCCACTTGTGGCAAGAATCTATTGAAACACATTCCTAGCTCATGCTCTAATTTTCTAGAAAAAGTATCCCTCTGTCCATAGTGATAGAAAGAAAAGCTATAACCCTAGCTGATAACTGAATGCCCAATGTTGATTTTTACCAAGATCAAATGTGACCCAAGATGGACCAATCAGATTCTAATTTTCTAGAATGTAGATCAAGGGACAACAATTGCCTCTGTGTTGATTGTTCTTACTGAATCAATTTAAAAACAGAGATGATCATCTTTAAAGTATACAAAAGTAAATATACCATGAAAGTAAGAAAGAAAAGCTAATCTTCCAAAATAGAGGAAGTCACATACTGGGAGGTTGGAGAAAGCAAGCAAAGCTCTTGTCCTTTTACCACAGTAACTTCAAGGCAATCTCTTCCAGATGGAAAGTATTTTTATCATCTATATAGTACTTAGTCAGATTTGTAATTAACTTTAACTTTTTAAAACAGAAAACATTTATTGTGTTTCTGTTTTGTTTTACTTTGCTGCGGCAGGGTCTCATGTAGTCTAGAATGGCCTTGACATTCTGATTCTCCTTGGCTCCAGCTCCCAAGTATTGGAAACTAGGTGTTTATCAGAGTAGTACCTGGTTTAGGTTGTTTATACAGGAGATGAACCCATGACTTTGTGCATGGTGGGTAAACACTCTGCTGACTAACCCATGAATCCAATTCTCCTATTAAGTTTTTGACTAATTCAGATAGATATTACTTGGACATATATAGTTTCTTCTCCTCTTCTTTAGTGACTATTGTGGCAATGCATTTGGTGTACTCACTGCTGGCCCACTATACCTTTAAAAAAAAAGTAAGGAAAAAAAAACACGCACAGTCTGTGTAGTCACAATCCATTATATTTGCTAAACTTGTGGTTCTAGGATACATTTTCCTTAGTCTGGTTTCTTAGTAAATGAGACTGGAGTTTGAAGATGGACAATGTTAATGGAATATGACCAATCTCAGTGGGGGAGATCTAGGGCAAGCTATGATTTCATGTTGGTTTGGGAACGAAGGAGAGTACCAAAGTGACAGGAAAGAGGTATTAGAGCAGAACTAGGAAGTCAGAAGGCAATCTCTTCACTTGGTAATTTTACTGTGTGCTACTCTTGTGTATAAATCCAGTAAAAAGCATCTGGGAACAGCCCGATAGCCTGAGACAGGGATGGATGGAGGCTGGAAGTAACCAGACTTGGAGCCTCTCACAGCAAGTACAAACCTGTCAGCTATAAATCACGATGTTTATGGGCCTTCAATATTTACACTCTAATTAAAATATCATAAAGGAAGCACACTTCATGTTCCAGAAAGCAAAACTCCAAACTTCTGTAGCAGCAGCTGTTAATCAGTGACTTCTGATGACCTGCTGCCAAGACAGGGAACTCACTCAGTTATGGTGAGAGAAAGTCAGTGCTTGATGACAGTAACCTTTGAAAGCAGCAGTAACTTGGCCAGAGATCCATCAGTTTGTGGCTCAGTCTTCGTTAGGGTTTGAGAAAATGCTTTTGTTTATGCTTAATTGGCACTCGGCTTTGTTTTTCTTTATTCTCTTGTGAAGCTGAAGCTTATTCAGCATGAGACAAATAGAGAGGTAGTATTGGGTTCGTGGAGTACTGTTTGAGGTTTGAGGCAGACACATAGAGAGTAAAATATATAGTAGGCTCAATACATGTTGGGCAATGTTGAAATTCACCCCAGTCCCTTTCCGTTCTAATAGTCCCTGTCTATACTACTCATGTGTTGTTTTTGGCTGCAAGGATGGTGCACCCTGTCCATTTGACCTGTCTTCTTCTGTATCCCCATCCTCCTTGCAATGCTCCATTACTCTGTTCCTATTCCAATTCCAGCTCTGGTTCCTGGAAAAGACTGTACTTTCCCCATCAGGCCATTACTCCCATTCTTCCTCTGCAGAAGCTCTTCTCTTTCAGCTCATCACCTTGCATGGCATGCTCTATGTTGAACAAGCCATCCTGATTTTTGTCCCTGAAACATGTTATCATTATTTTCCTCATTATTTTACATGATCAAGAATTAGATACTCTGGCTTCCATATGTCTTTGTGCCTTTTTCTTTCTTTATCTTTTTCATTCTGTGAGGGCAAGAATCATACTATATTTTATATACAACTGAAACAGTGTCTGTCATGGTGTCTGGAATATAGTTTAATTTACACTTGAATGAATGAATGAATGAATGAACACTGAGAAATAATTCTTCTCAACAGCTTTCTATAGTAGTAGTCAGAATGAACTGTCCAGGAAGAATTGGTGTCTGTTTGCTTTCCTTGTCAGTATCTCATCTATTTCAAACAGTATGTAATTTTCTTTTCTTTTTTATCTGGCCCCAAAAGGTGGGAATTTTGACAGCTGTAGGAAAGAGGCCACATTTGGGCAGTTATTGATTTATGCCACTAGGGAATCACTGCTGAGTTTGTTGTAGAAAAGCCTGACCCTTTTCACCCTAAGACATGGCCTCATACACACTGGAGGAAGTCAACACAGTAAGAACAGAGCCAGCTGCATAATGTGGAAGTCTCTAATGTGGAACTAAATTTACATATTGACAAAATTCCCCTCAACTTGTGCCATCTTTGAGGGCCCTGCCCTGTATTTCAGCAGTACCAGCATTGGATCACTTCTGGAAAGATGTCAGAGGCCTCTGGGAATAACAGGGGCTGTGCTAAACAGGTCACCCTCTGCAGTTCTCGGTTCTTCTTGAGTTGTGTTCGTTGACTTGGCAAAATGCACAGGCTCATTTAAGTGCAATGGATGTCTCCCCGCAATGATAATTAGAGTTCCATTCATTCAGCAATTCGATGAGAAAGGAGGATCACAAAAGTCTTGCAGCTTTTCAGGTCCAGGCTGAGGGCTCCGAGTCCTGCTGTGCTGTGCTGCCTTTGCTTTCCCTGCAGAATAAATCCTGGGGAGTCACTGGGCTGCCTTGGGTTTCAGGTTAAATGTAAGAAAGAAACAGCTGATGTCTGAGCTTGCTAATTTCTGCTGATTCAGTTCAAGGACCATGCTCTCAGCCTGAAAAGGAAGCACTTGTGTGTTTGGCGACTTGGAAACAAAGTGCAAGCTGTAATCAGTGCTTCTAATATTAGGTCAGATCATTAGTGTGAAACACTTCCAAAGAAATTAGAAATGAATTCCCATATTGAAAAAGCTATTTGGAGTTTTCCTGCTTATTGACATAATGGAGCAGAAATGCAGCTCTTGATCTTCCATCAATCCTGGGATTTATAAACAGCCCAAGTGACTTTGTTTGCACATGTGGCAAAGAAAAGGGAGTTACTGTTATCTCACCTGCATTCACAGTGCCTTCTACAGGACAGGAACTTACCAAAGATTATGGTGAGCTGTTGAAACTACACAGTCAGCGAATGTTTGGTTTCTTAGTCCTTTTGCAGTGAGTATTTAGTTCTGTGTGTGAGACCATCTCCCTTGTTTCCTCATCCTGCTTTCCCTCCCTTCCCTTGCTGGCCTACTTCCAGGGAAATGCAAGCATACACCACACCCACACGTGTGAATGTGTATGCACACAACTTACACATTCCTCACAGCTGAACAACTATTTCTCCATGCTCTACCCCCTGCTCATCTAAACCTACTGCCTTCTATTACCTCACTCTTCGTTCCCAGCCACTATCCCTCTCACTCATGACGATCAGATCCAACATATTCGGGTAGACATCTGTGAAGTATGAACAACAGGCAAACATCAAGTACTTAGTCCAAGCAAGTCCCTCACAGTGTTTAGGGCACAGTAGTAGATATTGCTCATGTGATAACTCAGATTTCACGGGAACCCGACAGTCTTATCCAGCAAACTTAAGAGCATCATACTTGTCCACATTTTTTTCTATTTCTCCCCTAATTCTATGAATCTTCCATATCCTGTCCAACAGTCATTCCTTTCATTATAGTTTCAGCTGAACATGCCTTGGCTTGCTTTCCCAGAGTCTTCAAACCTGGAGGATAATCATGAAATCCCCCAGGAGCTCTAATTCAGTGTCCAGCCTGATTCCACGGCCTGTGTAGCAACTTCAGGAGTCAAATCTCCCAGCAGGCCAGTTTCTTCATCTGTAAACTTGAAGGTTCCAAAAATTGCTATTCTGGAGAAACTTCTCAAAATAAGAGTGTCTTTTTACTCCGGAAGTAACAATATCAAACCATAGTTCTTATATTTATGACCATCAATTTGTACAAGGGAAGACTTCCACTTTGGTGATTGCTGAGCTAGAGAATGTCCCCATAACCCCTTTGCTATGTCTCACTGGCTCTTCTATTTAAACATCCTCGTTCAATTGCTGATGCCTCAAACCCTTGGAGTAACATGGAAGTACATAAGAAGAATGACATAGAGGGTCTTTTTGTTGTTGTTTATTTGTTTGTTTGTTTGGTTGGTTTCTGCAAGACTATATTACTTTCTCACATATTTCTGGATAAGATTTAAGGTAAGCATTCTCCTTTCACTTAAAATACGATTCTCTATACCACTGGTTCTCAACCTCCCTAATGGTGTGACTCCTTAATACAGTTCCTCATGTTGTGTGGTGACTTCCAACCATAAAATTATTTTCACTGTTACTCCATAGCTGTAATTTTTACTGTTGTCAATCATAGTATAAATATCTGATTTGCAGATGGTCTTAGATGACCCCTGTGAAAAGGTCATTTGGCTCCCAAAGGGGTTGTGACTCACAGGTTGAGAGCCCCTGCTGTAAACTATTTGTGCCCCATTTACTCTTCTGAGCCTGTGGCTTTCACTCCACACCCAATCCTCCCCACATAGTTCCAGAAAACAGAATTTGCCAAGAAACCACAAAGTAAATTGCTGGCTCATGCAGGCTGCTCTTCACACGTGGAAAACTATGTTCTTTAGACATTTCTATGAACATCTGTGCACCTTTTATTTTCCGAAAGGACTCTATATCATACTATAGAGATGCTGTTTATCCATGTCTGTTGATCTATGCACAAGAAACAGGAAATGGAAACAGACTAGATGTTCATCAATGGATGAATACTGAAAATGTGGTTCATATACACAATGGAATATTATTCAGAAAAATAAACTTATGAACTTTGTAAATAAGTGGAGTTGTAAACAATCATTATTTTCTAATAAAAATATTCTATATGAGTGTTTTACCTGTGTGAATATATGTATACCATTTACATGTAATGACCATAGAGGCCAGAAGAGGGTATCTTAAATTACAAATGGTTGTGAGCTGCCATTTAGGTACTGAGATCTGAACCCAGGTTCTCTCTGTAAGAGCAGTATGGTGGTCTTAACTACTGAGCAACCTCTACAGCCCAAGAAGTTATCATCCTGAATGAGGTACTCTAGGCCAAGAAAGACAAACACCACATGCTCTGACTCATATGTGGTTGCTAGCTTTTAATCTTCAGATACATATGTTTAAACTGGAGTTCTCACAGAAGTTAGAAACCCTGTACGAGGTCATGGGGGTGTGACAGGGAAAGAAAGACAGGCACAGGTGATATGAAGGCAGAAGGGGGAATAAGAGAAGTGGAAGAGCTATAAAAAGATGGCCACAGGAGGAGAGAGAAATTGGGGGGAGGGAAGAAGGGTATTTACTTAAAGTGTATTTTTATTCATTTGTATATCTATCTGTGCCTGAGTGCATGTGTGCACATGTCCAGGGATACCCAAGGAAGGCAGAAGAGAATGTCTACTAGATTTATAGGTTTTTCAGCTGCCTGATGGTAGGTTCTGGGAATTGAACCCTGATCCTCTGGAAGAGTAGCAACCACTCTTATTCACTGAACTACCTCTTCAGCTACTATACAGCTTCTAGTGACATATTTTTCTGTGCCACATAGGCAGTTACCATTCTGAACCTTGAAGAATTATTCCAAGACTACTTGGAGACACCAAATCTGAGCCACAGAAGTTCTTTGCATTAAATGACATGTTATTTGCATAGAAGCTTAGGCTATCTTCCTGGACACTTCAACATGTAACACAATGTAAATGTTATGTAAAATAGCTGTCATTCTATATTGTTTAGAGAATGATGACAAAAGAAGAAGAAAGCTGCTCTGTTCTGTTTAGTGCACATGCAACCATTTTTCTGAATATTTTGAAGTTGACTTGGTTGAACGCATGGATCAGGCTCCACAGATACCATGGCCACTTTTTATATTATTTCTGGTTCTAATAAACAAGTTTCTGTTGCATTTGTCTTTATCTTTATAATAAATATGTACGAGGCAAAAACAAAAACAAAACAAACAAACAAGAAAACCACAACAGCAACACCAAAAAGCTACTGAGAAACTGACTTTAGATGACTCTTCTTTGTGACAGATTAATTGTTAGCAGTAGTAATAGTAATATGTTCACCAAGGTAGAATGTAAAGATATCTTCAAATTCAGAATCTTACACTGGGTAGCACTTTATAAAGTTGAAATTATAACAGAGAAACAAAAAATAACTAGCATAATGAGAACAGTATATTCTGTGGTAATATTTAAGGCATTAATCAGTAGATCCCAGGGTGTTTGTACATTACAATTGGTTTTTTTTCAATATGCTTAAAATTCAGTCGCCTTGAGGTCACTTCTTCTTTGAGACATGATTTTACTGACTAGTCTACACCTCCGTATGGAGATCAGGCTGGCCTTGAACTCACAGGAATCCATCTGCTTCTGCTTCTCCAGAGCTGGGACTAAAGGTATGGGGCTACTTCTTACCAGGCATCTGATGCAGTACACCTTGAACAGTGAGCAGTAATTTCCTCACGGTTTCTAATGTGTATATAATTGATCTATGGGCCACACACTGAAGATTATTTAAATTATTAAATTATTAAAATTATTTAAATAATCTAAATTATAAAGTGTTGAGTTGAGATTTGGCATAAAGCTGCAGTTACTCAGTGTGGTCGTGGATGTCAGCAGTGGAAACTTGTAAGAGATGACAATTCTTGGAGCAAAACCTAGCCAATCTACGCCAGAAACTCTGGGGATGAAATCCAATGTATCAATAAGCAGTTGGGTGTTTCTGACAGTTCAGTGTTTAAAGGAACACTGACTTAACTGCATAGGAAACGTCAGAGGAAGAAGAACAGCTTGGAGTGAAATTTGGATAAGATGAAAATGTAAGCTAACCACTTCCTGTAAGCTACAGTCCTAAACATGGTGTGGAAGACATTGGGAGGCACCAGACTAGACAAGAGAGATGGGGCCAACAGCTTCTTGACTATAATCAGAAATACCTCTCTCAATAACAGTGTATACTATTTTACTCAACTTTAGTCCTCACCAAGGGTTGGGATGTGTCTGGAAGGAGATTGATTTCAAGGAAACAAGCTCCCATGCCCACTCAAATCACAGTGCTCTTTGGGTAAGGACACCCATTGCTCATTGCTCAACTACTGGTCTTACCTGGAGCTAGGACCACCCTGACTAGAAAGTGTCTCTTCTGGGCACTGCACTGTCAGCAGCCTTCCGTGTCTCCTTTATGGATACTTATGGCCCAGTTAAGGAAATAAAAACTGTAGAAGACCCTGTGCTTGTCCAGCCATGAAATAGGCCAGTTAAACGGAGGACTACAGAAACAGTCTTGTTTTTCCTCACAAAGCACAGGGGGACAGACGACTCTGGAACAGGGCTGCAAACACTGCTGCAGCCTCACCATTCAGACCCAAAGTCAGTCTCATGCTAAGCGTGGCCTTGAGTCTGTGGAGTCACCCCAGCTTTGCCTGCATCATGACTCTCAGACGGAACCGCGTTTATTTCTGTAAGGCATTTGGAGATACATGTGTACACAAGTAAAATGTAGTGTGCACATTATTAACACTATTTATAAATTATATGTATGTGAATTATTTAATTAGAAGTAGAAGTTGATTTATCGATAGGTAGAAACTCCGCAGTATCTTATAAAAATATACCTACATTAGTAATAGAAATTTACTGTGATACTGATCTCTGAAGAGATCCTGCATGAGATATTATACTGGATTCTCAGAACAACCCCAGCTCAGGTTTTCTTCACACCAGCCTTTGTATGATTGTCATTTGAGGCTTGCAGTAAGTGCTGCTCCATATCCTGAAGGGTAGTTTGTAGCACTGCTGGCCTCTAACCACTAAATCTTTGTCAGCTTTCTTACCTATTCCCAGGAACAACATCAGAAAATCTGCCTGAATGTTGCAGGACACCCCTTATAGAACCTTGTCTCAGCTTGGAGCTAATGGCCCATTTTATTGATGAAGAAACCAAAGTTTTCCAGAATTCTTTGTTAAAGTTCAGGCAGCTGTCAAGGGCAAGACTCCTTTCTGTAGTGCCTGAACATTCACTTACTGTTTTATGTACCACAGAAAGCCAATATCAGCTAAATCCACAGTCCTGCCAAGACCTGTCCTTGCAGTCTTCAGCTGCTAATGGGAGGGTAGATTTTGAATTTCTGCTTCCGGAGATCAAAAGTTCAGACCTCCTCCTTCAGAGACACTGGGTACCATGAGTGGCCTTTAATACTGTTTCTACCTGGGGTGACATAAAACTTAATGTTGTCACACCCAGTGAATCTTTTTAACAAGCTGAATGAGTGTGGGGTGGCTTTTCTGTTCCTCTCTGTTTGATAAGGTCACTGAATTAAGCCAGTCACCCTCCTTAATGCTCAGTGATTCATGTCTCAGCCTTCAATGCTGTTATGCCTTAGGTAGTGAAGGGGTCAAGGAGCTGGCACGTGCCAAGTGCCAGGAGAGTTTGAACACTTTGTTCTTCCACAGGGGCTTTTCACTCACTAATAAAAGTCCAGAGTTTGAGCTGTCAAGGTGTGTCAGGTGGCACCTCTGCCCTGTGCTGAGTTCTGGGCAAACAGAAGTTTCCCCAAGGTATTCAGCCCTAAATGACAGTGCTCACTCCTTATAGGACTTTTAGAACTGTATTGGATGGATTAGTAGTTCTTAGATTGCATGTTTCTCAAAACAGAAACTTATATTTACCTTCCTATTCTGAGTATTCACATCAGTGGCATGCATTTATTTCAAACCTGTTTCTCCACCTTACTAACATAAATTTTTAATTCACTATAGAGTCATCAGCTAAAAGCATGAATTACCTCCCTGATATTTACAATAGACTGGAATGGTCTGTCATCATCCTTGATAGGGGGCACCCAGAGTAGGAAAAACCCTCCCAAATCACACAGATCCATGCTCTGCTTCTATCTACTCAATTTATAAAGCAAAGGCCTCAATTGCAAGGTTAACTGATTTTTTTTTTGAAGTCTTGCCAGTCAACTGAACCTTAACCAACGGTCTTGCCTGAAACACAGTTATGACTATCTAATAAATATTCATGATCACTTGTTTGGGTTAACAATTTGCTTTAAGTGTTCTCTATGTGTTTTTAAGCAATTTGATGGTTGTGTAGGTGATTAATGGAAGAGGCAATGGAGAGACAAACTGGGGAGAGCAAAAACCAAGATTGATTGACCCCTGAAGGCCCCATGTCTCAGCCCTTAAGACTCTAATATTTTCATTGCATGAAGCTGGTGTGGTCTTCTTGTTACTTAGCTCTGATGTACAGCACTGGCAGCTTACAAAATTCAAGAGAAGCACATGGCAGGCATAGAAGTCAAGACATTTTACACCAATGACCCACATCTTCATGACACATGGCAGAATCTAACCTCTCCATACTAGAATGGGCTTACCATTCTGACCTGTTCCATGAGCAACTTGAAGAAACAGGAAATTCTAGTAGTGCCTCTTAAGGCTTCAAGAGAAGTCTCTGAGTGTGGAGAAATGTATTTTTAATGAATTAGCAAACATAAGGGACAAGTCCCAGAGATGACAGAGTGAGACCAAAGGTCCATGATCTGAATGGTTTAAAATAAGCTAGGTGGACAATGCAGACAGCTGTAAGATACCAGGTCTTGTGGATCCTTCTAGCTGGGGATTTGAGCTTTGTTAATTGTGTGAGTCCTATTTGTGTGATATTCAATAGAAGTTTCATTCAGGAGACTCCTTTAATTGTCTTTGGTCTTCTCCAAGTGCAGGTATCTTGTGGCTTTTAAGGGAAAAGAACAAAGAAGAAAAGATCCTCCCAATCTTTGATCTTGACCAAAGTTAAAACGTAGACACTTTGGACAAGAAGTGAAGCCTGTCTTCTGTTCCTCAGTACTGTCTACTACAGATGGCAAGGCTTCTAGGCTTCCTAAAGGGGGACAGTATGTTAAAATAAAAAAAAAAATCAAGAGCCAAATAACATAGACTCTGAAGCTAGTCTGCCTTGGTCCAACCTACCACAGCAGAGCTGCTGGATTTTGTTTTACTTAAATTTAGGTGCAGTGATTAGCAAAAGAAAAACAGCAACAGTGAGTCTTATGCAGTGTGTGTGAGTATTAAGTGACTTCAGTTATGTGAAATACTTAAAACAGTGTTTGGCACATAGTCGTCCTTTAACATACACCACTATTAGTGCTGCAAAAGCAACCAGTAGTAATAGCTTCATACTCACCATTGGCATGAAATCAAAGAAAGTGCTGGCTTTTCTGGTTCATGTATACTTACTTACACAGGAAGAAAACTGCGGCTCTGTGTCCTCATTTGTTAGTATCTGAGTACCTTCTTCTCTGCCCTACATGATCCTGAGGCTGAATTTGTCAGGAATAGCAAAACCATCATTTAGTAACTGAAAAGAAATGTTCTACACATTTGACTTTCACTGCAAATTTTGCACTAATTCACTAATAATGGGCCATTTCTTCATATAAAGCAAGCTCTGAGTATCATTGAAAGCACATATGGGCACTACCAATATGATTACAGAGAGAACTGAGAACCCAGATTAGTGCAATGTGGGAAGTCAGTTTAAGTGGGACTGGGACAGTTTTTTCTCCTATAGGAAGGAGGGATTAAAGCAGGTGTGAGATAAGGTTATTATACACAGCTGAATCCAAGCTGAGAAACAGAGGGAAAACAGGATACCTTTGAACAAGTGGTAATGGGAAAATGTTGGAAAACACATGCAGAAACATGAAGTTAGACTCTGTAGTGATTTTAATGAAATATCCTCCTTAAGTCTCAGGCATTTGAATACTTGTTCCCCAGTTGTTGGCACTATTTGAAACAAAAAAAAAAAAAAAAAACCATGGGTGGTGTGACCTTGCTGGAGGAAGTGTGTCACTTGGGATGCACGTTGAAATTTCAGAAGCCACAGGTCATTCCCAGTCAGCTCTCTGCTTCATGTTTGCAGTTTGCGGTGAGAGCTTTCATTGACTCTTTTAATCACCTTCTTCCTGCTACCTCCACCACTATCCCGAAACAATTATCCCTGGAACTATCAGCTAACAATCCTCCTGTATAACTTGCCTAGGTCATGATATTTTATCACAAAAGAAAAGTAACTAATATGGACTCTTAAGCAATATGTTAACTAAAATGGATCAAAACCTAGAAATTAAAACCCAACACCATAAAATGGCTAGAAGAAAATCTGAGAGAAAAGCTCATGATGACTTCTTATATATAAGGCTGACAGCCAAGGAAACAAAACCAAGTAGATGATTGGAATTGCATCCAACTAAAAATATTTCTGTGCATCAAATGATAGAGTCAGCAGAGGAAGAGCTATGGAAGCAAGGAAAACACTTTCAAAGCATAACCCTTGGCAGTGGGTTGAAATCAAGAATGTACAAGTCTACAATAAAAGCATGAACAGCCCATTTGAAAACAGGCAAAAAAAATTTAATGAAGATTTGCCCAAAGTATAATACAAATGGCCAAGAGTGATCTTTCAAGACATTCTACATCTCTAATAGGAAAATGCACATCACAAAAACACTGAGGTATCACTTCACATCCACTAAGATGTGACAGGTTAGGAGAAAAAAAAACAAAAGTAGAGATAGGGAAAATGGAATATTTGTGCATTACTGGTGGGACTGTAAAAACGGTACCACTGTTATGGAAACGACTATGGCAGGTACTAAAAAACTTAAAGGTTAACAGCATATTATCCAACAATTCAACTTCTGAGTAAGTACATTAAATAGTTGAAAATATGACCTAGAAGATAGTTCTTCACCCATATTTACATCAGAATTGGTCACAACAGGCACGAGATAGAAAGGAACCTAAATGTCCATCAATATGTGAATGAATGATACACAGATTCTGAGATGTGCATATAGTGGAATATCATTCATTCTTTTAAAAACGAAATACTGTCACAAACTGTAGCATGTAGGAAACTAGAGAGCATTGTACCAACTAAACCATCACAAAAAGACAAACTCATTTATTCCACTTGGATGAGTCAAAAAAATACAAAAAGTACTTAGGAATAAACTGAAATGGAGGTTTCCAGGATTAGGAGGCAAGCAGAGATGAAGAGGTATGGGTGCATAGTTTTACTTTTGTAGAATGAAGTTCTGCATATTGGCTGTACAATGTGAATATACTCATCCACACCAACCTGCTCATTAGAGTGGATATGACATTGAGAACAGCAGAGAAAGAAAATTCGATCATCACTAACAAAGGTTCAAGCCTCTTCAACAAAGTAAGGTCAGTAGTTGCAGAAAGGGAGTCACAAAAGCAGGCCAGGTAGGTCTGACTTTAGATTTGAGAACTGTGAGTAGGCAACTTTCCCCAGATTTATATGGATTCATCTTTACAGGCCACATCACCCAGCAATCATGGCAGAAGCGACTTCTGTGTCTACTCATTACTGTGAATAAAGTTGGGTGAATTCTAGATACAGATGTGCCTTTTAGAGAGGAATGCAAGAACTGTGCAGTCCAGATGGAAGCATGTTCCCTGTGCATACACAGTAGAGTTTGTGATCCCAGCACTCTGTTGAGTATGTGAGCTTAACCCTGGCTGGACAAGTCAGGTCTGGCTTCTATCTCATCCACCAGATAGGAGCATTCATGCTGGCTTCACTTACCTTCAGCAAAGGTGTTCTAATAATAAGTATCATGTTATGTGTTACATATAAAGCACTTACCTTTTATATAGCTGTTATAATAATAAAATATAGTACATATGAAAATAGCAATAATTTATGCATATACAATAAAACATAGCATCATTAAATATGAGAATATTTTGTAAGTTGTAGAGCAGAGAAACAACCTGAGGAGGAAACTCATCTGACTAAAGCAAGGGGTGATGAATCACAAAGACTGGCGATTCTGATCTGTTGTTCAGTAAGTGAAATTACCTTCCACGGAAAGAAGAATGGGGAACCAAAATAGATGATCCCAAGATCCCCATGTTCATTTGATCCTATCCATTGGGAAGCTCTGCTCTCTCAAAAGCATAAACATGGGTGCTAAGAGTTGGACTGAACAATCAGGACCTCCAGTTTCTCATCTGCAAGACAAGAAGATGCACTAGAACCATCTTCCACCTCTTGATCCAGCTGTGATTTAAGATGGTGGAGTTTCAGCTACTGTTGGGTGAGAGCAGCATCCACTGAAGACCAGAAGAACTTTCTTCCTGTGGAAGATGGTTTTCCTCTGAAAACCTGACTCATTTATGTGAATCTCAATTTAATTGAATTTAACTGCAGGGGTAGCAGAACCATATCAAATTACTTTCTAAACTTTTTTCCACCCCTTTCTTCCTTCTTTTCTTTTCTCCCACTCTCTCTTCTACAGACCTTTTATTATTGCTGTTGGATATTTTATTAATATTGATTTGGATGCATGGCTAAGACTCCAACCTAGGGCCTTGAGCATAAAGAGTATATTTAAACTTCAGGTCTGTGCCTATTAAAGCAAAGAAACTTACATACATGTATATGTTATAACACACACACATAGACACATACACACACACACACCCACACACACACACACACACACACACACACATATATATATATATATATATATATATATTTACACTGCTAACTTATACAAGAAAAAGAACTCTGAGAGTTTACAGCCATCAAGCAGGTTACAACTTTTATCCATACAGTAGTGCTTTGCACCCATGGGCATACTGTAAACTCTAATACTTGGAATGATGAGAACTTTATTTTTTTTCATTTATTTTCTGGGAAACATTTCTGCCACTGTTAATATGTTATTTGGTTTTAAGGATAATCCCAAGAAAATTTATCTTTATCAAATCTCATTTGAGAAATCATCCCAAAATGATCTCCAAATATTTTTGTTAGCTGCATATTTCTGTTCAAGGTATCTTAGCAGTGTGCTGGTAAGTTGATAAAAC
>NW_021604569.1:11465258-11530229 GCF_004785775.1 Grammomys surdaster
CATGGAGACACGGGAGCTGCTAAAGCTGAGACATAAACAATAATAATTCGGGCTTGATGCTCAGCCCTTCAGGTAATTTAGGGACATTTGCTTTTCTTTTGTTTGTCAGAGTTGATATTCAAACCTTAAGATGTAATAAATAGAAGCTAGGGGACACGCTAGTATAGTTACAAACATTGCTTCCTGGGTGTGATTCAAGGGAAAATAAAAAAAAAGTTGAGTTGTAAAAATAGCCACTATTTCTGGAATGAAAAAAGCAAACCACAAACAAACACAAAAAACAAACTCCTGTTCTTCCTCCTAATCAAAGAACAAACTGAATATTGTGTTTCATAGAATGATAGAGAGATGCTTTTAGAATAGATTGATAGGTCTCCTTCCTTAGAGAGTAATGACAATTTGTTTTTGAAGTAAAATACAGAAATACTGAATTATGATGGACACACATACACAGACACACATACACACACACACACATATGAAAGAAAGAAAATGAGATGAATTATTCAAATTTGCACTTGTAAGCAGCTTTCCTGTGGGTCATGGCCATTATATTTGGACTTTCTTCCTCTCCTTCTCATAATGAACACTTGCTTATTACCTTATGGTGAAGGTTTTACAACAATGTGGTTCACATTTGAAGCCTATTCAATGCTATTCATTTTGACTTTGATGCAGAGTTGGAAACGGAGTCCCTGAAAAAGTTGCTATTCTAGTATGTCTGATTTTCTTCTAAAAGTCATTCAAAAGATTTCTTTGGCTATATTCAGTGCAGAACCAGTCTTCCCAGATTTTCTATTGCACATTTCTTAGTCATCTCTGTCGTCATTTGACTAGGCAAAATTTTCAATTTATCTTTATTATATGTTTTCCACTGTGAATAATAATCCTAGTTTTCAAATACATATTTTGTATCATTAAAAGTAACTAAGGGGGCCAGGTGGCCTCAGAATTCAAAAGATGACATTGACACTCTTAGTACTAATGGCTTAGTGATATAGGAGAGTAAACTTATCTGCTACCAAAGTCAATCATAATTGGGAGCCATGTTGTGATGACCACAGAATGTTCTAGAGAACAAGTCTCAGAACCTTGTGATAGGATTACAACTCTCTTTTCAAGTTAGTCACTGTTTTTAACCCTTCAGATGCATGAAAGCTAATAGAGTGCTGTGTAGTACCACCATGGGAACCCAGGGGACGAAGCACACAATCGAACATTACAGCCATTGAGAGGAAATACACAATTACAACTACACTAATTCTCAAAAAAAATGGAAATCTCTTATAGCCAGTAAAGACGAGTTATGTTCTTTTAGCACTAAATGTATACATAGATATTTGTGCTTTGTTAAATTGTCGACCTCAAAATGGAATGCTTCGATTATATTTTCAGAAGACAGTAAGGTGAGATGCTCTGGTTTACAGCAGATCAATGCAGGCAATAACTATTTTTCTTCCTGGTTGAAAAATTGGACTGCCGATTGTGTTGTGATCTGATTAAAACAGCTGAAGAAGGTGAGAATGCTTAGTCAGATACATTTAAGGAAGAGACATATTGTGATTGTGGGTAAGGTTAGGGCATTTATCTAGAATGAGTCCATCTTTACTTACACTGTTTCAAGAAAAGATTTTGATGTGGGATCTCGAATTGGATCTCCCCCCCTCGTGTGGCATCATATCAAATTTGTTCCCTCAGTTACATGAGAGAGTCTAACTGGGTTTGTCCCTGACTTCTCAAGAAGTTGGTATGAAATTTTCATGGTCTGTCTAAATATTCCCTTAATTAAGCATCCAAGGAATTTTTAATACAAATGTAATAAATTTGTTTTCTCACAAGCTACTATTTAAACAGTCATCTGTGATAAATATTTATAAGTGTTTATAAATAAAATATTAATTGCCTAAAATGGCGTTTTAATGTGGCACTCGCTACCAATGAGATGTGGCTACTGTGAGGTTACCTCATGAAAAGTTCTGGGACATCTGGCCCTGCATCTGCAACACTGTGGAGGCCTGAGGGACAAGAATAGCTGCGGTGTCTTCTCAGAGCTTCTCCTGGACAGAGGTAGCACTGTTCCAGATGTTAGGATTGTTAATAGTGCCACACCCCCAAGAAGACAGCCATCCACTTCCTTCTCCTAGACTGAACAGAGAACATCCAGGCTCTTCCTAATGCCTTCAGGGTAGAGGACTCCACCTTTCTGCAGTTGTTGCATGATCCTCTCTTTGTCTCTGGTCTCTGGATGTCAGACTTGTCAGATTGGAAGGACAGAGACTTGACTGTGATCCAAGCTCCCATTACTGGTGCAACTTGTTCTATGCCAAGGCCAAATTAGATTATGGAACAGCAGATAAGGAGACAGGAAGAAAGGACTGTAAACAGGCTCTCTTAAGCTTTGTTTTGAATAAGAAAGAAAGAATGAGTCACAGCCTGCTAGCTCTTCTGGGATTGAATGTCTGTCTATTCACCTGCCCAGAAGCAAACCAAGTCTCCATGGGCTTCAACATCTCCATCTGTGAACCATGAAAATAAATGTGTGTCATTTACATATTTTAGGGACACTAGTGAGAGCAACAGTTTGTTTTTATTTATTCATTAATTGATGCAATTTATAAACTTCCACCATCTGCTACAAAAATTCAATCAAATAATTGCTATATCCCAGTATTACAAGTAGTATAGCAGTTTATAGAAACATGAATCTGGGAGAGGTAGCCAGGTGTGTGGGGAGTGAGGAAGGGTGCTTTTCTTGAAAGAGTGTATCACACTTTCACACTGCACACATCTTCCAACAGATCTGAATGCCATGACTCTTCCTTGCTCTTTATAAGGGGAGGTGAATTTAGTGAGGAGTGGCAGATTTTGATTATTGACTTTGTCTTACTGTGTGCAATCTAGTGCATCGAACAGATTTTGTAGCATCTCTCAGCCTCAGTTTCCACATTTATAAAACTGTGAGCTGATTTGCTGCTGATGCTGAGAAGGTTGGCAGTTTTCCATCTACTTACATCTTTGCTACTTAAAATTTCTATATTTATGGGATTTAATTTAATTCTTCAAATTGCCATAGAAAGGAGAGACTGAATGCAGACAGATGGCAGAAATGACAGCTTGACCTTGAAGACAAGCCTCAGAAGAAGCAAAGCTCAAAAGTGCTGTCATCTCACCAGCACTAGAGTCAGAGATCTAAGGGGCTGCTTTTCTTGAACTTTTAAATAACATTGTTTTGACAACATATTTCCAGTGCATTTTATAAACAGATCCTTTTCCAAAATGATTTCAGCTCAGAAATTTGCTCCTTTGTCACTACTTAATGGATATTTGATCCATGAACTTTTTCTGTACCAGTGTGCTCTGAAAAAAAAAACCAAATAAACAAACAAATAAAAACAAAACAAATAATACCAAAATCCTCTCTTATTCTATTGTCCAGGAATGGTTTCTCTCTTCCATTTTAAGCAAGGGTGTATCCGTTGTCAGGGCTGCAGGTCAGCTGGCAGTCTGCGTCATTGAGAAGGACGCTGTGGAAAGGTGGGAACGCTCTGTGTTGACTTAACATCCCTGGTGCTGTGGTTGCGAACACTGGCATTTGAGTATGTGAAAATGTTTCTGGCTGATGCTAAACCTTATTATTTACAATTCATTACTTATGAGTCAAGTCCCAGTATTCATTGTGCACTTTGCAATTGCATTGTATAAGTTTCATAAAAGAAGGCAATAAACATACAGCTACCTGTTGCAGTCTCCAGAACCCAATCCTCTGTGTAGTGCTCTATGAAATTCTATTTTGATTAGGTTGTTACATCTGGGACAGAACTGCAAATAGTGTTTGGCAATGGAAAAATGTGGGCCTGTATAATGCTAAGATTAAAGTCTGTCCAATAATACAAGCATGCCACCTGGGACAAGTCTTGTATTTATAGCAGAAAGGCCACAGAGTAAGTATTCATCACTCAGGTTCAAGAGAGGTATTGCCAATTACTTTGGGACCTTTTGTGATAACACTAGATGGACCATGAGGAAAAAAAAAACATATTTGATCTATTTCCTGCTCAAGTGGCTAGAGAATGAGTAAATACGATAGAAAGTAATCCTATATGGATGGATGGGGATGATGGCCAAGATGAAACCCTGCTGCAGATACTCTTCAATTCTAACTTTGATCTTATGATGTCATAGCTTAATTAATAAAGATGATTTATCTGCGTGTGTTATACCCTGTAACTTCTATAACGTTTTCACTTGACAGATGATGTAGCTTAGGCTCCCTTACAAAGAAGGGAAAAGATAAGGAATTAAAAATAACAGTTTTTTCAATTAGCAGGTTTGAGTGAAGGATTGCACCCTAATGTCTTACATTTTTGTGTTTGTGCAGTAGACTAACTTCTGCAGTTAATCAGCTTCCCAATCGGTTGTATCTGAAAAAAAAAAAAGAATGAAAAGCTATGTGTGAAACCATCACACAATAAAGTGATTCACTAGATCTAGTACCCTGAACCATGCACGGGGTATTTTTAACAGGCCAGATTGTCCCATAGAGTTACCGATGTAATAAGCATCATTGACAAATCTAGTATGTAACCACAGGTGGGAACAGCTGGCAAGTACTTGCCAAGAGTGACACACTCTGCCAGCTGCTGGTGAAGTTCTCCAAGCCAGGTTACCATGGCACAGCTGGTCTTCAGTTATGAAACCAAAAATTATGTCAATGATACTCCCCAATTGTCACCTGGTAGTTAATCTTCCAGTAGTCTTTATTTAACATGAAAGTTTCTGAACTCTTTCTAAGAACAACCACGTGCAGGCAATGTCTGTGGTCAGTAAGATAATTGTAATTCCCACTTGGACAGGTGAATATTTGACTGCTTAAGTACTCTGTCAGTACTTACTTACTAAATATTCTCTATAAGTACTCTGTCATGGACTCTATCAGCATCATTCTGGTGTGCTTGGCTGTAGCCCCTTTGCAAGGAGGTGCCATGTAATTACCAAGGGCACTTCAAAGGTGATGCCACTCTCCAAAGAGAAATTATGAGACCTCCAACATAATGATTTTGCCTTTGAGGACTATAATTATGACTCTTTGATAAGAGCAGAGCTTTTAAGGGTTGAATAATCAGCTTTTACCTTAGTGTAATGTGGTATGAGTTCAGATTACATGATGTGGCACATCTATCTATGGCATAATCATATCTCATTCACCTTACAGCTTCTCTTGCTTTGGGCCTTTCCTCTCCTAAATCCATAATGTAATTATCTCAGCCAAATTGGATACAATTGATGATTGAAGTTATACATATATGTACGGGGAGGCTAATTCCAGGATGCTTTTCTGTTAATACAAAATGTACAGTATGCCATGTAATATACCCCTTGCTTTTTTTTATGTGTTTTTACACTTCGTTTGCTGAGATCCCTTTACTGCACAGGAGACTTTGACTTTAGAAACCATCCCCCCACCACCACTACCTCTTTTACAAACAATTAACTTTACCTGGATGAAATGTGATACAAGCAAGGAGAACTGACAAGTGTACAGTGCTTTCCCTGGGCTCTCCATTTATTAGTCCTTACATTTCAAGAGTTACATTAGTGGTCTGCTATATATACCTTGTGCTGTGTGATCCCCATAGATGTCTCTGACAGTGTCCTCCTCCTACATATCTCAATGAGCACCAACTTCCACTATAGGTATAGATCCTATGACATTCCTTTCACTGCGCTGAAGATTCTACTTCTTGTGTTTTACATAAGGCACAAGGATGCTGTACAGTTTCTGTAATAGTGAACTGTGGAGAGAGGTTTGCTGTGTGATTCATTCTTCCAATTAGTGAGTTTCTCAAGATGGATAGCCTATACCTAAGAACATGGGCCATTTAATACATGATTTTTGAAGTATACCTAACAAAAATAATAATAGCTACAGGTTGTTGTAGATATATTTGTGGTATGTCTCCATAGATTTCATGCCCTGCTTTTTAATACTATCAAAAAGGTCAACAAGGTAGCTATCAAGTAGCATACTTTTAGAATGGTCCATCAGTTTCTCTGCTAATTTGTAAAGCAAGGCTATTGAATTAGATGTCAATTGTATTAACAGATGTGGGTAAGATTTTTTGTTTGTTTGTTTCTGGTGATTGTCTTGTCCATGCTCTGCTTCTCAATAGACACTGGTGACATGCACAAGCTCCAGCATGGATGTCATTACCAAGAACTCCAGGATGACTGACCTGTGGCTATGCTTTTCTCTTACAATAGAAGATATATCAAGTACTTCTTCAAGAGCAGCTTGCTGGGAAATCAGTGAAATCAGAAAAAACACCAAAGAAGAAGGGATTTGTCTGAAATGATGCTTCGAACAGGAGAGGAAGGCAAGCTACATAGAAAGTCCTCAGCAGATGCATGACTCAGGCCTGGCTAGAAATTATTCAGAAATGGGAATACTTAGTTATGGCCTGTGGGGTGCTTATTGCTGTACAGGATTGCAAATGAGGGTTCTGCAGCTGTTCAGAATAATGGGGAGAAAGGCACTTCTGCTACTCTTTGTGTTTGATTTAGCTAATATCCTGCTATAGTGTATTAATATTAAATGAATTGTCCCAAAAGATACCTCAGGTGATTCAACCTCTGCCAAGATGTCAGGCCCCCTTTCTTCTGGTTTTCTTTCTTAAAATGTGGATAATGTAAATGTCAAAGATACAGCTGAGTAACTAGAATGCATGCTTGGTTTGTACGAGACCCTGGTTCAATAACCATCACTACATAAACTGGCTATTGTGGCATAGTCCTGTTATCTCAGTACTCTAGAAGGAAAGGCAGAAGGACCAAGAAGTCAAATTCATCCTCAGTTACACAGTGAGTTAGAGGATAGCTTGGACTATGGGATATCTTGTCTCAAAAAAAAAAAAAGATAATCTAGATTATTTGGAGGTAGAGATAATGGGAGTGACAGTCTTTCATTAGCATGCTTCCTCATCAGTATGGACCTCGCTCCTATTGTGACTCAACTACTCCTGCTTAGACAATGAGGCTTATCTTCTCTAGTAAACTGGCTTCTGTGAACCTTAATTTTAGTCAACTCAAACTTCATTGCCTATTTGTCAATGACAAACAGTGCCATTGATTTCTGGTAGAATCCAGTTCTTGGGGAACTAGGTAGAGTGCTAGATGCCTATCAAATCTGCTCATTTAATAACAGCTAATGGTAGTACTGAAGAGATCAGGGACTGAGTGGTAAAAAAAAATTGAGTATTCAAGAATTAGAATACCCCAACCCTAGGTAGAAATGAACACACTCTGTAAAAGAATGGTAATTGGTACAGAAAAACAGTAGGCTTTGTGGTCCCCAAGGATCCCTGTGGCTTGAATGGTACTGAGGATTTTCTATTCCAATCTCCTGTACTACTTGTCCGTACTTGAGTGTCCTACAGCTATCCAATGCCTCTGTAGTCTCCTCTAGGTTTCTCTAGGACCCCTTTGTTTGATCCACCCATGACCAAGGATGAGGGCAGGTCTTGAATTGCTATGTAAATTAGGAATAGCCAGAATGTCTCATAGAGGTCTTTTCTGTTTCTGTCTACTAGCAAAAGGAACCAGCAGAAAATTCTATACTCCGAGCAACAGTGTCACATTGCACAGGACTCAGCAGAGAAGACAGACTTCCACTTAACTTCATCTTTTATCAGTAGGGTCTTATGTCTAGTCTGACTGCTCAACTTCCTAGAAAAAGAAGATACTGAATTCCTTCAAGGAGCCTGGAATTCATCAGGAGAGATAAATCATTCTGAAGAGCTAGTACACTTGGCCAGGGGAGAACTTCCTGTTTTTTTTCTTGGTGAGAGTGTAGAGTCCCCAGCAGGAGACTGCAATTCCAAAGAACTCATAGAAGTGCTTTCATTTATCATAGGGACTTGGCTTTAGGCTCAGATAATCAGCCCTCTGATTGGCAAAGGAAGGAGAATCCAGAGAAGTCACTGGAAAATAACTGTGAACTTTTTCATCTACCCAGTGCTTAGTATTTACAATCTTATGAAATGTTCACCCATGCTATCAAGTGAGTACTCTCCTCTTTTGAAAATTAAGACAACAGAGAGGAGGGGGTCGAGGGAGAACACTTTATAACAAAACTTCTTAGGAGTATACAGATAAGGAGAGAAAAGGGTAGGAGTTTAAATGAAAAAAAATAGGTTGATCTCTGAGCAAAATTTATTTAATACGTGCAGCTGTTTAGAGTTATTTTCTTCTTTTGGTTTCAAAGCAAGGCATATTGGAACACTGAAGAAATATGGCAGAGGGAAATAGGATCTCGAGATATGCTTCAGAAATGTCACCTAACTTTGAAATTTCCTAGGAGCTTGCTGTTTTGTTTCTCAGCATCACAGAAGAGCAGCATGAGCTGACAGGCTCCTTGGGAATCGTTTTCTTTAACAAATGTGCTTGTGCTTTATCTACTTTTAAACAGCTCCTGCCTCATTCCCTTGAGGGACAAAAGTTGTGCAGATGTGAGCATTACCTTGCCAGTCAGGTCCCCACTCTTCCTTGCCTACCCACCTCCTCCTTCCAGGTGTTAGCAGGTCATGATTAGGTCAAACTCCATGAAGATGCACAATGGACTTCAAGTCAATACAGTCTATTTCAAACTGAGCTAGTCTCCCCAGACTCACCATCGTTAATTAGAACCTGCTGATATTTCTACGTCCACCACATTCGGTTTCCTCTTCTTCCACTACAACTCCCATCTGCATTTATCTCTATCCTTCCTGTGCACTAAGGCATTTTCTGCATGGCAATACTGAGATCAACTCTGTGGAGCAGTGTAGCCCTCTCCTTTGTTTGCAACTTCATCCTCTTCCCACTTCATCCCTTGACAATCTCTATGAAGCTATGCCTCATATTTTAATACCAGTCATGCCTTCTCCTTCTTCAAAGTGTTCATGACTGATTCATCTGCTCTTCCTCTAGGTTTCCACAGCACCCAGTGAAGAGGACGGGATTAGACAAGGTCTGACCTTCTAATTGGAAAATATGCAAGTAAAACACCATAGGCAAAATTAATCTTAGACTCTCCACGTCTCAGTTTCATCAGCTGTAAGTTGAGGTAACTACAAAGATCTTCTGCATTGACTTGGGAAGATGTGTGTTGTAGAACATGAAAAGTGTTTAGCTTAATGCCAGGCTTAGAGTAAACAGCAGATAAATGATGTCTGTAATCAGTAATATAATCAGCATCCTATTCGTCTCCCTGTTGGGTAATTGCTGACCCATGTGCTTGTCTTCTTCTCTAGATGTACATTTCTTGAGGATACTGTCTGTGTAATTGGATTTTATATCCTAGCACCTGGCACAGTGCCTACCACATAACAGGTGCTCAATAAACACTTATTGGATGAATTATAACTCAATTATCTGCCATCTGGTTTGTCCGAAGCCACATATATTAGCAGGATTTAGCCTACTGCTCCATCATTCCATCACCCCATCTGCTTTTATATTTAGAGAAAGAGGAATTTATCGTGCATCTCTCCCAGAGCTGATTCACAGGATCCACTGCTTTGTTCTGCTTCCCAAGGTACCTAATGAGTCACAACAGGTTTCAGTGTATTTGACTTCAAAATCTCAATTTGACTATGTATTGGAAATGCAAGGCTGCTGTTTTACCTCAAAGTGATGCTGTTGGCACTTGATGGTCCCAGATGTGTGGGAACTCTAATTCCTTTCCATATCTCACCCCAAGAATGAGCACATTTTTGCATCGATTCCACAGTGTTGCTAAACATGGGGAATAAAATAAATAGGGAACACATTTTCATGGAACAGTTGGGAATGTTGATATGAGTTTCTTTTAAGGCTTGTGAAGCATGAGCGAGTCCTGGGATCCCTGACATTAGTCCATTCTTTTCCATGGCTCTCCAGTTCTCTAAGGAACCAGGTGTTGCTGAAAGTGTTGTTTTTATCTTTCTACTTTTTCAAACTTCTTCAAAGCCAAAAGCAGCCCCTGTCATGTTAATTTCTCTTGAGAAGACATGAACAAACCTAGCTAGGACATTGGTGAAAGACCCACGAAACAATTTCAAGCCTAGCTTGGTGAATTGATGTCTTTTATCGGGATTGCTACAGCGGTACAGATGAGGGGGCTGCCTAAAGAACTTTGAACAATTTATGGGTGGTTATGACACCAGAGTGACCCAACCCAGAGACTTTTACCACTTAAATTTCCTCTCAGAGTGGTGGGACTTTCTGTGGCTAGTACTCTGTCTTGTGAGTCCTGTCTTTTTCCATGACAGAACTCTCTTGATGCAGGGGGTCAAGAGGGCAACACCCATGCCATGTTCTAGGAATAACCTTTCTCAAGAGCCTTTTCCCACTTTATACTCTCCATTAAAATGCTCTCCAATTCCCAATCTCAAAGGAACAAGCAAAAAAAAAAAAAAAAAAAGGTAGTGTGCTTCCTGATAAAAACACCAATCTGTTTTCAGAATTCTACTTTTAGTAACAAGATAAATATAAACTTCATGGTTATGTTTTCTTTTCTTTAAGCACACTAAATATCTTGGAATAAGTTGACTCTCTCTCTAAATGAAAAGTAGAAAATGCATCTTGGGAAGAATAAACTCCGTAGTGAGATGCCTCCTCTCCTCTCCTCTCCTCTCCTCTCCTCTCCTCTCCTCTCCTCTCCTCTCCTCTCCTCTCCTCTCCTCTCCCCTCTTTTCCCCTCCCCTCCTGTTCTCTCGTCTCCCCTCCTCTCCTCTTCTCTCTCCTTCTTTTCTCTCCCCATCTCTCCTCTCTTCTTCCTTGTCTTCTATTATTCTGTCCCCTCATGTCCTATCTCGTCTCTCTTTTCTACTCCCCTCCTCTCTTTTCTTCTCTTTGTTCCAAATGAAGAGCAAAAAGGAGTATGAAGGGACACAACAACTTATACTAGCTGGCTCCCCACGACAAAGGGATGACAGACATCTTGTACAAGATCACTGCTCAGCCTTTAATCACCTCTCTTCCTTTAAGCCTAAAAATCTGTGCTGCTGCTTTATGTGGAGGAGTGGGAAGGGTGAATAGAAGCAAGGAAGTAAAGGTGTGTATTCAAAAACTAGATGGAAAATGACACCCATCTGAATAAATCTGATAACTCAAGACAGAATGAATATTGCATTAAGACGTTTGGTTGAGGCTGTTTTTGCAGTTATAAATCTCTTTTTTCATTCTTTTGTCATATATTACATATTAACCACAGATTTCCCCTCCCTCCACTCTCCCTCAACCTCCCCTTCCACTGCTCCTTTCCCCTAGATCTACTCTTCCACTTTCCTTCAGAATCTTAGGTCTTGCTAAATACTACATATGGCACTAAACAGTCTATCTCAGGGTTTGTACTGCTGTGAAGAGACACCATGACCTCAGCAACTCTTGTAAAGGAGAACATTTAATTGGGGCTGGCTTACAGTTTCAGAGGTTTAGTTAATTATCATCATAATAGGAAGCATGGTCGCATGCAGGCAGACATGATGCCAGTAAAGAAGCTGGTTGTTCTGTATCAGGACCTGCAGGCAGGGTGAAGTGAGACACTAGGCCTTTCTTGAGCTTCTAAAACCTCAAAGCCCACTCCCACAGACTCGCCTCCTCCCAAAAGACCACACTTACTCCACCAAGGCCACACCTCCTAATAGTTCCACTCCCTGTGGGCGTTTGGTGGCCATTTTCATTCAAACCACCACCACAAATTCCATTGTCAGACTGCAGTGCCTAAGGAAGGTGATGCTTTATTCAGAGTGTTAAATTCAGATTATTGTTCTAGCTTTTTAAGATCTAAAGGTGTCCTGCTAACTAAATTCAAAGTCTACCATTGTCCAGATAGTCTTTTGGGATCAGTGCAAAATGGAAGGCTGACTCTCTTCACTGGCAGGGCTTCCCCTTATCTGACCTTGTCTAGGGAGTTCACATGCCCACTACATGCCTCTAACTGCCAAATGTCACATAGCCTTAGTTAGAGTACAGGTTCAACTTCCTTTAACCCAATAAGAACTCATTCAGGTAGCACCTGAGATTCATGGTAAGGAGGCATCTCGGTACCTTACAATTTTGGCTGATGACCTTTGTCCACCTTGGATATTCAGAACTCCATCCTCAAAACTATAAAAGCATTGAATCACCCTAAGTAAAGTTGATTTGCCACCATACCTCCATCCCTGTAGCTGGTTCTGGTGTTGCCATTTCTGTACATACTCACAGGGCTTCCAAACTCTGGTCTTTTGTGTCTGGTCCCTTTGCCTGCATGGACCGATATTGGCTAACAATCCCCAAGGACAGGGAGGGTCACATGCAGGAAGTAGAGAATGCTGGAGGAATACAAGTGGCTTCTTTCCATAAATTGTTTATCACAGTTTGTTTTTTTACCAGCATCATCACAAATACCAAAGTGACATGTTGTACTATATGTAGACTACAGCTACAGTCTCACTAGATGATAGGAATTATTCAGCTATATTGTAAGTTTGTGCCTTCCTTGTATATGGATTCTGTTGTTGATCAAAAGCATGACAGCCTTCTGATGGCACAGAAGTATATTTGTAGAATAGTCATACACTCCACCTTGACAAGCAATCTTATGCTAGAAGAGTCTCTACATAATTCATAGCATCCTTCAGCTGAGAGATGACCAAATATACCCCTCTGTTTCCCTAGGCATGTTAGATGCCATGCCTCAAAACTGAGGAAGTACATGGCTAGGATAAATGGCATCACAGACTTCTGCATCAGGAAATTCAGACATCCTCTTTGCCCAGTCTCCTCTACTATGGCATGAAAGAACTGCGACAAGTCAAACATCTGAATCTCAGGTATATCCTAAGGCACTAGGAGGGAACTCAAGGAGGCAAACATTTATTCTATCGGTTACTATTCTTGTCTTCTGTTGAAAGAAGATGACAATGTAATTCCTTATGTGTAGAAGACAAGATGGGCAGGATCTCATTTTTTTTACCACTAACTAGCATAGTATGCTATAAAGACAATAACTCAAGCGATAGACTTGTCTAGAGTAATAAATTAAAGACTTCTAAAGGCTAGGGAAGAGGCAGAAGAAGCTAGAGGGAAATCATCGCTGATCTGAAATGTGAGAGGAAATCAACTGCAGAGAGAAATGTTCTAGCATCCAGCTCTCTTCATGGTAGATTAAGTGCAGGGAAAGCATGAAACTCTGAATATCCTTTAGCTGTCCAGTTCTATTATTGAAATAATTCCCCAAAGCCAGTATCTTTTACCTTTTATAACCAGATATGCTGAAATGAAAGTTTCTCTTATAATTTCATTTCTTTTTTAATCTTCAGACTGTATTAGTGAGAACCACTGCATGCCTGAACATTCATGAGCCCTGCTTTGTAGGATAATTGAGAGTCTGTAGTTTTGAATCATGTACTTGTCTAGTCTTCTCAAAAGTCCTCTACCCATTGGAGACAGGGCCAACAGTCTTCACTAAAGGACTAAGTCTCTATCCCTGTAGTCTTATACATGATTACAGTCAATTAATGAGGTGCTCATCTATTTTGCCTATTGCATATAAGCCGTTGCACATGAAAGAAATGTCAAAGGTAATTTTGATGTGGTATCAAATCCTGGGTATTATCTACTTACTTTGTGAAACTGAAAAAAAAATTAATCTCCTCAAGCTTCAAAGTTTTATATGTGAAGAGTAATACTTTTCATCAATATTTTGAAATTGATTAACTGAATAATATGAATAACTGAAAAATATGTACCTAGAACAGTGGTCATAAAACATGCTTAATGAACATTAGTGACTGAAAAAGTGGTCATATAACAGCAGCACACCCATTCCAATGGGATATAAAAAAAGAAAAGTATAATAGGGTTTATGTGATTTGTCTACTCATGTGTTGTGTTGCTAATACCCACCCTACCCTATCCCCTGCATGCATTGGTATAAGTCAAGAGGAGGAATACATTGGCTGCCCTTACTGAATGGTCTTGGAGAAGATTTTAAGCAGAACTGCAATAACAAATTTAGTGGATGTCCTAGACTTTGTCTACACCTCCAGTTTCATTAAGTTTCAATCTCATATAATATCAAGATGGTCATTGTTAGTTCTGGTCCTATGATTCAAATATCCCAATTTGCAAGCCATTGCAAATGGATGACTATACTTGAGTCATATGCATCTTCTGTTTGGGTGGTAGTTTCAGGCCCAGTGTTACTTAAACAAGAGATTGATTTTCTTATTGTTAGCATGAGAGTATTGATGATTCCTACCAAAATAGACAAATTATATATGTCTATCATGCTGCTCAACACAGAGAATATTTTTCTAAAAAATCCATTATGATCAAATATCTCCAGAAAATTTTAGTATATAGGTACCAGGGATACAATGCATAAAGATAGATGAATTGTAAACTCAGAAAAGTGAAGCAACAAAAATAGTTGTCTCTTTTAGGTTCCTGTGTTGGTCCCTAGCTAGTGGGACTATTTGGGAAGGTTATGGAACCTTTAGGAGGTAGAGCCTTATAGGAGGAAGTATACCACCTAGGGTGAAGATGGTTTTTGAGGTGTTATAGCCAACATTATCTTCTTGTTTCTGCTTTCTGGAATGTCTATGCAGCCCTATGCAAAGGCTATCTCCACAGTTCTGCTGCCATTCCCCTCCCACAGTGGTAAATTGTATCTCTGGAACTGTAAGCCAGAATAAACTTCTGTGAGGACATTTTATCACACATCAGAGCAGGCACCAAGAGAGAAGATGTTACTGTATGGTTGAATTTCTGCTACAATGACCCCAGACATGTGGTTCACAGCTTTTAGAACTTGTTTATGAGAGGACTATGGATATACTTAGAACTTTGAGCTACAGCAGCCTTTGAATGTTCTGACAGGAGTTTAGAAGGTTGGAAAGCAGAGAAAACACCAATAGTGGAGGCCTGGCTCACAAGGAATCTGGGCTAGAGAGCACTCAAGCTATATTCTGGTAATGAAGCTGGTTGTATTCTGAGAAATCCCATGAGACTGAACTAAAAGGTTATGACTAATTGTTTGGGTGGTAGAAATCCAAGAGAGCATAACATTGAGCCTGTCACATGGTTACTACTTATTACTCTTACACAAGTGTAGCATGAATAAAAGGAATAAATGAAGTAGAAAGAAAATTTAAAACATATGCAATTTTGAAAGAAAAAGAGGATTAGAAAAGTTAAGGTTTCAGCCAAAGGATGCACTAAAAGAAGACTATATTTGTTAGGAGATCAGTGTCATTTTATAGAAGCTTTGTGTTTTCTACTTGAACAACAGAAAGGGTAAAACACAAAGACCCCAGCCATCAAAGGTTTCAGGTTATGAACAGAGATAATCTAAAAAGGTTTCTTACTCTTAGAAACTAATTAGGGAAGTTTTTCAACTAGCTTCAGCCTATAGAAGGTTCTTCATTTGTGGTTCAAGGGGACCAGGCTCTATCCTTAGCTGCCATGTGAATTGGGCAGTGTTGACTACATAGCAGTGGTTTTGGAAGTATGAAATACACAGTATTGAGAGGGCCATAAGGTTCTTTTCCTCCTCAGTTTCCACTGACGTCATGAAAGATGTGTCAAAGTCAGAGACTTTATGAAAAAGTTCAGAGAAGCTATTTCATGGAACTTGGGACAATGAAGCCTGTATTGTAGTGACAGTGAAACCTGGGTTTCAGTGGATCCCTCAAGATGTTGGAGGTATCACAGCCCAAGGGAATTCTGCAAAATAGGGCTGCAGAAAGCAGGAAATGAAGGGGATAAATGAAGAGGAGACCCAGATAACTAAAGATATATATATATATATATATATATATATATATATATATATATATATATTGCAGGCAGCAAAACTAGAGAGACAGACCTACCTAAAGTCCTTTGAAACTAAGACAATTTGATCAAAAACCTTAGATGATTGATGTGGAGGGAGTTACAGAACTTGATATTTATTTTCCCTTCTGGGTTTCAGTCTTGCCTTACTATGCCTCTTTCCTTCCTTTCTGAAATTGGAATGAATACTTTGTGCCACTGAATGTTGTATACATGTAAGTTGTTTATTATTTTTAGTACTGTCATTAATCATTTTACAGATGATCATGTGACTGCTTGAGATCACAAGAAGAACTTTGAACTGTGTTGGGACTATTAAAGATTTTGGGGACTTTTGAATTTGAATAATATGCATTTTGTATCATGAAAAGGCCATAAGCCAATTGTGTCCAGGAACAGAATGTAAAAGACTGAATATAAAATGTTCCCATAGGCTCATATGCTTTCACACTTTGTCCACAACTAGTGGCATGGTTTGGAAAGGGTATGGAACCTTTAGTCACTAGATCCTTGGTGTAGGAAGCACAGCACTGAGAGAGAGCTTCAGTGTTTTATAACCTAGCCTTTTTTCCTGTTTTCTCTGTCTCCAGACTAGCTATGCAATATGACTAGATGATGTCATGTTCTTGTTATCATGGCGTCCCTGCCTTTCTACTTAAGGTAGAAAGGGTTTATTTAGATTTACAGTTTCAGTTATCTCCTTTGAAACTGTAAATCTAAATAAACCCTTTCTACCTTAAGTGGCTTTTGCCACTTAATTCACTGCCAGAATATTTTATTGCAATAATAAAAAAATAGTTAAGAGACTTTAAAAATCACAATTTTAACTAACATATAATAACTATATATTTACTTAGTTCAGTGTGATGTTTTGATACATGTGTATATTGTATTTATTCCATCCTTTCAATATTTATCATTTCTTTATGGTATGTATATTGAAATACCCTCTATTAATTCTCTTGAAATATAGAATAGATTTTGTCAACCATGTCAACTTTCTCCTCTTGTGGAACTAAGTTTGTATTCCTAATTCTCTTCCCTTTACCTTTCTCACCCTATGGAAACCAGTGTCCTACCCTCTATCTTATGAGATCAGTCCCTTTAAATTCACATATGAAGGAGATTATGAACTTCATGTCTTTACTCATTTCACTAAATACTTTTTTTCTATATTCACACATTTCATGAATGATAGAATTTCATTTTTTATGACTACGAAGTATTCCATGGTGTATACATAACACATTTTAATCCAGTCATTCATTGATGGGCAGTTGGTATGAGTTCATATTTTAGATGATGACTGATGTTATAGTAACTATGATAGGGCAGCTATTTTTTCATTGCACTGATTTCATTTTTTTCAAGTATATACAGTATAATTTCTATATTATATGGTTGCTCTTATAATTTTAATTTAAAGTCTGCCCCTATTAATTTCATCAAGGATATATTAATTTGGGTTTCTGTCAATAGTATATAAGCATTGTTCCTTTTCCATATTTTTGCCAGTATTTGCCATATTTTGTCTCAAAAATAGATATCTAATGAGATCCTCAATAAAAGGTCAGAAATACTTTTTATTCTGAATTATTTATCCCATTAATTTACTAATGTCAGTTTGCTTAAATCATGGTGATCATGAACTTCGAGTTTTCCTACATATATAGCAATAATGTGCCAAACTTTCTTAAGGCATATATGCTGTAAGTATTCTGTTCCTGGGGCCATACATGGAAGCTGACTGAGGGTTCAGAAAATAAGAGTTCTCCCTAAAAATGGTTGCCTCTATCAATTTTCATTTAGCCCACTCAGGCCACTAGTATAGACAGAATTACAGAGAAGGATAGTAGACCATCACCTGTATAAATTGATGAGTGTATTGCTGAATGTCCCATAGACAAATAGACTGAATGACATTAAGCCAGAAGGTAAAAAGGGAGGAGTGATGGAATATAAAGAGAACCACGTTGAAGGCTCCTTCTGCCTGGCAAATGTAAATCGACTGAAGAATAGAAAACTGTGAGAGAATGTGGGGCTTCCATAATGTGAATCCTACAGCAGGCGTTTGTGGGTGATATAAAACTCTGATGTGCTGTAAAATTTATATCTCTCCCCAAAATGATCTACTGGTAGAACATATAAATTTTGCAGGAACTGTTAAAGCTATCATAAAACCTCATTGCTACAGATACAGTAGGTGTTTCAGAAATACATGCCAAAGCAGAGATTTGTAATCATTTCAGTGTGCCTCATAAAAAGAACCACATTGTGTTTCAACAACTGAGAAACTGCATAGATTCCCTTCCTCCAAAGGCTTGCTTTATCTTATTTTGCATACTTAAAGAAGAGATAGCATAGAAAAACAACCTAAATATTTAAACACATGCAGTTACTCAAATGCCCAGGTTGTTAGAAAGGTGAGCACAGGTGATTATCTCTTACCAAGAGCACATAGAGCTGGGGGCTCCATTTCATAACAGTGGCTCTTGCTTACACTTAATGAACTGGTCTCTATGGGGGACAGCAATAAATCAATACCCATGTGTAATCTTGGTATCTAGAATGCAAGGGGAGATTTGGATTTATAATGGCACTGGTTTGTCTATTGTCATTCAGACATGACCTGCATCAAAAAAGGGCTTGTGAGAACCTGATAAGAGGTAGTCCAAAATGGGCCATCAATCACAGGATGGCACAGTGTTTTGCTGGTTTATAAACACACACTTTCTAGCAGAAGAAAAAAGTGATAGATCTGCAATTTACTGCTTATCACACTTGGTAGAAGTTTTACAATACAAAAGTCTGACCTTCAGTGAATATGCATCCTTGGTGACTACCGGCATCAGTGAGGGAGATATGGCACTCAGGTAACTGAACTAAAAAAGCCCTTGAGTGAACCACTAAGCACATCCTCTTTGATTGTGAACTACAAGGTAGTAAGTTTTAGTTACAAGCATCTCCTTGAACAAGAAGAGGATGCTGTTTATTGAAGAAAATTGGTCCTTGTCTCTGGGAGCTAATGGACTGAAAGAATTGTATGGATTACCCACTTGTTCAGCACTCATTAACTTTCTGCAGTCCACTCAGCCACAACATCTTGGCACATAAGAAGAGAAGGTGGGTATGGGGATGCAAGCATATAAAAAACCCCATTCACTCAGTGTCTCAGGGCAGCAGGCCATCACAGTCTTCTTTCTGCACAATGTGCTTATTTTTCTTAGCTTTTTGACAAAAGTAGAAAGATGTAAGTGCTATTCTTAATATGATCAGTCTAGTTTTTGCCTTTCTTGCCTATCTCAGGGGAATACTATAATGCCTCAGGGTTGAGGGCATTTGAAGTTCTATGGAAGACTATTCTGAAGTACTTTATGAACACATACATTTTTTATGCAACTGACTGAGAGGAATTTTAGAAATTGTGTTGCTTTGACTGAAGCAACCAAAACAGGGGCTTAAACAGTAAAGTCTTTTAAGGTGCCACACAACTGGAAGTCTATCAAAAGAGATGCTTACTACTTCTATTGCCCCCCTATCCCCTTGACACTGTGCCATTTGTAATCCCTAGAGGACAACTACCACCTAGGGATGCTCTAGGGAAAAGTAGAAAGAGGTAGAAGCAGGGGAGGGGGATTTCCTGTAGGAGCCCAGAATGTTCTTTCTCAAAGTATATGAAAGAATTGCTGATATGGAACACTCACCAAAGTACCCTTAATTCAGATCATCCAAAAGTCAATTGCAAGAAAAACCTTAGATATTTGGTTTAAAGCTTGACCAACTACATCTCTCAATGAGACTTTGGCAAAAATGATTTTGGTTGGTGCTTTGGGACCAAGCATCAATTTTGCCTTTAGTAAATATTCATTTCTTTATGTGACTAATACATTTATTCAAATGGTATCAACTGTTTAAGTTCTCAACATTAGGAATTTATCAGTTACAAACAAACAAAAGGGCTTAGTCTTAGGAAGTTTACACCTTAGTAAGGGAGATGATTTACAATAAACAGGCCAACACATGATAATAAGGATTGAGTTGGACTCCCTTGAACTTGGTTTTTCTTGGCTCTATCCTCTGTCACCTCCACCATATTGTCTTGTGTGTTTTTCTTTGTGATGCTTTAGTATACCTTCACTTCACTTGTGCATTTACAAAGCTCTTCCTCTTCTCTTTTTTTTGGATATTTTATTTACATTTCATATGTTGTCCCCTTACCCCATCCCCCACCCACCCAGGAACCCCCTATCCCCTTACCCCTCCTCCTTCTTCTCTGTGGATGTAACCCCTACCTACCCCCCCACTCCCACTTTCTCACCCTCAAAATTCCCACCCCCTGGGGCGTCCAGGCTTCATGAGGTCAAGGATCACATCTTCCACCTATGCCCAGCAGGGCCCTCCACTCTTCCTCTTCTCTTTTACCCTGTCTTTCCTGATTCACCATCTAATAGAGGCAGCTTCTAGCCTACCACTGTCTCATTCTCTACACATGCAATTTATTATAGTTCATGCAACTTTATAAGGCCAAAGGAAATAACCACCTTTTACAAAATGCACTAAAGTGCAGAAACATAAGAATTCTGAGACTCTTGATACTCAAATATATGTTCAAAACTATCATTAACTAGCAGTGGCTATAAAAATCCCTGTCAAGTTATTGAATTTTTGTTGGTTCCAAAGGTATACTTAGCAGACTTTTGCGATGAAAATGTTAGCCCACTACAACACCATGGGCAACAAACCAAGAAACTGCAGCTAGAAAATCAGCAGTGCAAAGAAATTGCTAGAAAATAGCAGTATCATTCCCAGCAGCAGCTCAGTACCACATGGATGCAGGAGTGCACCAGCTCATGAGATGGAAGCACCACGTCAGTTTTGCAAAACTGTTGTTTGTTGGGAAAAACAGGATTACTCCAAGGAAAACAATTCCTCTAAGGAGGAGGAAGGGGAGGAAGAGGAGGAAGAAGAGGAGGAGGAGGAGGAGGAGGAGGAGGAGGAGGAGGAGGAGGAGAAAAAGAAGAAAAAGAAGTAGGAGGTAAAAGTAAGCTAAAGCATTATAGAAGCTACTATTAACCTGGCACTCAATCCAATTCTGGGATTTCTGTGTATGTGAATATTTATCTCAACATCTGAATACTGTTCTTTGCTTTTTATTTTTATTTTTATTTGGCTTTTTCCACCTTGGTTTTGGTTTTTCTCCCTATTCTTGTTTGTTTTTACTTTATTCTATTCCATTTTACTTTAGATGCCTGTTTGGTTTCTAATAAGAGAGAATGAAAGAGTGTGAATTTGACAGGGAAAGGACGCTGAAGGACATGGAGAGGTGGGGGAAGGAAACTGTGATCAGAATATATTGTATGAAAAAATGACCTTTTTTAATGGCAATATTTAGACTGCTAGAATTGAAGGGAAAAAAGTGTTTTTCAGTACCTAGTCAAAAAGTTATTACTCAGACAATACTTATTTTACTTTTAATCATGTTTACGTGTATGCATGTGTATATGCACGCGTGTGTGCATATGAGTTACTAGGGACTTCCAAAGAGGTTGTCAGATCCTGCAGATCTGGAGTTACAAGTGATTGTTAGCCACCTGGTGTGAACACTGAATCTTCTGCAATAGCAGAAAATGAACTTAACTGCTGAGTTATCTTTCTACCTCCATTTACATTTTATTTTAATATGCATATATGTGAGTAATTTAGACATGTATGGATATGTACATGGGACTCCAAGGTCCAGCATAGAGTGGATCAGATAATCCTATAATACATTTATTGGCTGTGGCAAAAGAAGGCTCACAGCATAGAATGTGGGTCACTGCTTATAAAACTACATTGGTGATATCTCTTTCTGCTTCACCTTCTACATCAGGCTTCTGTCAGACACACCCTGATATATTCAAATGTAGTCCAATATATTCAATATAATGAGTATAATGAAGAAAATAAACCAAAGTAGTCTGAATGGGAATCTAAAAATCAGAAGCAGAGTATGATATCAAGATCTGGCTCACACACATTCTTTTCTGAGAAAAACATGGGTTCAAAATCCCATCTAAGTTAAAGCAGCAAGTGTTCTAACATCAGTTAATCTAATGAATAAAGCATAGTGACTATCATCTCTTATCTCAGCACTTAAGAGGTGAGTGCATGGCTGTGAGTTCAAGACCAGCCTTGACTACACAGTTTGTCCCAGTTCAACTTGGCCATGGAGTGAGGCTCTGCCTCCAAATACAAAGGCAGCAACACAAGTAAGATGTGTGCATTGTTTATGCTTCCTACTTCCCTCAGAGACCTAGCTATTTAAAGGCCATAAGCTTTGGGTATTTATTTTTTAGAAACAGAAGTATCTGAGTCAGTGAATGAAGGAATGTATGGATGTTCAGACAGAAACAAAGTTTAGACAGAAACAAAAGCACTACTATGTGTCATGGGCTTAGAGTTTTCAAAGCCTACTTTATTTGGAGTTCTTGAATGCTTCAACCACCCTTCTAGCTCACCAACCAGAGATAGGGGGAAAGGAGGTTTGTAGAAAAAGCGGGTTGTGGACCTTAGAAGTAGTTCTTTGGGGCAATTCTACTCTTCGGTGTCATAACATCACCAGTCTAGTCCAATAGCAAACACCAAACATGAATCAATAGAAGCTGTTCAATCCAGGAGAAATTGCAAGGTTCTACTGAATTGGATGGGCATTAGTCTGCAGAAGCAACAAGAATCTCCTGGAATACATGAGGTGTTCTTTAGCCTGTTTCTCTCTATGAAGTGAAGACCCGTGAAGACCAGCAAAGCATTGCACAGCTAGTAAAGATCAGGGAAACACTGCATGGGGTAGCAATGCAAGAGCATCTCTTCATTTTCTGTAGGGTTATACTTATATTCTTTCCAAACAGCAAGCACCACCTCAGTGTCAGCTTCAGCAAAACATCCTCTCACAAGACAGAAAAACGTCATGTGACACAAGTGAGTTTCCAAAGAAACCAGAAATTTCCACTTCAATGAGTTTCCTTTTCTTGTACTTTTGATTACTGTAAATGGTTCATTTTTATCCCAGTAGTACTTGGCACTATAAGTATGGCCTTTACTTGAAGATATAATGTAGTGTTGTTTTTAAGCAAGTCCTACTTTATTATAGTTAAATGTGATTTTATGCTTCTGTATATGTCTATATGTTTGTGTTTAGGTGTCTAGGTATGTCTATGTGTGTGTAAGTGTTGCATGTGAATGTGTGAATATCTGTACATGCACATGCATGTGGAAGACAGAGGAGGAAATCAGGTTTCCTGCTCTTTCATTACCTGTGTATTTTCTTTGAGGTACAGACTTTAACAGAATGTAGAGCTTAGGCTGCTGGCCAGAAACCTGTAGTGATCCTGTCTCCCCTCCCGATAGTGGTGGAGTATAGGTGCACATGTGGCATTTTACATAAAATGAGAGGATTTTAACTCAGGATGTAATGCTCAGGACTTACTGCCTAAGCAATGCCCTTAGCTCCTCATATTCTGTAAATAAAGTACAATTTTTGCAAAAACCATTCAGATGACCCTCAAATATGATGACAATCATTGATGAGTTCTCCAGGGTTCTCTCTAGACTGTCCCAGGGTCACAGCCTTGGTGTTAGTTAGATTTACATTACTATAACAAATATGAGCCAATAAATATGTAAGGAAGAAAAGCTTATTTGGGTTCTTGGCTAGGAAAGTTTCAGCCTGGTTGATCAGCCCTGTTGTATTAAGGCATGCAATAAGGTATTGAGTAGTTTATGGTAGGACAAAAAGGCCAGCTAATGATGACCAATAAGCAAAACAGGGGAAGAAGACAAGCTGGGTTTTCAGTATTCTCTTTGAGGACATACCCTTAGTGACTTCACTCCTGCCTACTGTCCCCACTTCCTAAGAGTTCCATCACCCCTCAGCAGTGCCACAGCCTAGTGACCAAGTGAATCCCATTCAGAGTCCATGATAAAACTTTGTTGTACCTGTTTGAATTTTACCTACACTCAGGCAGAATATGGACAGTATAAAAAAAAAAACGTTTTATTTTTTAAAAGGATTGGAAAGTAGGGCTTCAGAGAAAGTAACTTGTTAAATTTTAAGTGCTAGACATGCTGAATACCAAATCTAACTTTGGGTCCTTTGGGGCAAACCAATATAAGATAATGCCTCTGTTTGTAAGGTTTTGGCGCTTTTTTTGTATATTTTTCTAGAATAATAGAAACCATGTCACATACTGTGATCTTCATTCTTCTAGTACCAAGCATTATCCTGAAAGTAGAGGAAAATCTTTTAACTGATAAGATATAAATTCAATTGACCAACTGCAGAGGGCTTCTCCCTCATGGGAAATAACTAGAATGACAACATTAGAGCAATAATTTTCAAAAAGAAAATTAAACAATTATTTTTAACTAGGAAAGATGTGCAGATAGTAAATGAGTTTGTTCCACTGGCTCTCCATACAGATATTAATGTGACAGGGAGCATTTCATTAGTTACACGAACATGCATCAGCCTGCCAATGACATTATACAAGTTTGAAGTCCTTTCAAACTAATGATGAGGGGATCACGTATATCATTATTTAAAAACAACTCTTCTTCATGGTTTACAGCACAACTGTTACCAACAATCATAACAACTCAGGTTTGTGGTCATAGACTGAATAGACTGAGCAGTTCTCACGTGGAACACAGTACCCATCAATCTGCTTCCAACATTCAAACAGCACACATCCACTACAAATGGCTGTTTGGAGTCATATCACCTGGGAGCTGTCACTAATCTGGATCGCTAGCGCTCTAATCCACCAAAATTCTGAGGCAAAATATTTAATATGCTCAAAGTATGATTTAAGACATATAAATATTGTAGTCATAAGCCAGGATAATTTTCCCAACAGCAAAATCATAAATCATCTAATTACTCAAAGGAATTTGTGCTATAATCCACATTGACATGGAATCATGGGCTTGTGATACTGTGGGAGCTTGGGAAAGCATGTGTATCCTTCTATGTCTTCTTTGGAAAGAACTTCTACAGGTGGGTTCAGACACAAGTGCAAAATATATTAGAGACCCTTAAGGAGCTTGTAGTTGTTAAACAGGTTTTTTTTTTTTAAGTAATAGCATATAGTTACACAATACAATATTTTTCTATGTCCAGCTTCTTTCCCAAAATTGTACAGAAAACTAGGGATTGTAGTTGCTGAAAATAAAGATAACTTAAAATATAGAATGACTGGGTCATTGTAGGTTGTTTCTCCCCCCACGACTCTAGTGATAGCAGGTGTCCCCTGTTGATAATGAGTTTCCATCACATGAATAAACTTATGGTAGTTTACAACCAAGTTCACATAGGCTGTCGTTTTGACTCATATTATCAATCATTTTTATTTTATTTTATTTTATTTGCATGTATATCTGTATACTACATGCATACCTGGTATCTGTAGAGGAAAGAAGAGGTTTTGAACATACTAGTGCTTATGTTACAGACTGCTGAACCTTCTCTCTAACCAACCCTTGTGGTCTTTATTATACTAGCCCGGGGTATGTGTAGGCAGCATGTGAGGGGGTTTTCCAAAGGTTTCTCTCAAAAGAAGTTTCCTTTGTCTTCTCCTAGTAACAGGCAGAGAACTTCATGAATTTCATAGTAAAGGAATCAAAAACATTAAGTAAGGGAGACCTGCTTTAGGTTCCCTGTCTGAGCATCACTGTTAAGGTTCGAACTCTAGACACCGCACATCGCATCAGAACTTCCTCCTGTCATGGTGCTTCAGTGAGGAATCAGCCAAAGTAACTTGTAAGCAGAGATAATGCCCACACCCCATGCAGACACATCTCAATAACAGTTTCAGTCATGTTCAAGATCATCTTGGTATACCATGTGGGAAATGGAGGTGCCTTATATTTTAGGTAAGTTTGTGTCTATATCACTCAGGGGGTAATTCCCCCAAGTTAAAGATTTCATAATGCTTTTAGGAAGTATGAAACAGTATTCTGGGCATGAGTCAGGGATGGTTTCTTCTAGGAACAAATAGAAAATGTTTTCTTTT
The DNA here is from genome assembly GCF_004785775.1 of Grammomys surdaster. NCBI lineage: Eukaryota > Metazoa > Chordata > Mammalia > Rodentia > Muridae > Grammomys > Grammomys surdaster. The sequence goes on from NW_021604569.1 coordinate 11,491,151, forward strand.
CTATAAGTTTTCTATTCTATTTTCCACCTACAAAATTTTCCCTTCTGTTCTCTGTGTTTGCTTCAGTGGAAAGCTCCTAAGAGTTCATACGCACACACACATTCACATACATTCACACACACACTCTTTCACACACACATGCACACTTGCATACAGACACACACACACACACTCTTTCACACAAACATGCACACTTGCATACAGACACTCACACACACACGATCTCACACACACATGCACGCTTGCACACAGACACTCACACACGCATGCATGCATGGACACATTGCACTTCCATCTAGCCCAGCCACCAGCAGAACATTTTGTGTTGCCCATCTCTCTCCCATGTTCATTTTTCTCTCATATTTGCACAAATGACAACACCATGACAGATCCCATGATGGCACATGTCATACCATTACACTACTGTCAGCAGACTCTCTAACTGTCTATATATTATCAAAAGTTTCTAACCACGAGAAATGTATTGTAGATACTTCATGTCTCTTCATTCTTCACACAGTTGCCTCCCAGATCGCTAATCTCATGAAATTCACAAATTAAGGAAATATTCATACTGCAACGTTCATTCTCTTAGGAATGTAACATTTAGGAACCATGTATTATCTTAATTTGATTTCATCATTATTCATTATTATCCAAATAGCCGATTTAGTGTTATAGAAGAATAGGCAGGGATGTTTGCATCAGAGAATTCTGAGTTTATTGTCAAGCTATTACTCAAACAAGAGTCTTTCTGGGCAGACCACTATTATTTTCTCTGACCTTTAGTCTACAGAGGATAGTGATTTATATAGCCCAAGGAGTGAGGACTAATTGGCAGGTTATGTATACATCACTTAGGATTTGAGTAACATCCTTTTCTTGGTACTGTAAACATATTTAGGACAATGATTCTTTATTTTATTTCTGTATTAAGGATAAATCAATGAACAGATGTGTAACTAAATGTAAACATCCAAACAGTGTTCAAAGTTTATCTAAACATAACACATATTAACTAATACTCATAAATCTTAAATGAGACAAACACTATCACTAAGTAAAGCCAACCGGGTAACATCAAAGCAGTTGCACAACCCATGGTCTGATCAAGGCAACAGCACCAGTTTTTCCACAGCATTCCACACCTCCCATCCAAGAACCATTCCCTTCCAGTATTGCATTATTCTGTCTTCCTTGTTCCTCTAGTGCTATGACATAAAGATACCTAGAGAGAAAAAAAAATGTACAAGCTTCAACAAAGAACACTCTACTCATCCTCCACCCCAATATCCCAGAATATCAAGACAGAAAGAAACCTTAGAGTCATTTATTACAAGCTGACTCAAACATCCTACAGAAGCCTCTTCTCCATGGATCCCTCAGCATTAGCTGAAATATGCAAAGCCGGATGAGGAAGCTGAGGGTGTGGCAGCAGTCCCTACCTCCCTGTATCTCTTCCATTCTTATCTCAATTATTATCTTCACTCATATTTTTCTAACAGACAGGATTTGTTCCTTTAAATATTCAATTTAAGGTCATCTTCTGTATTTCAGCCTGTGTTTGTATCTTATTCCTGCAGGAAGCTCCTCTGTAGAATGACTGTCTGACATTTATAAGGAAATGAAGCAGAATAATAGAATTCACTTAACAAAACTGTTGCTGGGAACACACACTTTAATAGATGTTCAATGAGCAAGAGATGCTTGTTTTACCACGGCCTTGGTTCTATTTACCATGGCCTTGGTTCTATTTGCTGATCAAAATTCATGCAGCAAAGACACAAAAGCTAGGTCTCTGCAGAAGTGAAGCCACATCTTTTAAATCCAGTAGCAGAGACACGGGTATAAATCAAAGGCAAAAACAAACACATCAACTTTTACTTTTGTAAAAATTTCCCCAAACTTGTGGAAAATAACATTTCAATTCTCTGTTAAAACTATCTCAGATGCTACTCACATTGTCAACCTCAAGTCCTCTCAAGATCCAGTGTCTCCCAGTCTCTGGAGCTTCACTCCTCCTTCTAAGTAGTTCACATGCTGCTGCATTCTGCCAGGGTTGCTTTACCTCAAGCAAGGACCCAAGCTTTGCCATGTAGCAGCCTGGAGATTGTTAAAATGAAAAACAAAAACCACCATCACCAAAACCAAACCAAACCAAACCAAACCAAACCAAACCAAACCAAACCAGCTCATAAGCCAGGAGTTGAAAACACAGAGAAATCTACTTGAGAAACCTAGGTTATAAATATGTGCTTGCAGGGTACAGTGCAAGGAACTGAGGTAACAATAGCTGAGGTCACTGTCCAGCTGGCCTTCAGTCCTAAGAATTTTTAGACTGCTGCATAGCTCTGTGTTCCCTTTTACATTTACCCTGTCTAGATCAGGAAAAAACAATAATAATGCTGGACATTTTCCTACATAATAATGCTGGACATTTTCCTATAGTAGAGACCAATTTGAATACTGACTATGGAGGTTTGAATGAAAATGGCCCCACAGGCATATAGGGAGGAGGTGTGGCCTTGTTGGAGGATGTGTGCCACTGAGAGTGAGCTTTCAGGTTTCAAATGCTCAAGCAAGGCTCAGCATCACTCTCCCTGCTGCCTTTGGGTCCAGATGCAGAACTCTTAGATACTTCTCTGGCACCATGTGTACCTGCATGCCACCATGCTTCCCACCATGATGGCAGTGGACTAAAACTCTGAACTGTATGCCATCCCCCAATTAAACACGTTCCTTTATGAGTTGCTTTAGTCATGGTGTCTCTTCACAGAAATAGAAACCTCGAGACAGTGACTTTGAAAATTAACCTGTATGCTATCTGTATTGGTATAGAGATGGTCATGGTAAGGTACATACTAGAGTAAAATACACTATTATTCATCTTTCTCTGTCATTGACTATTCAGACTGTGTATTTAAAGAATAGGTACACATAGATTTTATATACATGCATATATACAGAGTTTCTTTATCTCAATGTTTGTGTTGTAAAATAAGGTTAAAATTAAAATGTAAAGATCTAAAAACACTATACCTTGTATAAATTCGGATGGTAGAAAGGTAGATAGGAAACACATGAGAAGAAAACCAATCTTTGCTTTTGAACATGTACATGTGTGCACATATATATAAGAAGCACAACATAAAACCAGTGCATTCATGTGAGTAGGAAGGACATCTGATGATCTAGCTGTTAGCTTTGTTTTCTCCTTCTTCACTGGTCGTCTTCAAGAACTGCAATAATCTTGTGGCTGTGTTATACATTGTACATCTTAGGCACTGCAGACAGATCACCATGATATAACGAGAGTCCCCAAGACTTATGCTGTTCAACTAGCATAGCATTGTAGTCAGACACATACGTGCCTGCAGATGCTACAGTCTTTCTCTGGCTCCCCTGAAGAAGAAAGCCAAAGCCTATGTGTCACAGTCAAAAGCATACGGTGCACTAGGGAACTGGTGAGGAAGGACTCTAGCACTGTGAATATTCTCTCTCCCTTCAAAGGCTCCTGGGACATCACCTATTGTGCAAAGGTTCAAGGAAAGACAAGAACAAACAGGCATTCCAAGCATCCTCTCAATCCACATGTGAGTGAGCATGAGTGAGGAGTTACTTCAAACATATGTGACTCAAAGTCAGCAGCATCAGCAAAAGCCTACCCAGCATAGCCTAGGAGCCATGGAGGCTATTATCAGTGGAAATCTCTGTAGACCTCTGTCAGTTCCACCAGTGGGAAAGTCTCTCCACAGAAATTGATACTGCTATTAACGTATGAAGGGGTGTGTGCGAACCTAAGCTTTTTTTTTTTCAGAGACTTAAGTTTTCTTCTTTACTTCTAGAGCCTCTGGAGTCTCTAATCTCCCCCCTGGAAGGACTGTTCCCATTGGAAAGTCATTGCTTTCAAAACCCTCCATAGTACTCTCAAATAGTTCCTCGGCTGCCTCCCATGGAAGACATACCTCTCCCTTCTTTGCTCTGATCCTTTAAAGTTGCCCAGCACTGTGGCTGTTCCTGTCTTTGTCTCACACCACAGAAACACAAAGACAACATCACTGTGCTTACATCTACTGTGGCTGCCTGGAGACATAGAGGGAGGTAATTTTCTGCTTGTGTTTTAGCCCTTATTGTTGAAGTATAAATATTAGAATTGTACTCTCAGTCTCCTTCAGTGTTTTTTGTAAACATTGACATCTTTCAGCTTGTCGCATCGTTCATTAGTTTTCTTGTCATTATTTCAAATGTCAAGGAGTATTTAGGGACAAAATTCAAGAAATAAGGCTATGGTTGTACCCCCATTATTTGAAAATCTGGCCACACTCTGATTCTAGTGTCCCACATGACAGAATTTCACAGTGTTACATGATTTTCTGGAATCTTCTCTGGGTCTAAGATATAAACTGCAAGATTATGGTCATAAAATTTCTCACAGTTCAGAGTGTTCAATTTTCAAGTAATTTTAGAGTTCAGGCTACACCATTTACATGCACTCTTCCTATGTAAATTATACTTAAAATGTTCCATGTTGTTATTTAGGGTTCACTATGATTGAAAAATGTTCAGCACTATATAAGCTTAGAGCACAAATTAATTATTTATATTGGTAAATAATAAATGTTTATTCACATTAAATGAAAAAATGAAGGACTCTTGTAATTTAAACATGTTTACAAAACCCATTTTTCTCAAATGCCAAAAAAAGAGAGAGAGAATGATTTCAAACCACTGCATTCAGTCCCTGTGAGACTCTCTAGAGTACTGTAAAGTATTTTATAGTCCTCAAGACCCAGAGACAGTAGGTTCTGGATTGCTCTGACTCAATTTATTTTGTTCACCTTAAATTCATGACTGATGCCCTGATCTCAGTGAGACTGACTTGAGAAGTAGTTAACATTAAATGAGTCCATAAGTTCAGCTGGTAGTAGTACACACCTTAAATCCTAGCATTCAGGAGGCAGAGGCAAGTGCATATCTATGAGTTCAAGGTCAGCCTGGTCTACAGAGGTAGTTCCAAGACAGCCAGGAGAGCCAGGACTGTTGCACAGAGAAACTCTATCTCAACAAACAAACAAATCAAAATGTCATAAGAATGGGGCTTTATCAGGAAGAAATGCTTTTTAATAAGATTCCACTCTAAGAAATTTTATGAGTTGAAACATATCCCCACACCCTGGTCTTCTGTCTTCTTTCCCCCTTCTTCTCTGAATTTCAAAGAAAGTAGTTCACCAGTCCACATCAGTAAGTCAGTCATCTATATCCAGGAGAGAGACCAGAGTAGAAACAGGCCTTGACAAACTTGATTATAGACACCTAATCCCCCAACTTGAGAGAAAATAGCTTTCTCTTGTTTAAGTTTCTATCCAGAATGTCTACTACAGTCTCACATTTGAAGGCTCAGCTCTTAGACTGTGACAGTTCTGTGGCCCTGTGTGGCCTTAGCAGATGTGGCTTAGCAGACAGAAGTAAATCAAATGGCAGGTCTTTGATGGTTATATCTGTCCCCTGGGTGTTGTCTGTGTTCCCTATTTCCTGTCTGCTACCATGTGAACAAGCCACGACCTCAAGCTCCCGTCACCACTGATAGATACACTTCATCATGCTTTCTCCACTATGTCATATAGAAACCCTGAGCCAAAATAAACCTTTCCTCCCAGGGTAGGGAATTTAGCTCTTGGCAGAAGGCTTATCTAAAGGGTACAAGGCCTTGGATTTAATCTTCAGCATCAGAAACAAAACAAACAAAAACAAATAAAAACAAATCTCATCTACTTTAGGTTGCTTCCACAAGATATTTTATCCTAAGAATGAGAGAGCCATGAATAGAGCTTCCCATGTCAGCCTAAGTAGACCAACACAAGCCCATCATCAAATACCCACTTCATCAGGGCACACAGCAGACCCATATTTCCACTCTGTTGGATGAACAGAGCCCCAAACTCACACCCCCATCTATTCTCATCAAGAGCCAAGGAACATCAGTGTAGGGCTCAAGAAAGAAAATGACTTAGCTTGCTTCTCTATTGCAGTGAAGAAAACTATTCAGAAGTAACTGGGGTGAAAGGACTTATTTGGTTTACAGCTTACAGCCCATCACCAAGGTAAGCCAAGGCAGAAACTCAAGGCAGCAACAGAAGCAGAGAACATGGGAGGACACTGCTTACTTACCTGCCTTGCTTGCTTTCTTATACAAATCAGGACCACCTGCTCAGAGGATGCTCTCTACATACTGAGTTGGTTCCTCCCACATCAATCATTAATCATGAAAATGGTGCACAGACATGCTCACAGGACAATCTAATAGAAGCTAGTTCTCAACAGCCTTTACTTTTCCAAGGTGAGTTAAGTTTGTTTTAAGTTGACAACTCCCCAGCACAGGCAGGGGGTGCAAGGGGATCCTTGTGATATCGCTCATGTAATATAGTAATTAAAGGCAATGTGAAGAAACATAGAAAGCCAGATATCCAGGATTGAGGCACAAAAATACAATTTATTTTATGCAATGTATTGTGACTGCAGAGCCAAATTTGAATCGTTTTTATCTGAGAACCGTTTCTTGTTTCCAATATGATGCCTGTTCTCATTCAGTTTGTTTTGTAATTACAGCTTTCAGATCTGTATGAGGAGTCTCAAGACCAGACCGAGCTTGTCTGCTTTTTGTGCATATCTTTATATCCTGTTTTGAAGAAAGACAGTTCTTTGGGCCTTTTCCTATGGCAGAGCAGAGGCACCGCTCTGTGAAGAGTTGGGCCTTGCTTCTGTGTTCTCTCTTCCTGTGGCTTTTTGCTGTCACAATTCATGCCTGGGTTGTGCAGTCATTCATCTAAGCCTCTGCCTGTTTTATATCTAAGGTTGCCCCTGTGTGAAATGGCTTCTCATACTATTCAGTAATGTCATTTTAACCTTTTTGTATGTGGATAAATCACAAATTTGTGTTTTTGTATCTGTCTATCTCCCATAAGCTGAAGATCTAAGAAGCTTCTGAGTTTCTCTAACAGAAATACCTTCTATAAAACGGAATTCATGTGTTTCCCAAATCATTCCATTTTATATATTCTGAGTGTTTAATGCTTCATCTACTCCCCAATTACCCAAGCTCGATAGAATTCTCAAAGACATCTTGAGAGAATTCTAGGTAAGATTGGGCAGATTAAAAGCCACATAGTGTGACTTGGTGAGAAAAATCAGTCAGGTTAATACACAGTAATCTATTCCTGGAAGAGACAATAGCTGTAAATAAATTTACTAAATCACATGAGATTTATAGAGTGAAGCAGTCAAGAAGGGCCATGAACCAGTCCACAGCAGGCAACTTCAACTGAAGTGGAAACAACCAAGGTATCACACACACACATACACACACACACCACAGGACACACACACACACCACAGGACACACACACATACTACACACACACACCACACAGGACACACAGACACACACATAGACACCACACACAGAGAGAGACATAGATACAGATATACATACCACAGATACATTCACACACCACAGACACAGACACACACACACACACACACACACACACACACACACACACACACACTACCTCATCAGTGATATAGGAAGAATTGTGGGGAATAACTATGTGATGAGAACAGGAGACACAGTCTGTTCAGGCAGTTAGGGTGGGGAGCTGGGAAATGAGCAGATCTGCCTCTTACCCTTCACAAAAACAGCTCTGTCCTGACCCAAAGCATGAAATGTTCTAGATTCTCCCAGCAGTTCTGTTCTAGCCAGAACTAATAAAACTATTTTTAAGAACTAGTTTCTTCACTGTGTCTCCATTCTTCTTTTACATAGCAACTTAATGCCCAGAAGCTCTTCATGGTCAGATACTGTGTTGGCCCTTGAAGGTATACCAGCAACTCCAGCCCAGACACTGGAATGGAGAGGTACATGGACACATCTCAGTGGGACAATTGCACTGAGCAGTATACCCTACCCCATGCCTAAATCCAGCAAGCCCCATTAACCTTCAGTAGTTAAAAAAAAAAAAGTCCTAGGTGACTCTATGGAAACTCTGCTTGATTGATTTCTCTTTAGTTCTCACTTACAATAAAGGTCCTCTCTTAAAGTCCTATATCTGTAAAATTCGGCTCTTGAGTTCAAGAGATAAAGGGCATGGAAGCTACTAGCCTGGGGTAGTGTTGATGGCTGTTGATTAGCTGAGGTCCTGACCCCCAAGTTATGCTCATGTGAAGAGAGAAAGCCTCCATTATTCTAAAGGCTCCCCACTACTCCCCACACACCATTTCACAAGGACTGGGCATGCTGGTGATACTGAAAATGATGAGGTAGAGATTTGGCCCTAAACACTAGGAGTCTGTATGAGGTCACTCCCAGACAGTGATACACCCTCCCTCCCTTCCATGAAGAATCAGAAGGAGAAGAGCTAAAGGAGTGGATCAGGGACCCTCTCTGTAGGCAGAGCCAAGGACTAGGATTATATGTGAAGCCCAGGGCTGAAGACAGAGACTGGAAGGCAGAGGCAGGTTCCCTGAGGTGTGGCTCCCACCATGATCAGCAGGACCCACACACCAGGCTTCTGCTTTCCCCTTTGCTACAGGAGCCAATCTGCACAACAAAGAGCTGGAGATCAGTGCAGGGAGGGGACAAAAAAGTTGAAGGTGTAATCATTGGAGCAATGTGGGTGGCATAGTTCCAACCTCTGTGAGCACAAAGTCAGAAACTGAGACCTGTATTGATTAACTCAGCAGACTCAGGCCGGAAACCCAATTTTTAAAGTAGTTCATTTAAACACATCTGGGAAGATAGATACATCCCCCTAAATGTGCTTTTATTGATTTGAACTGGAGGTATCAGACTGCAGCTCTCTCTCACTTCAGATTGTTACTTAAAACATCATGAGTAAAGAAAGAATGCAAAACTCACCTCAAAAAAGAGTATGGACCGAGGCAATAATATTTTAGAATTAATGTGCTTCTACTGAGTTTTGTCATTTATTATTTTTAATTTCTTTATTTTTTTTCTTAAAAGTCTTTACTATTCTCACATTATAAATATGCCACTGGTCTTTCTCTAGCACAATATTACTTGTTAGGCTTTATGGTTGTGTTGTATGTTGGCCTGTTGTGTTATGGATTCTCTGTTCTTACTGTGTACAACCTGTGTGCTTTCCCATTCATTGCTGTCTCATTTGCTTTTCTCTTCTTCATTCCCTCTTCTTTGCTTCTTAGCTGCGATCTGCTATAGCTTTGTAAGGGATTGTACCAGTGTCCTACACACAGATACTGTCTAGCTAGGGAACAATATATATCAATACTACTACAAAGTAATCTTGAATATTGTAAATAAATTTAGCTGAATAATACAACTGATAAAAGCACCTAATCAATGCAATAACCTGAGATATGCAAGTCTCAACATAGAATTATAAGAAACATGAAAAATCAATGTGATATGACCTCTTCAGAAATATCAGTTCTCCAGTAATGAATTCCAAAGAAAAACAACCCCAGAAAAAGAATTCAAAGAACTAATTGTGAACATGTATAAGGAGAATCGCCCCTTCCCTCAGAGACCCTAAAGCTATCTGAAAACCCAATGCCAAGTCCCTTACTTGCTGTAGACGTAGCCTTCACCTCTATCTTCCTCTGAGACCCCCAACACTTGTATGAAGATCTGTGCCAAGGACATGCTTGCTCTGTAGGCAGCACCCACCACTCCTTCTACAACCCTAACGCCACCATACACACAATGTGCCTTCTTACCTCATGTACTTCATGAGATGCTTCTACCTCCACCTCTTTCTGACTCTAATCTCAACATTAGAGGAACTTCAGGGAGGTTGGCTCATTCCATGAAGTCCAATTAGTGAAACAGTTTTGATCATGAGAGAAAATAGGTAGAAAATATGCTGGCCAACAGAAGCTAAAGAAAAATTTTGTGTTCATGTTGAAAAAATAAAACAAGATTCTTAATTCAAATGAATTACAGGGACATGCCAAACATTAAAGACCATTTTATTAGTTATAAAATAAAAATTATAATCCAAACAGTAAGAGGAAACATGAGAATATTCCTCCCCCACCCCAACCTTCTTCTTTCATCCCTCCTTCCCCCACATCCCAAGCTTCCTCTTTCACCCCCTCCTCCCGCCAATGCCTGTTATTGCATTTGACAATTCGACTTCTACTTGTGTGTCATGTAATATTATATATCTCTAAGAAATTTAGGAACCACAAATGAGAGTAAAGACATGATATTTGTCTTTTTAATCATTTTTGAATGTACAAATGTTCATTTTTATGTTTCTTAGTAATAAAATCTAATAAGCCCCTCACTGTGCTCTGTGTTTTACTCTGCTCGGAATGTTTCTACCTCTCCAAGATCACAGAAATGATTACCTACATTTTCCTGAATCTTTCAGGAATTTGATATATACTACTTCTGTCCCTTGGGTTTTCAGTTGATAAATTCTGTGGATATAGTGTCAACATCAAAGATATTACCAGGTATTATTATAGTATCTTTTTAATTTCTAACATTATCTTTTCTCAACAATTTGAGATGCCACTTTTTTCAGTACAATGGCCTTGTAGACGTTCTATATTCTCTTACTAATAGCTGTTCTTTTGATTGATCAGTCTGCCTCCATCTTAGACTTGGATGAAATTTTATAGTAAAGACAAACTAAATTCATTTCTGTTTATGATTAAATCTCTTTCCCAAGGATTGAGCTGTGCCCCACCTATAACCTTAACTACAAATGACTCTGTACCACCTGTTTCAGGGATCAACAACAGTGCCTTTGGTTCAAAGGTTATTATGATCACCTTGTTATGACCACCTTGCTATGACCACTTTCTTAGGAACACCTTGTTAGGACCAACTTGCAACCATGTGTTTGTTTCAGGAGATCGTTGTGACCAAATTGTTATGCTTATATTCTTCTTCTGAAGCCACCCATTTGCCTGACAAATTTCTCATTTGAAAACCCATACTCCTGAAATAAAAACCCTTATTTGCACATGTCCAAGGCTAATCTGTAACCTCACCTTTAGGGAAAGAAAGCCATACACACAAATAATAAAGGAGGGAGGCTTTAATTAATTTGGTCATGATAATTTGGGTCAGTGGTCTAGAATATGTGAGGTTAACTCTCTACTTGGTACCACACTTGTAAAGATCTTTCCATTATGCTTATTATCTAACTGTTTAGGTGTTTGTAATTCTTAAATTTTGCAATAGCAATTGGATTGTTTCCCCCCTGCTTTTTTTTTAAAATTCAACTAAACTTCAAGATAAATTCATGATGCCTTTCTCTTCAAATATACTTTGAGAATTACATGTGATTTCTAGCAATTTTACAAATGGACTCATGAATCAAGTCTCTTGAAAATAGCATGGCTATAATTCTAGTTACACGGGGCATAGGAATAGCTCCTATCTGGCCATGTAGGTAAGTTTGCAAAGTAGGTAAATAGTAGATGTTGTCCTAGGAGAAGTACTTTCCTTCTTGCTTATATCTGGAACCTCAAGGAAATAAGACACAGGAAGGAGGCTTCTCTTTGGTGATTTGAATATCTCTTCCCCATGTAAACTACTTCAAAGCTTGTCTCATTACAGCATTTGTAAAAGCAGTCTGGAAGCAGTGGTGCATAAATGAATTATTTAAGTTCTGCATCCAAATGTCCTGATCTGGCTTGCTGCTACTTAATGCACTTTAAGCAAGCCCATGGAGGCAAAGTCTAGTAGGCAAGAGGAGGATGCAAACCAAGTTTTATTAGCCACAAACAGCCACACTATAACATTTATTAAGTATCCGACACAATGTGTTTAAATAAGTTTGATTCCCGAATAATCGTTGCTATTGCGGCTGTCTTCTCAGGATAGAAATACTTCCTTGTCAAAAACATTTATTTTCTTGTCACTTCTGTTAGTATAATGGGCTCTAGGGGTTTGTGAGAGTTTCTTAGCAAATTGTGATTTCCAACAAATTACTATGTGTCTTCCACTGAATACAGCTTTAATAGCTGGGGTGGGGGAGGAGAGGAAAAGCCACACACATCATTGTCTGACAGTGTATCATCTTATTATCAGTGTCACATTTAGGAGTTTTAGCTGCCCTACAAAATGAGGAGCCAGACACTTCATGTGTCCTTTGCAGTCCTTCTCCAATGAGCAGTGTCAATAAACCTCCCCCAATCAGGCAAGCCTGAGGCTAATTCTTTTTCTCTTGAGCGATGAATCATCCCTTAAGACCAAATGATTTACATAGCAGTTACCAACATATCTTTTTTTCCTTTCTTTTCTTTAATGCCAAGTAGAATAGAAGATGCTCAAATTGTTTCTGAATCTCAGCCACAAATATAACCCCATATCAGCAGGACAAGCTGAGAATAAAGGTTTACTAGAGAGGGTACAGGATACATCTGGATTACATGTCCTTTTAACTTGGTGAAAGCCGTCATTTTAATTTAAAAAAATTAAATATACCTAAGTACTCAATGAATAGGCACTAGTAATTAATATTCAATCAACAAAGAACATACCTTTAACAGTATGAAACATTTCTATTTGTATACCTGTCTTATTCCTTTATAACCTGAGGCTACAGGCAATGATTTGTGTATGTTTCTGTGGGTATAGATACTTATATTTGGAAAACCACTTCATAAAAAAGAAAGAAGGGAGGGAGGAAGATAGAAGGAGGAAGAAAGGAAGGAAAGGAAGAAGGAGGGAGCAAGATGGATGAGAGAGAGAGAAGAAGAAGGAAGGAAGGAAGGAAGGATGGAAGGAAAGAAGGGAATAAGGGAAGGAGGGAGGGAATGTCTCCAGTTTGTTTTCTGTTGCTGTGATAAATACCACAGGCATACAGAACTTGGGAAGAGATGTATTTGTTTCACTTTACAGTCCATCATTGAGGGAATCTAAGGTAAGGCTTCAAACAGGAGCCTGGGAGCAGGAGCAAAACAGACATCACTGGGGACTATTGCCTACTAACTTACCAAGTCCACTTTCTTATATAAACCAGGGCCACCTGCCCCAAGAGTAGCACTGCCCACCACATACTATACCTATTCACACTAATCATTAAACAAAAAAATAATCTTCAAACACATACTTACAGGCAAATCTGTGAAGGAAACTCTTCAACTGAGGTTTAATCTTCCCCAGAGACTCAAGTTTGTGTCAAGGTGACAATAATGATCGAGGCAAGGATGAGAGAAGGAAGGAAGGAAGGAAGGAAGGAAGGAAGGAAGGAAGGAAGGAAGGAAGGGAAGGGAAGAGGAAAGAAAGAAGGGTGGCTGTATTTCTAGTGATAGTGGGGAAAATCCTAGGACAAGAAACAAGAGTCATTGAATCTTACCATCAAAGTAACTTTGCAGAAGTGAACAAGTGTGTTTCCTCAGAGTTAATGAATGCTGCAGCTATCAATGGGCAGCGAGGTTGTATTTCCTCTTATTTTTCTTCCTACCATGAGGATTTAAGTCTTTGAGTGAGGTATGGGCTCACTATAGGATACTGATTTTTACTTTACAATGTGAATCATCAAGATTTGCTCATCTAACTCGTTTAATTACTCAGTAAATGTTGAGTCTCTGCTAGATACCACAAATTCACCTTGTTTGTGTGACATTGTCACTATAGAACTTCATTATGCACTGAGAGATCCATAGTAGTGAAAGGGAATATATATTACAGGCAATTCCACCTACAAAACAGGTATATGAAGGTATTTATGGAGCCTACAAGTACGACACTGACCTAGTCTTGATAGAGATGAGGCACTAGGGAAAGCCTGAAAAAGCCTTTTATAAGAAATGTACTGAGCTGAGACTCTCAGCGTTGAATGTGATAGATAAGCTTTGTTGTCAACTTGATTAGATTTAGAATTACCTAGGAGACACATGTACTTGGATGTGTGTAAGTGGGTTTCTAGAGGTTAATGAAGAGAAAGACTAGCCCTTAGTGTGAGTGGTACCGTCTCATGGACTGTGGTAATAAAAGACATGAGCTGAGTTCCAAGGGAGCTGTGCACCAGAATTTACTTCTCTTGCTTCCTCATTTAAGACATCAGGTGAGCAGCCACCCAGCGTTTCTGCTGTCGTACCTTCCCTGCCATGATGGTCTGTGCACTCAATTTGTGAGCCCAGTTATATTTTTCATCTTTAAAATTCTTTTATCAGCAGGTTTGCCACAACAACAAAAACAGTAAATAGGGCATCAAGCAATGGAGTAAAACCATGAGTATAGTGACTTCTTCCATTGCTATAAACAAACACCTGATAAGAGGCAACTTTATGGAGAAAAGGTTTATTCTGGCTTACAATTTGGGAGTTCCTGCCCATTATGATGGGGAAGGTATGATAACATGAACCATGACAAGGAGCATGAGGTAACTGGCCACACTGAGTCCACAGATACAAAGCAAAGAAAGAGAAATGTTCAGTATAGGACCCTAGGCAATAGAATGTGGCCATCTACATTTGTAGTGGGTGTTCCAATTTCAATTAACCCAATAGAGAAGCTCCCTCATAGACATTCCCAGGAGCTTATTACCTCAGTGAGACTACATCTTGTCAAGTGGACAATCAAAATTAAACACCTCAATATACAAATAGTCACAGGAGTAAGAGACAATTTGGAGTGTTCAAATAAATATAAAATACTTAAGTATATTTGCAATTCAGAAGTCTAAAAATGAGAGTGAAGAAGAAAACACATGCTGTTCATAAAATTAATGTGTTACATTAAAGACAAATCATTGTGGAGATTATTTAATAAGCTAAAGGTAGGTCTATCATCTGACCGAGCTCTCTGACTCCTTGGCATATACCTTTAGTTGACAAATGGATCATGAAAATGTGTGCATCGACACAATGGAATTCTATTCAGCTGTCAAGAAAAATGATGTCATGAAATTGACAAGTAAATGGATGGATCTAGAAGGTATTATATAAGTGAAGTAACCCAGACACAGAGAGACAAACACCATGAATTCTTTTTCTTTTTTGTGGATCCTAGCTTCATATCTGTAGATGTCCGTATACAGCCTGAAGTAACAGCAGAAACCTGGAAAGTAAAAGGGGACTGTGGGCATGGTGGAGGTGGGGAAATTGGGGGAAAAAAGGCATTAAACATTTGTCTGATGTCACTTTCCATGAAGTGCTGACAAAGGCCCTTGAAATGCTCATCCATAAATGGGATGTCTTCATCAAATCTCTCCTGCTAGCCTGTGTGGCTCACTGTTTCTCTTCCTCTCCACAACTGTGCTTGCTCTTGACTGGCACATGTGGCTGCAGCTGTATCTGAAAGGCAAGTTTTCTTTAATACCTTTTCATTGTGTTCATAATGCTGGGTGTTATGATCTGGTTTTCTAAAGGAGATTCTTCAGTAAAGGTTAAAAAGACCTAGTCTCTGCTTTGGAGGTGGTAAGTAGATGTGTTTCAAGGGTAGAGGGAACCAGAAACTACTAAAAAAAAAAAAAATTAAGGAGTAAGAAAAGGAATGCATACAATAATTAAGTAAAGTTACTGATTTAATGCTTAAAGTGAAAAATTGGAAAACACAAAAAGTATGAAAGAGTCCAAATATGTTTACCAAGCTTGGCAAAAAAAGAGCACAGAAATGTGTCACAAGAGAGCCACTGGGAAGCACTGCTCTATCAGTATGCTTCCTGGAGTAGACTAATGTTGTGAGGCATAGCTGAAATTCCTTAATCTACAATTATACCTTTAGACTCAGTAAATACACAGTGTTGCACTGAAGTACTCTTTTCCATGTATGTGAATGTTTCCAAAGATTTATACCTTAATTGATCAGTAGCATAATTCAGCATCTAGCCCTCCTCCTGAGCAAGAGGGTCAAGTATAAATAGCAGTGTCTCCTTGTGTTGGAGTGGCAGTCTTTTCTCATCTCTTAGAACCCATCAACACTTTGAGACATTGACTTGAAGGCATGGTTAAAACTACTGACTTCGTGGTCAAAGTTCATAGCTTTTCTTGAATATCAACCTTTGTGCATGGAGCTGTTGAGTGCTTAAATGATTGTCTTCTATGGAATTCATACCAGTCATGCTACATGCTATACAGGGAGAAGAAATCCTATGTTGCATTGTCTGGCTTCTACTGGTATTAGAAGCTTTAACGTATTTGTGTCTAACATGTTTGTTTACATAATTACTTTTCTCTTTGTAGTTGAAGTATAACATAATCCTTTTGATATATTTAAAGTAATGGTGGAATATTCTCAATATAAAACAGCTAAGATAAGCATGGGCATAACCACATTGCTGTCATGGCTACCAGACCAAAACTTACTCACTACTGTCTGAGAATTTAAAAAGTTTATTTGTAGATACATTAAATATGCAATTAAAAATTTGAATAGCTCTGGTGGTGAAAAGTGAGTTTCTTAGTTTGTCTTTGCAGGGACATCACATGTGCCAGTTTTTCCCATAACTTTCTCTGCCAAGAGTCCTGAGAACACACCCTACAAAATGTGCAGTTTTTACACTAATAGTTTCCATTTTACCTCTTAAAGTCTCACTGAAAACTCTACGTGAAAATATTGGTCCATTTAATGCAAGTAATTAGCTTATTCTTTTCTTGTATATGTGTGTGTCCATGTTCATTATGTGGACACACGTGTGTGTGTGTGTGCATGTTTATGCAAATGCATACATGCAGAACCCAGTGGTTGATATTAGGCTTCTATTTAAATCACACTCTATCTTATTTTCTGAGACAGGGTCTCTTGCTGACCATATAGCTTGCCCAGACAGCATGGCTCATGTGCTCCAGGAATCCTCTATCTCTACCTCCACAGTACTAGGGTTTCAGGCATGTGTCAGCTCACCTGGCTTTTTCATGTGTGTGGAGATCTGAGCTCAGGCCCTGACACTTACAGCTTCTCCCAGGCCTCAAACCATCTCCTTTTAGACGTGCACTGTTTCCTACCATTTTAACTTATCACGATCCCTTTAACTGACAGCCCTTTGTAGAAAGAGAGATTTGGCTTGCTCCGTCTCAGCTTGTGCTCATGGCAATGTCTCATACATGCATAATCACACCTCCATGTAAGGGTATCTGCAGGATAAATTCCCAGAAGCAAGTTTTACAGGGTCAAAGCAAATAAGTACATTTGATTCTGATAGATGCTGACAGATTATCTTGTACAGAAGTTCTATCAATGCACACTTTCCACAGCCTTGCCTGTGAGTGTCAGCTTACACCAAATTAACACAGCATGTAGTCAAAAATTTTATCACTGTCAAACTATGGGTGAAAAGAAAGTGTCTTTATCTTTTTACGTTTTATGCATTTCCATGCATGTTTGTACATGTCTGGTCCCTGGAACTGAACTCAGATTAAGTGGTTCAGCAATAGATACTTTTACCCAGCAAACCATCCGCCTGACCCAAGAAAAGCATCTTCTGGTTGAAGTTTGGGTTTCTGTTTTTACAAGGGAGGTTTTTTGGATGGATATTTCTTTCTCTTTTGCTAGTAATGATTTGACTAATAGATTCTTCTCTCTTTCGAAACACTGTAACTATTTATAAAAGTTGCTAATATTTTGAAAGTGAGCCATAGGCTGACTAAAGGAGGTTTGTTGGTTTGGAAGGGAAATGTCTGTGCATGTGTTGAAAGGCCTGTGCTTCCATGTAAACAAGTATACACATGTATGTACAACAGTTATCTCAGCATCTTATACTGAGATGCTCTGTTATAATGGGTAAGTTCTGCCACTTAACAAAATCTTTACATTTTGAAATTTCGATTATAGAAGATTCTAAAATATACAGTGGAAGAAATAGAAGAGCAAGAAATAAATAAATTACTTTTAACCAGAACATGCAACTTTGGAATACTTGGTAACATGTGATGGATAGACAGTTAAGAGGAATGCACAAAGCTTGAGAGATGAGCAGAGGCAAAGATAAGAGGGAGTAGTAGTCTCCACAACATTCCCAGCAGAAATACAGTCAAGAGAAGTCTGAGAATTTGAAGACCAAATTACTTTTACTATTGAGTTTTGTTGTTATTTTCATAATCTGAATATGCCTACAACTCCACCACAGAATGCACATACATTTCATCTGTCTTCTTCCTTTTGTGAAAACTACTTTGATCTATGCAGTCTCAGAGGGAAGCAAAGGCTTGACTTTGGAGTGGTATCTACCAAGGTGCATTGTAACACAATACAAGAATCAGAAGGAGACAGGTAGAAGGATAAGGCAGGGAGGGACAGTCTGGTGCAAGTTAGGAATTGTAGCCAGAAGGTCCTTGGTGATAGAAACCCTCTCCAGCAAAATCCAGAGACGAGAAGGAGATCAGTGGATATGTAATGCATTCTACATTAAGTCCCAAATCACAGCAAGAAAAGTTTAAACTAAATGGTTTCTATTAAAATTAAAGTTTAAATAAATTCAGACTTTAATTTAATTAATATTTAGTTCTGAGTTCTTCGGTTTTGAGTATCTAAGTCTGTGGTTTACTTCTTCACATAAATCACTTAAATTGGTGTTGGTCATTTAATGACTACTCTGTATTTACCACTGGCAGTGATAAAGATGGGGAAGTAGCAGTTTTGATGGAAATGGTGCTAAAACATCAGCTTAAGGTAGAATTTCACTATGCTTACAGTGAAGAAATAACTGTCTGGCAAGGATTCCTACCTGGTCAATGAAAACAACTTCTCAGCAGATGAAATACACAAAAACATCATCCTTGTGGTCTCTTATCTCCTCTCCATCCACCAAAGCTGAATCAAATGCATCACCTTTACTTGCGAATCCCACTCATCTTAACCAGATAGTAGACATAGTGTGTGGGCACTGATAAATGGCCTGAGGTTTCCATTTAGTCAAAAAACACTCTACATTATAACTCGTATCTCATGGTCAAATTTAATATCTGGTGGAGGCATTACCCTTAACTAGTGGTTTATGTTTGAACTGTTGTTTTTACTACTGTGAATAATAAATATTTCCTGCATTTAAAGTTGATCCATTACCTAAGAAGGTGAAGAAAGGGGAATCAAGATATTCCTAAGTACATCACCACACCTCAGGTCCTTAAACAGATTCTGATAGTTTTTGGTAAACTTTACTGTGATACATTATGGAACTAAGAAACAGATACTTCAGTGCTAAGAACTAAATTCATAATTGTACTTTTAAACACAGAGAGATTTAAGTTTAAAATACAAAGCTAAAGAGAAACAAATCTTTGGCTAATTTTCTCATGTATTTGGCTTCAAATTACCTTTATCTCAGAGAACAAACTACAGGGTATGGCAAAGTCATAGGATAAAAGGAGGATGTAGCTATGTGTCAGCTGACAGCCATGGGGCTTGTGTGGTCAAACTGAAAGACTCTCAGCTCCCAGCACTGTTGTGCTGTGCAGGAGCCACGCCTTCGCTCATTGGTAAAATGGTGCTTTCAACCCAGGCCACATCTAATCTGCACTGTTTCAGGAGAGAAACTATTTTGAACAAGTCTAATTTTATTTTGAATCATACTGTGCCTGCAAACTTTTCCTGTAATTAGAAAGGAAAGTTCCAATAAGAAAGATGCAGGGAGGGGTAGAACTTGGCAGGCAGCTGGCGTAGGGTTTGGCGCCAAATATGATATGTACTCCGTATTGCTCAATGAGTGTTTGCTCAGAGCAAAGGAAGAGACATAGCATGTGATCTTTGATTTAGCTGAGCTCCAGAAAAAAACAAAAATCACATTCATAGTTATCTCAAAAACAAAAGGAAAATCTAAATGAAGAGGTTGTTTGGGTATGAATGTTCATCTCCAGCAATCCTGACATAAAATAGGGTGGATTGTATAAGATGCTGAAGGAGATTTCAGGGGATGATGAAAGGAGCTTAGTGTATGATAAAAGCTACTGGAAGCCCAGTTTTATCATGCAATGGAGACTGCTGGGCTGTTTGCCAAAGCTTCAGATAAAGCAAACAGCAAGGCCAGTAGGCCTGGATATGACTTGAAAGTCAAGGGATCCGAATCAGGAAACTTAATGTACCAGACAAGAATTTGGATTCTGAAGTGGGATGAATTAGGCTAAGGGCCAGGATGTACTACTTACTGGCCCTACAGTGATGAGGAAGATAGTTAGTCTCCCAAGATACCACTTTGCTTCAGTTTCCTCAGGTGAAAAATTGAAATAACACAGTAGATTTCATTCATTTAATTTACTTCTTATTGTAAGACATATTTACTCACTTATAGTGATATAAACTTGAGGATTAAAATTGTATTTCACTGGTTATTATATCTTATTACAAAGATGCATTCACATGAAAATGTAGAAGAACCTCTACTCTATTATAAAATATTAGATAAAATTATAAAGCCAATATAATGCCTGACACACTAAGTCAATGTCTACTATTTCCAAAGAAGTTTCTTGAGAGAGAGAGAGAGAGAGAGAGTGTGTGTGTGTGTGTGTGTGTGTGTGTGTGTTCAAAAGTAAATAAATAGACCTTTTCTTTACAATAGGAATCAGATTAAATGGTTGTGAGTGTATACTTTTGGCCAGATGGCTCTACTATATGCTTTTTGACCAAACAGAAAATGAATCTGAGCCTAAATTTCCTTCACATATTATATTATTTTTCTGAGAAGGCTATTGAAAATTTTAAATGAAACTAATCATGAAAATATTTCATAGCACAGGACTTGCATATACAACAAACCCCAACTGAAGGCCATTTTTGTAATTCGTTAAAATACGTGTGCATAAAATTCCCCAAGGTTATACCACGGGAGCTCATGTTAAGACTTTGTATTCTTTCTCATCTTTGAACTTTCTGGTCACCAAGAACTATAAAACTATAAAATACTTATGCCACATACTGCATATCATGATTTGTTGCCTCCCAAGAGGTTTCAAAGCAACAGAGCTTCATGCTTGACTACGAGACAAAATAGGTCTGTCCTCCTTATAAGTTGACTTTTTTCAACTTTTTCAGAGAAAATATATTTACAAATTCAAAAATGCCAATGAATCACAAATAATACAAAAAGTTGCAGAAATATATTTCATATTAAAAGTCTCAGAAAATGACAAAAATAAAATATTAAAAGCAAAACTATGCATTACATGTGTATATAATCCCAAAACTCAGATAAAGCAGGAGGACTGGGTGATTGTGCTACATAGTAACTTCAGAGTCAGCCTGGATTAAATAGCAAAACCCTAACTCAGAGCAATAACAACAAACAAACAAACAAACAAACAAAAGAATCAAGCTGAGAAAATATATCCATAAAACATCAAACAGTTAGACAGCTGATAACTGAACAACAGCAATGGAAGGTATATGATAATGACAATCAGATCACTATCTCTCGAGTGCTAGCAAGGAAAATGTAGGAGAATTCAAACAAGAAGTTTTACAATGCACTAAACTAATTTAGAAGCTGATTATTGATAAGTGAATAAATTGAACACATGAAGTTCTACAAGTTCTTTTAGTGAAAGAAAAATTGAGATAGAGGTAAACAGATAACACTCAGATTTAAATGAGGAGAATATGTGTGTGTGTGTGTGTGTGTGTGTGCTTCTGAATGTAAAAATAATGATATCCCTTGAAATGCACCTATGTAAATATATATATTTACATATCAAGATATATATATATATTATATTTACATATCAAGATATATATATATCTTGAGACATAGAATAAAAAGAGAAAAGTAGGCAGGTAGGGGTTTTAAGTATTACACTGAATAAAAACATAAAAATTGGGTTATTCCAAGAATTTTACAGTTTGGGAAAAGGTAAATTTAATGACTAACATCACACTAGAGCAAGATTAAGGTTTTTAATGTGATATAATTTCTAGGATAACCACTGAGAGAATGATAAAATAGCACATAACTTCAAAGTCAAGAGGATGGAAGAAAAAAAGTTATTCAAAAGGAAGCAATACTAGAGAAAAAGAAATGGACACCAGAGCTCATACAAAACAAATCCCATGCATGATTGTAATATATTTACTGATAATCAATTATAATTATAACTGCCGTGTGAACTAGGAATGCTACTTCTGGGTGTATGCACAAAAAAGACCTAACTCACCAGTTCATGAAGAAATCTCCATTCTTGTGATCTTTGAAGCATTTCCTCAATAGCTACAATATAACTAACTGCCCATCAATAAAAACCTAACTGCCCATCAATAAAAAATATAAAAACATACACCTCACAAATAAATGCACATAAACTTGAACATAAACATATTTTCAACCTTAAAGAAATTCTGCAGAGCCAGCCACCAGGCCACGCCTGCCACACCAGGGGCCATGTTCATGTCTGAGACACATGTTAACATCGAGGGTCATGCAGAGTCTGTGATCTGTGATGCAGACTGAAGCCATGTTAATGTATGTGGGATGCACTGTTGCCAGGGACAATGTCAATGTGAGTGGTCTGTGCTGGCACCTAATGCCACGTTGATGTCTGACTCATGATGCCACTGAGGACCACGTCAGTGTCTGTGGTTCTACTGCAACCAGAGTCTGTCTTAATACCTGTGTTACTGCCAAAGGCCATGAGGATGTCCATGGTCTGTGCTACAGCCTTAAGCTATGTTGATGTCCATGGACTATGCTTCAGCCAAGAGCCATACTGATCTAGTGGCCTGCACTGCCACCTGAGGTCATCTTGATATCCATGGCCCTGGCTGTATCCGAGGGCTTTGTCTGGGTCTGTGGTCCTACTGCAGGTGGGAACTATGTTCCTTGTCTGTGCTGCTGCTAGAAACTGTGTGGAGGCCCATGATTCCTGCTCCAACTGACTGTGAAGAGCAAGGAGGCTCCTTTAGCTGGATACTGATGACTGGAGATGCACAGTGGAGAGGGAAGAAATATGGAAGACCTCTGTGATAACTGAGACTTTGACCATGCTCCAGTGAGTGTAAGTAACACAAACTGGTCTTGTTTATTTTGATTCTTATTTTTATTTTTACTTTTATGGGGTACAAAAGAGTTGAGAGTGGACATGCTAGTACTAGGAAGTGAATGTGATTGGGGTGCATATTGTGAAATTCCCAGAGAATCAATAAAAATGTTATGTTGAAAAACAATTCAGCCATTTGCCAAAAGATGGGCATTAAAAACATGCTAAGCAGAATGACGTATCCTAAAAAGAAAAGGGCAGCAAGATCTCACTTAAATGGATGTTTCTGAGAATACCAAAGACACAATACAATGTAAAACACTATTTGCCAAAGATTTCAAGAAATAAGGAGATAGGAGTCAAGAGACACAGAGCAGCAGATGTGGAGATGAACGAATTCAGAGACAGTACGTGAAATGTTAACGATTTTTGTGTGAGAGGGCTTTCTTTTAAACTAGTTGACATTTGCAAGTCTTGTTAAAAAATGGTAACAATGTCAGATAGTAGACACATTGAATTCCTTCACTATACCAACAATCTTACTTGTAAAATATATAGCCCAAAGTGTTACTTTGTAGGCTTTCTGTATAAGCACTACAATTAACTTCTAGAAACACAAAATATTTATTGTATTGCCTTAAAATGGTTCTTTGTCATTTCTATATGTTTATATTATATATACATATATATGCATACATATATGTATTTACATGTATATATGGTTGACCAAAATAATATTAGCATGGAATATTAGTATAGAAACATTAACACAATAAGACTTGATGTCAAGGAATGGGCATTGCTCTACATAAGGAAGTTCATTATATAACAAAACGAGTGAAATTTCAGTTCATTAGGAAAAGGAGAATTCTACGTACACACAACAAAATAATAGTTGGAATTTTATCAATACATCACCACAAGAAGTTAACAAGAAGTTTTATATTAAATAATAATCTACATCAGGTGCGTGAAATTGGACGACCAAGTGCATTGCTTTTGGTCTATAGTTCTGAGGTATAATGTAAGAGAGTATATGACTATCTAATATCTGAGTGAACAGGGAGATATGACAACACCACTATAGGCAGGGATTGAAATTAAACTTTTGTCAAGAATATAATAAATGAAATTAAGTGAATAAATTCTCAAAAAATACAAATTAGTAAGAGAATGGAAAAACTTATTAGTCATCTTAGAATGGAATTAAACTGAATTATTAATTAAAATTATACCATTTAAAAAATGTCCAGATCCCTACTCCCTGGGACCTCAAGTCTCTTGAGGATTAGGTGCATCTTCTCTCAGGGAGTGGGTGTCCTGGTGGAGGCGTTGGATGTGGAGACAGGGGTCACAGGGAATGGGATGAGGAACTGTCAGAGGGCAGACAAGGAGGCATGTACCAACTGGACTGTAAACAAATAAAATTTAAAAAATTAAAAGGACTGAAAACTGATGCAGTAAATACTGACTGCCCATTTCTCCTGACCTCCCAGCTCTTGGTAATCAGCATCTTCCTCTCTCTATGAGCTTGACCACTCTAGCTATGTCACTCAAGTGAGACTGGAAAGTAGTATACAAACACACACTTATGTTAGGCTAAGTTGCTTCTCAGTCTCCTTTTCTAAAAAGCACTAGCAACACAAGTCTTGCAAAAAAATAGATTCCATCCATCTTTTCACAAAGAGAAGAACTGTTTAGTGTATCTAAGATTGTTACATCTGTACAACTTGAAAGACTGAACATACTTGACTTTCTGTAAAAAAAAAAAAAAGTACATTTTATATTAAATATTAACCTACATCAGGTGTGTGAAATTGGAAGACCAAGTGCATTGCTTTTGGTCTATAGTTCTGAGAGCAATTTCTATAATCATCTATGTTAATTCAAAATTGTCCATACTTGTCAAATAAATCATTATTTTAAATGCTGCCAAATACAATTCCTCTTATGCCAACTGGAACCTACCAATCCCATATCATAACCTCTTTCTCTCATTTTTATGTTTATCTCATCATATAAAAAATTAGATATTTTCTCTCAAAATAAAAAAAATTGTCCATGCCCCTATGTCTTCATAATTTATTTTTGTTTTATATATATATATAATACACACAGATACATATGTAATATATATTAGTATATATTTTAATATATACACATAAATATATATTTACATATACATATATGATTATATACTTGTATATATACTCAAACATGTATATGTATTATATATATATGTATTTTTATATGTGATATGCATATATACCACATAATATGTATGTATATATATACATATATATAATATTTGTACATGGGAAATATTTCTAATATTATACAAGCTTACACATAGAACAACAATGAGTATATATGCATCAAAACTTTTATACGGTAACAAAAATTTTGATATTACATTTCAATGGTGACAGAGATATGAACAACTATTCTTATCAACAACTAAATTTGTCAAGTAATTTCCAGCAATAGCTAGAAACATTGTGTTTTCTAGAAATGCAAAATTTGTAATACTAAAGAAAAAACAAACAATTAATACGACCTAGTTTAAAAAATTTAAGTATATTAACACAGCAATTGATAACTATATACTACAAGCAAAATATACTGCAAAGGTACAGAAAAAGGAATTGTAATCTTTTCTTTATTTCTTGCAACACTATGACAATATTAATGTTCCTTTTTGTATTGATAATGGAAAGTGCTATATAACAATAATACTTTTCACAATTTTACTGAAAATTACAACCCACACTGTACATTTATACACACACACAAACACACACTAAGGATTAAAGATATAAATAAAAATTTCACTATTGATGTTATTTGTACCAAAAAATTACCAAAGAAAAGAATGGAATAGAAGAGTAAACAAGAAATTCAGAATGTTTTGCAGGTACAATAATATGTACAAAATCTGCTTTATTAGCATATGCTAATAAATGATTGGAAGAATGTAGTTAAAATAAAAGAATATTACCCATGTAAAAATATAAGGTGACAAAATAAGCCCAGAATAAAATATGGCAAATATCAATAGGGAAAAGAGCGAAAAATTTATTGACGTAAAAGCATGTTGAGATATATACCAGATTTGCCAAATAAATAATCAGTGGTGTGATTGGACTGTAAAATAGATATGTGTCTAGTTTCATCCTGCTGTGTTGATAAAATCTAACAAAATCAGCTTAGGGAAGAAAGACATTTATTTCAGCTCATAGTTCCAGATAAATGTCCATTATTGGGAGAAGCCAAGGATAGAGCTTCAGCCAGTCTGTCAGTGTGCCCACTGTCACGAACAGAGAGAAATGACTGGGTTCCCATGTGCTTTCACGATCAGCTTGATGTCTCTACTCTTGTAGAGTTCAGGAGCCACAGCCTGAAGAATCGTTCCATTCACAGTGGGGATGGCCCTTCCCATGTTAATTTAATTTAAGACACTCTTCCACAGACATGCCCACAAGCCAGTTCAATATGGACAATCCTTCAGTGAGACTGTTCACACGGTGATTCAGGTGACAGTCAAAGCTAACCATCACAGCACCCGAAGGATATTTCAAAATTCTTGACAAAATCAAAGCCAAATTAATTATATGGAAAATTTCTACATACACATACATAATAAACTCATAAATCTAGGCTATAACTCTGGGAATAAAGGCTTTATGGTAACAGGGGGTGTCTGGGAGGCTAATAACAATACATTTATTCACCTGGATGTTTTGGGGTCTGTATAATAATGAGTTAAACTGAATATTTATGCTAAGTGTATATTTTTATTGTTGTTAAATAGAAAAAACTAAAAGCACTCTAAATATTTTGAGAAAAACTGTATCAGCACCATAACTTTATAAAAATGGAAAAAGCTGGAGAGTACCCACTATGCTGACTAATTACTTAGGCTCTAAACATACTTCATGAATGTCTAATCAGTTACCTGTAAAGAAAGATTTTTGATTGAGGAATTGTCCAGATCAAAGTGGTCTGTAGCCGTGTCTGTGAGAAAATGTTATGACTGATGACTGAGTTGGGAATGCACAGCCCACTGTGGGTGGCACCATCCCTAGGCAGGTAAGTCTGTGCAGTATAAGAAAGCTAGATTAGTATAAGCCAGTGAGTTAGCCAGTAAGAAGTGTTTGCGTATGTTTGTTTGTTCCAAATCTTGCTTGATTTTCTGCTCTGACTTCCCTCCAAGATGGATTGTGACCTTTGAGTATAAGCCAAATAAAAATTCTCTTTCCCAAAGCTGCTTTTATCACAGAAAATAGAACAGAAATTTGAATCATATCCTTTGCAGTTTTATGAAAGGACTGACGAAGAACCAGTACCAGACTTTCTTGATACCAGTGTAAAATTATTCCTTAGATATGAATTGGTAGAGTTCATAAATGAAATCATCAGAAGTTGGACATCTTGTTTTGTGAAGTTTTAAATAACAATTCAATTTATTTAATAATTTATATCAGTCACACTGTTCTTGGATAACCATTCATTGGAGCACTAAAAGCTTTCTCAATTTCCTTAGCTGTATCGAATACGTTGACATAAAGTTGTTGAAGGAAACATACCTTACTACCCACTACGTGTCCATACAGCCTGTTGTACTGTCACCTCTCTTGTGCTATACACTGATCACTTCCTGCTTCTTTCCTTTTTCTGATCACTCTCGCTGGAGACTTATTGGTTTTATTGATGCTTTTACTGAGCAAACTTTGTGCTTTTTTTGATTTCACACAAATATTTCTGTTTTTTTCTACTTCACTGATTTCTGCACAGAAACTTTATATTTCTCTTTCTAATTTCTCCTTCCTTTGGGTTGAACTTGATCTTGTTTTTCAACTTTTAAAATGAAGAATCTGAAGCTATTGATTTCTGACTTACCTTCTATTCTACTTCAGGGTTTATATTCCTGCTTCTTTCCACATCTGACAATTTTTGATTGGCTAGCAGGCATGATAAATGTCACCTCTTTGGATCCTGGATACTTTGGGACATTTGTAAATGTCTCCAGCTTTATTTCTTGGTACAGAAAATTACTAAAGTCTAGTCTGATCCTTTCGATGTTTATAACTAAGCAGTTACATAGAAACAAAGTGGTGCTCTTTCTAAAGCGAATTATCTGTTAGCATAGATGTAAGGCTCTTATCTTCCGAAGTACTCTTTTGAAGAACCCATACGTTTTTCTCATGGGAAGAACTGCAAATGCCAGTTCCGCATGATCTTTGGGCACCTGGCCTTTTCAGCCTTTCCAAAGTGTTCTTTCCCAGCCTGGGGCAGCTTCCTTACACAAGGGAGGAGCTTTCCCAGCCTGGGGCAGCTCCCTTACACATGGGAGGAGCTTTCCCAGCCTGGGGCAGTTCCCTTACACATGGGAGGACCTTTCCCAGCTGGATACTCAGCTGAATTTTAGTTCTTTTCTTTGCAGACTTTGGCTTTTTCAGTATTTCCTCTGTCAAAACTAGCTTATTTCATGGAACATTAGCTGTATCTTCTCAACTTTAGTCTACCAGGTTCAGCCTGTATTTCTTTCTCCTTTCCAGATCACAGCCTAGGAATTCCCTTTAAAGTTAAGCTTGACAACGGAAGAGTTCACTTTAAATCCACATTACTTAGTGATCAGATTGTTGCCTTTAACTGCTTAGTCATTTCAATGAGATTTTCTAAACCATCTTCTCCAGAAGTCCTCTTGCTCTTAAAGGAGTGTATAACTAGCCCATCATGATCAGAAACAGAATCCCTAATATGTAGTGCGGGTTTCTTCTCTTAAATATATTCTACCAGCTATTGGTTATTCTATAAGGTCATGGATTGCCCTTTTTAGCCCTAGTCGGAACATTGTTTAGTGAGAAACATACGTTTGATATTTCACTGAGCATTATGAGGAGGTGACATGCTTTGTTTTAACTCATGCATATTTTAAGGACCGATTTTTAAAACTCATAAATATCTTGTGGTATAAATACAGATATAGCATTGTGTGTGTGTATATCAGTAAAAAACGCCACTCAAGTATGTAGGAAAAACACTTGTAGAAGAACCTTTCCTTTAGTCACCCGGGCAATGTTTTTCTTCTTATAAATATTAACAAAGCCATTACCATATCAATTTTTTAAAATTTAAACTCTTAGGACAAAACCATGCTTGAAAAGTGCAATTATTTTTACAAAATATAGGCTCCAATCTTTCTAGTAATATTTGTGTAATAAAAAGGTGTCAAATGTCTTCAATGTTTATGTCTCCAGGTACCACGGATCACTGCACAAAATCTAATGAAGAAAGGTGAGAGAATTTAATCCAGAGAAAAATTTTATAAACTAAACATAAAACTCTAGATAAAAAACTGTGGGATGTTTCTATATATATTTCAGTTACATTGATATAAATTAATATTTATCATATAGATGATTTTGTTAATTCTAAAACCCATATTAACATACACATACGGAAACAAGTAGACATGTGTATATTAATTTATAATTAAATAGACCAACAAGGTAGCACAAATAATAATCATGAAAAAGCTATTACTGCCGGGCAGTGGTGGCACATGCCTTTAATCCCGGCACTTGTGAGGCAGAAACAGGCTGATTTCTGAGTTCAAGGCCAACCTGGCATACAGAGTGAGTTCCAGGACTGCTAAGGTTATATAGAGAAACTCTGACTCAAAAAACCAAAATAAACAACAACAACAAAAAATGTGGAGAAAAAGTCTTTACTAAGAGCTCTCAACATCATGTAGAAGACTAATGAGTGAGCTTAGTTTGATTTTAATAAATCAAACTTTTAGATGCTTTACCTTAGCTTTCAGTTACTATAAAATCAGCAATAAATAAATATAACTAAATGTGTTATATTACATAAGAAATAATTGACTAACATTACTATATACCTAGGTTTCAGGACTTTCCCTTTATGGACAACTCTTGCACCACTAAATTCAGCCAACATAACCTGGGGGTTATGAACTCCCAGGACTTGCAAAAATGTATTATAGGTCACATACCTCAAACGCAATAAACAAAACTAAAGACAATAACATCCTGAGTCTTAGTCAAGATACAGTCAGAATATCACTCTACTTTTCTGAACAAAATGTGTTAATTGGCTAAGAATATATTGGCAGAGAACTTTTAATTCTCAGAATTGAGGAAGGACTGTTTTGATTATCAACTTGACACAACCTATGACAGCCTTGGAAGGGGTTCTTAGTGAAGGACTGATTGGATTAAATAGGTCTGTGGGAGTGTAAATGGGGAATTACATTGATTATGTTAATTGAAGTGGGAAGGCCTGTCCATTTTGGGTGGCACTATTCCTTAGGAAGATGATTCCAAACTGCATAGAATTGGAGAAAGAGGTGTGTGTGTGTGTGTGTGTGTGTGTGTGTGTGGTGTTTCATTGCTCTTTGCTTTTGACTGTGAATGCAATTTGACCAGCTGCTTTAAGTTTCTCACATGCTAACTTCTCTGCAATGATTCATTGTAACCCAGAATTCTGAGCCATAAATCCCTTTCTCCCTTACACTGCTTTTACCAGGGTACTTTATCACAGCAACAGGAGATGAAATTGAGACAAGGTCTAACAAATAGTGAGGTCAAGCTTTCTGCTTAGCAGTTTCCAGGAACACAATAATAGATCTTTATATTCTCACTCATATTTACCACATAATTCTCTGTACATAGCTTACCTTGAATGGATGACTTCAAAATTAAGGAAAAGGGAAAATTGCTTTTCAAAATACTTTTGGGTAGTAAGTAAATCTGTGGCAATATTGTCCATTTAGAAAGAAAATACTCAATTAAACAACTTTAATTTTAAGCTGTATATTCAATTGAAGCATGCAGTGTTCTTCATAGATGTGATTTTGTGATAAATAGTTATTTTATTTACACTCACAATCCGCTCTTCTGTCTTCAATCTCACAAAATAAATGTAGAAACCTTAATGTCTAGAGATTTCCCTAAGTACACACACACACAAAGAGAACAACATTTCTTGAGATATATATGGCTGCAAGAATTTTACTGCTTGTGTATGCATGTGAGCATGTGTATACTGATCTTGGTTCACTATTTCAATAGTGGATCCAGACAAAGTGTGACAAGAAATTCATAACACTCGGGCACTCACTTAAACAAATTCCTCATCCTATAAACATTACTTCAGCCATCTAACATAAATAAGGAAAGATGGACCATTCCTATCACCTCTCCATATGTTTTGTGTTTCAGCACTGCACATAGCAGCTGTCTCAGGAATTTCTGATCCTGAGAAACAGAATTTGTAGCTCAGCCTGTAGAGAGGAAGGTTCTTTAGCTCAGAGTTCTTGGAAGCAGGTACTCTATTTTTTATATTTTAAAAATTTACTTAAAGAACAAAATCTTCATCAAACAGTAGCTTCGTGGCATACAGAGAAATTACTGAAATGCTGTATGGCTTGAAATACACTTTAAACATCTTAAAGAGAGAATTTAGTTGTTGAATATTATCTTTTTATCTCTTGAAAAAATGTGGATGAAAAGGTACTTATGATAAAGTCATAATATCAATCATTGGGTCTAAAACCAAGATCCAGTAATACCTATTAAGGGCCTCACTATAATTAACCTTTGAGGTAATAACACCCATATGCACCAGGAGTTTATTAAATTGGAATATTCATTAATCTTTTGCTTAACCAAATTTTATTATGTTTTATTAATTTTATTGTATATAAGAAGCTGGACTATCTTAGTGAGAAGACAGTGTACATTTTGAGTTTTTGTAGGAAGCTTAAGTTCCAACCCGCCCAAAAAGATAATGAGATTGCTGTTCTTCCTACAGTGAGGAAAAATTAAACCTTAGGGATACAGAGAGTTCTCTGGGGTTCTAAAAGAGCCAGGAAAGCAGCACTTTTGATGAAAGAACACTAACAGATGGGCAGCAGAACTCACGTTGCTGCATGGGAGCGGAAGGACTATAAGCAATCATTTCCGAATTTAATAACGCATCATCACCTCTGAGGTGTCTAATAAGGATTCAGACTCTCCAGTCTCATCTCAGATCCATAGGTCAAAAATCTCAAACCACGAAGGTTCTTAATATGCACATCCAATTGTAGAATAACAATAACAGAAACCTTGGCTGAGATTTGAGGAAAATGAGACATGCTGGAGCAAGGCAAATAGAGTCCAGCAAAGACAAGTCTAATTATGAAGTGCTAAACAGGAAAGGAGTTTTGTTGTTGTTCAAAATTAGTGAAATAATCGAGTTCTGCTGACTAATTCATAGAAGGGCCTAAATAATCAGCTCATGAGGTTAAAAGATAATTCCTTTCTAACTTACACTGTGTGTGTGTGTGTGTGTGTGTGTGTGTGTGTGTGTGTGTGTGTGTATTCACATATTAAGGAAAAATTATCTACTATGAATTTTATTATTTTTTAAGAAAAAATACTCAAGTGAAGATGGTCTAACTTTTCCTTATTGATTAGAGCAATTGTGACTACTATTTTACATTCCAAAATTGATAATGATAGGGGAAATCACAATATCATGTTGAGAGAAATGTGTGCTGGCATTCAGTCCAAGAGGATGTGGTCTCAGGACAGTTACGATAGGTGGTGGATTCACTGAGAAAACTGGAATCTAGAGTTCCACATCTTCAGAGGATGGAATGAGGCTAGCATGAGATCCTTAAAAAAGATCTGCATTCCAGGTGTTGGGGTCATAAAACTAGCCTGATAAGCAGGGGCACTAGAGCTAAACCTCGGCTGATTTGCAAAACAGATGTTCTTCCATCTTCCAGCTGTTCTTTGTAAATTCTGGTACTACTGTATATTATAAAACTATCAGCTGTCTAAAAGTGACCAAATATGAATTTGACTGATTTCTATGTGTGTGTATAAATGGAGTGTGTGTGCATGTATGTGTGTGTGTGTGCATATGCATATGTGTGTGAAAGACAGAGATAGGGAGGGAGGAAAGGAGATAGAGAGGGAGGGAGTAAGAGAGAGAAAGACAATATTAACTGCTCTTTTGAGATACTCATATTTTCCTGGGGAACAAAGAATATACTGGTTAGTGAAAAGGTCAGTTAGTTTTCTGGTTGTCCTGCCATGCTATTTTCTTCTTTGCTTACATTTTCTAGCACAGGGACTATGGATTTTTCCTGTAGTAAAAAAGATGAATAAAAACAGAATAAAAAAGTAACAGTTTCACTTTCACCACTGTTAGAAGAGAACACTCACACAGTTTGTGCCTACAAATTCTTTTCTTTTTTTCAGCATGAATATATTTGCCTACACATTTTTCTATATTAGTTGGTTTTACCTCTGCTGCTAACAAAGTATCTGACATAAACAATGGGAAGAAGGAAATACTTATTTAGGCTCATGGTTTCAGAGGGATTAGTTTGTATTTATTTGGATACAAATACTTTTTCTTTAAAAATACATTATGGA
The DNA here is from genome assembly GCF_004785775.1 of Grammomys surdaster. NCBI lineage: Eukaryota > Metazoa > Chordata > Mammalia > Rodentia > Muridae > Grammomys > Grammomys surdaster. Next base: position 11,524,510 of record NW_021604569.1, read on the forward strand.
GATATTTGCAAATAAATTACATTTGTTACCTCATCTTCCTTTGTGTGACTGTGATAGAATCCATTAAACTCCCTTGATGATACATTTATTATCATTTTTGACCTATCAATAGCAGTTGTTCCAAAATATTCTTATGAGTAAATTATAATATAACACTTCCAACTCCCCTGATGTGGGATACACACTTAAATCTAGAATTTCTGAGGGAAAACCATCATATATTGTTCATGTGTTTTATTAGCTTACTACTCTTTTACAAATATTCTGTGATAATTTTTCTCCTTTTGGCATCATGTGAACACAAAAACAGATTTGGGTGTTACAGTTTAGATACTCGTTATGTTATATTGACTGTGAGGCAATGGATGAGGAGGGAATGATTTGAAAATGACCGTGAGACATATACAGAAACAGACAGAGAAACCAGCATGAGGGAGGTGCACTGATGTCACTGTCCCTATTCAATGAATTTGAAGGTTTTAACCCTATAACATTTTCAATTATGAGTATCATCTGCACTAACCAAATACCCAAGTGAAGCCTTCTCCCTCCCTTCAGGTGGACTCTGAAAGAGACGGATACTGACTGAGATCTGAACACATGTCTGACTTTATTTTCCCCATATTGGGCCTTTGGAAACCCGGTCTATGATTGCCTCCTCATTTTCCAGCACCTGAATATCCATGACCCATTGTAAACATCAAACAAGCTTTGAAGACACTTTCATCATCTGTCCTTGATGGTGTGGTCAGAAAGCAAAAACAATAGAACTTGCAACAGCTGTTTGCATCATCGTAGAGAGCCAGGCCTCATGCTGAAGGACGATAATGTTAAGAAGTAATGCCATTGCTTGTTTTGAAAATAATAATTGAGCAACTGCAATCATAGATCATTCATACAGGCTAGAGTGGCAATCATGAGACCCATGAGGATTGAAAGCAAATGCCTAATAATGCAGGGTCCTCTTCTGATAAACTTGCACAGGGGGATTGGATTTGAAGCTACACCTCTGGTCAGGAGTCAGGACCAGATGGGCCCTGGGAAGTGGATATTGATCATCTATCCTGGCTAGTCTGTAATGCCTTCTCCCTATTTGCCTTGCATCTTTTCCAGGTGAATAAGCTGACAAAAGACAAATGATTAGAGGGCATAGAGTTAGAAAACAAATGAGATAGGATAGAGTATAAAGGACATGAAAGAACTGCTAAAGGATGTGGGCTCCCTTTCTTCCCACAGTTGATAGGTAATTTGCTCTGATGGCTGAAGGAGCCACTCATTCCTAACACATAGACTTGTGTCTTGCAAAGTCTGTTAGGATGTTAGCATCATGATGGTCATCTCCAATGTGAGACACATGAAAAGTGAAAGAAATCCAAATACAGCTTCCTGGCTTAGCCAGGCACTACCACGGGAACATCAGAGGCAGGGTCTGATAGGTTCCTGTGCCTCCTTACAAACACATGTGTGCCATAGGTTCTCTGCCAAAGGTCTCGACTAATAGAAATATCAGGCTGACCATCTCAAGGGAGCTTATGTTTGTGGTTTGTGGCACATCAGCCACACTTGCTTGAAGACCATTTTCTTTAATGGCCTAAATGACTTCCTGAGTCCTGACCTTCTAGTTACAAGCTCCCTGTCACTAAAGTGAGCCTCCACCCTCAGGCAGGACTGCCTTATCAATTAACACATTAGTCAAGCCCTGTCTCTTAATGGCCACACTCTTCCATTGTCTCTATGGAATTATGATATTAATTATTATATTCATATATATGTTTTCTGTATACTAGTCATCACTGAAATATAAGACATAGAGAGAGGAAGAACTCTGTCTTAGTCACTGTAAAAGCCACTCAATACATACTTGTTAAATAAGAGAATAAATAAATTAATAAATGAATAGAGAACCTTGGTTCCCATATCTTGTTTTCTTTCTTTTTGTCAATAATACACCAGTGATTTACTTTCAGTATCTTTTCTTTTGTTGTTGTTGGGTTTTTTGTTGTTGTTTGCTTTGTTGTTGGTGGTGAGTTTTTTATTTTTATTTTGAGACAGGATCTTGCTGTAGCCTTGGCTGGTTTGAAACTCCCTATGTAGACCAGACTGACATCATACTCCTAGACATATACCTGCTTCTGTCACCTGTGTGCTAGAATTAAGGCATGTATACTACCACAGCCTATTCTTACTCTCAGTATGTTATCATTTTAGTAAATTTTGTTGAACAAGGTAAAACAGGCCACCTGAAATATCTAAACTTTCAAGATGTAGGGAAAAAAAGGGTGAGGAAAGGTTGAAAGGTAGAACAGACAACAGAAGAACTGTCCCCAAACAGGGGTCTGCATTGGGTTAATGAGAAAGCAGCCATCAAAGCAAGTTAGATTCTCTTACCTGGGGTATATATCATAGGTACAGAAGGAGATGCCAGTGAAATGCCAGCTGTGGCCAGATGGGTACTAAAGGCTCATAATTATACCTCATGTATACACATCTATAGCTCTACAAGAGCACCACAGCCCTACAGCCATTCCACAAGAGGTTATAATTCTATTTCACGTCTAAATGCTTTCACACAAGAAAACAAAGACTCTGTGTTTCAAGAGTCTGGGTAATGTTTTGCTAAATTTTGAGTCATTTAGTGTCAAGACCAAAATGCATAATGAGATTAATAGCTGAAAATGGAGACCGGAGAAAACAGCCTGGCATGCAAGGCTCAATCATGCTTAGCCACGGGTAACAGGAGCCAAGCGGATTTGTTCACATTCCCAAATTCTCATGATTGACATTTTTCCTTCGAAAATTCTTAGGTTACTCTTGCGTCTCAATATTATAGTTATTAAAGAAAAGCCACATGAGAGTTATTTTGACTGTCACTCAAACAGTTAAAAATTCTAACTCCAGACTAGTTTACATTGTGAAACTAGTTCAAAGCAGACTTAATAACATCAATAGACATTACTCACCAAAGGCCTGAGTAGCAGGAGAGCCACAGTGCCCTCCCACAGCGTTGTTTTGCAATTGGGCACTCTGACCTCTTACTCTCTGGGCAGCAGATTGGTCGGTTTGGCCATATTCCAAATAACTTGATAGATGGCAAGATTTAAGTGACTTACACAAAATTTACAAAGTGTATACAAGTACTTCTGAAAATGTGGGGTCTCCAAGTCCAGTTGCATTGAAACAGCAGCTCGTTTCCCCACATTTTCAGTTTAGTGAGGTGTGTAATCTCTGTGTCTACATACATATTACTTACATATATATTAGTTTACATATATATAATATAACATGCTTTTTATATTATATAACATATAATATACATATATATTAGTCTACATATATATTAGTTGTCTGCAGGAAGAAATCATGTCATTGTTAGATTATATATTATTTTCATGTTTTAGCATTATTGTCTTTCAGGAACACACAGGATTGCTATTCTGATACAAATAGTACCACTTTTCACCTTAACTCCTTCTATATATTATTAAAAATAAAGCAATTGGTTTATGTCATTTGAGTCTAATATTCAGCATGCATATAGTATGAATATGTTGTTATCATTTCATGAACATTTTTCAATGTTATATCTTGTTCTAATTCATACCAGTCAATACTCATTGAAAAAACAATATAAACTTGAATCAAACCTTGCTTAAAACAAAGTTTAAGAAAAAAGCTAATGTCAAGTTTTTCTTTAAAAAATAACATATCAAGCCAGAATTACAACTTTTTTAAGTTATCAAAATAATTTATAATAGTTAAATGCCTCTTAAATATACATGATATATTCTGAAGCTAAAAGCAATATGCATTTAACCAGTTATTAAAATCTATTTGGAACATTAAACATGATAGAAGTAGAAAAAACTCTTATGAAAACCTCTATGGAAGGAAAATGTGACAGGTTCCTGATTAGACAGAAACAATTCATTCTTTACACAGCATAACTGTGGCTTCATAGAATGAATTGGGTAGTGTTCCTTATGTTTCTATTTTTTTGGAATAGTTTGAAGAGTATTGGTATTAGGTCTTCTTTGAAGGTCTGATGGAATTCTGCACTAAACCCATTCCGCCTGAGATTTTGTTTTGGTTGGGAGACTTTTAATGACTGCTTCTATTTCTTTAGGCATTATGGGACTATTTAGATGGTTTATCTGATCCTGATTTAACTTTAACATTTGATATCTGTCTAGGAAATTGTCCATTTCATTCAGATTTTCCAGTTTTATTGAGTGTAGGCTTTTGTAGTAGGACCTGATGATTTTTTTAAATTTCCTCAGTTTTTGTTGTTATATCTCCCTTTTCAGTTCTGATTTTATTAATTGGGATACTGTGTCTGTGTCCTCTGGTTAGTCTGGCTAAGGGTTTATCTATCTTGTAGATTTTTCTCAAAGAACCAGCTCCTGGTTTTGCTGATTCTTTGTACATTTCTTTTTGTTTCTACTTGATTGTTTTCGGCCCTGAGTTTATTTCCCCGCAGTCTACTCCTCTTGGGTGTATTTGCTTCTTTTTGTTCTAGAGCTTTCAGGTATGTTGTTAAGCTGGTAGTGGATGCTTTCTCTAGTTTTCTTCTTGGAGGCACTCAGAGCTGAATTTTCCTCTTAGCACTACTTTCATTGTGTCTAATAAGTTTGATTATGTTGTGTCTTCATTTTCATTAAATTCTAAAAGGTCTTTAATTTCTTTCTTTATTTCTTTCTTGACCAAGTTACCATTCAGTAGGGCATTGTTCAGCTTCCATGTGTATGTGGGCTTTCTGCTGTTTTTGTTGCTATTGAAGACTAGTCTTGGTCTGTGGTGACCTGATAGGATGCATGAGATTATTTCAATCTTCTTGTATCTGTTGAGGCCTGTTTTGTTGAGATAAATTTTGGAGAAGGTACCATGAGGTGCTGAGAATAAGGTCTATTCTTTTGTTTTAGGATGAAGTGTTCTATAGATATTTGTTGAATCCATCTGGTCCATAACTTCTGTTAGTCTCACTGTGTATCTTTTTAGCAATGGACATATCTATTTTCATGATCTATCCATTGCTGAGAGTCAGGTGTTGAAGTCTCCCACTATCATTGTGTGAGGTATAATGTGTGCTTTGAGATTTAGTAAAGTTTCTTTTATGAATGGGGGTGCCCTTGCATTTGGGACATAGATATTCAGAATTGAGAGTTCTTCTTGATAGATTTTTTTTCTTTGGTGAGTATGAAATGTCCTTCCTTATCTTTTTGATAACTTCTGGTTGAAAGTTGATTTTATTCAATTTTAGAATGGCAACTCCAGCTTGTTTGTTGGGACCATTTGCTTAGAAAATTGTTTTCTAGACCTTTACTCTGAGGTAGTGTTTATCTCTGACACTGAGGTGCGTTTCTTGTATGCAGCAAATTTCTGGGTCCTGCTCACATATCCAGTCTGTTAGTCTATGTCTTTTTGTTGGGGATTGAGTCCATTGATGTTAAGAGATATTAAGGACTTTGGGCTGGAGCAGACACAGAGTTGGTCTGTTCCTGTCCTGTGGAGAAACTGAATCCTGAGTCATCCAGGAGCCACTGCACTCAGAGCAGCTGGTAAGAACTCCATCTCACTCCCTAAGCCCCAGAGATACATCTGGGAGCCAGGGACATTCAGGGCACAGCAGCTACCCAAACCCCGCCCCTCCGGAATTCCACTTCCCTTCGGCCCCTCCCTGGCCCTTTGGGCTGGAGCAGACACAGAGTCGGTCTGCTCCTGTC
>NW_021604569.1:11530239-11530986 GCF_004785775.1 Grammomys surdaster
CCACTGCAGTCAGAGCAGCTGGTAAGAACTCCATCTCACTCCCTAAGTCCCAGAGATACATCTGGGAGCCAGGGACATTCAGGGCACAGCAGCTACCCAAACCCCGCCCCTACGGAATTCCACTTCTCTTCGGCCCCTGCCTGGTCCTTTGGGCTGGAGCAGACACAGAGTTGGTCTGCTCCTGTCCTGTGGAGAAACTGAATCCTGAGTCATCGAGGAGCCATTACACTCAAAGCAGCTGAAACTGAATCCTGAGTCATCGGGGACCCACTGCAATCAGAACAACTGGAGCCACTGCACTCAGAGCAGCTGACACAGAGTTGGTCTGCTCCTGTCCTGTGGAGAAACTGAATCCTGAGTCAACTAGGAGCCACTGCACTCAGAGCAGCTGAAACTGAATCCTGAGTCATCGAGGACCCACTGCACTCAGAGCAGTCGAGGAGCCACTGCACTCAGAGCAGAAGGATTTCCAGATCCAAGAGGTGGCCTGAGTCCCAGGAGTTCTTCCACCCAGGAGATTAGGGGCATAAGACCACAGAGATCTCTGGACTCCGAGGAGCTCTGCAATAAGCAAGATAACTGGAAATACGGACTCCAGTCTTACACAGTGAGGGCAGGTAACACTAGAGTTACCTAGATGGCAAAAGGCAAGCGCAAGAACATAAGCAACAGAAACCATAGTTTCTTGGCATCATCAGTGCCCAGTTCTCCCAATATAGCAAGCCCTGAACACCCCATCACACCTGA
>NW_021604569.1:11531386-11557628 GCF_004785775.1 Grammomys surdaster
CCTGGCCCTTTGGGCTGGAGCAGACACAGAGTCGGTCTGCTCCTGTCCTGTGGAGAAACTGAATCCTGAGTCATCCAGGAGCCACTGCAGTCAGAGCAGCTGGTAAGAACTCCATCTCACTCCCTAAGTCCCAGAGATACATCTGGGAGCCAGGGACATTCAGGGCACAGCAGCTACCCAAACCCCGCCCCTACGGAATTCCACTTCTCTTCGGCCCCTGCCTGGTCCTTTGGGCTGGAGCAGACACAGAGTTGGTCTGCTCCTGTCCTGTGGAGAAACTGAATCCTGAGTCATCGAGGAGCCATTACACTCAAAGCAGCTGAAACTGAATCCTGAGTCATCGGGGACCCACTGCAATCAGAACAACTGGAGCCACTGCACTCAGAGCAGCTGACACAGAGTTGGTCTGCTCCTGTCCTGTGGAGAAACTGAATCCTGAGTCAACTAGGAGCCACTGCACTCAGAGCAGCTGAAACTGAATCCTGAGTCATCGAGGACCCACTGCACTCAGAGCAGTCGAGGAGCCACTGCACTCAGAGCAGAAGGATTTCCAGATCCAAGAGGTGGCCTGAGTCCCAGGAGTTCTTCCACCCAGGAGATTAGGGGCATAAGACCACAGAGATCTCTGGACTCCGAGGAGCTCTGCAATAAGCAAGATAACTGGAAATACGGACTCCAGTCTTACACAGTGAGGGCAGGTAACACTAGAGTTACCTAGATGGCAAAAGGCAAGCGCAAGAACATAAGCAACAGAAACCATAGTTTCTTGGCATCATCAGTGCCCAGTTCTCCCAATATAGCAAGCCCTGAACACCCCATCACACCTGAAAAGCAGGATTCAGAATTAAAATCACTTCTCATGATGATGATAGAGGATTATAAGAAGGAATTAAGTAACTGCCTTAAAGAAATACAGGAGAGTACAAGTAAACAGATAGAAGCCCTTAAAGAGGAATCACAGGAATCCCTTAAAGAAATTCAAGAAAACACAAAGAAGGAATTAAACAAAAACATTCAGGATCTGAAACTGGAAATAGAAACAATAAAGAAAGTTCAAAGGGAGACAACCATGGAGATAGAAAACCTAAGAAAGAGATCAGGAGTCACAGACGCAAGCATCACCAACCGAATACAAGAGATAGAAGAGAGAATCTCAAATGCAGAAGATATGGTGGAAAATATTGACACAGTTGTCAAAGAAAATGAAAAACACAAAAAACTCCTAACTCAAAACATCCAGGAAATCCAGGACACAATGAGAAGACCAAACCTAAGGATAATAGGTATAGATGAGAATGAAGATTCCCAACTTAAAGGGCCAGTAAATATCTTCAACAAAATTATTGAAGAAAACTTCCCTAACCTAAAGAACAAGATGCCCATAAACATACAAGAAGCCTACAGAACACCAAATAGACCAGACCAGAAAAGAAATACCTCCCGTCACATAATAATCAAAACATCAGATGCACAAAACAAAGAAAAAATACTAAAAGCAGTAAGGGAAAAAGGTCAAGTAACATATAAAGGCAGACCTATAAGAATCACACCAGACTTCTCACCAGAGACTATAAAAGCCAGAAGAGCCTGGACAGACATCATAGAGACCCTAAGAGAACACAATTGCCAGCCCAGATTACTATACCCAGCAAAACTCTCAATCAATATAGATGGTGAAACCAAGATATTCCATGACAAAACCAAATTTGCACAATATCTTCCCACAAACCCAGCACTTCAAAGGATAATTGATGGAAAACGACAACACAAAGAGGAAAACTACAACCTAGAAAAAGCAAGGAAGTAATCTTCCAACAACCCCAAAAGAAGATAACTATACAAACATAACTTTACCTCTAATAACAAAAATATCAGGAAGCCACAATCATTTTTCCTTAATATCTCTTAACATCAATGGTCTCAATTCCCCAATAAAAAGACGCAGACTATCAGACTGGATACACAAACAAGACCCAGAATTCTGCTGCATACAAGAAACGCACCTCAGTGACAAAGACAGACACTACCTCAGAATAAAAGGGTGGAAAACAATTTTCCAAGCCAATGGTCCCAAGAAACAAGCTGGAGTAGCCATTCTAATATCAAATAAAATCGACTTTCATCCAAAATTAATCAAAAAAGATAGGGAAGGACACTTCATACTCATCAAAGGAAAAAATCTACCAAGGTGAACTCTCAATTCTGAACATCTATGCTCCAAATGCAAGGGCACCTACATACATAAAAGAAACTTTACTAAAGCTCAAAACACACATTACACCTCACACAATAATAGTGGGGGATTTCAACACCCCACTCTCAGCAATGGACAGATCATGGAAACAGAAACTAAACCAAGACACTTTGACATTAACAGAAGTTATGAACCAAATGGACTTAACAGACATCTATAGAACATTTCATCCTAAAACAAAAGAATATACCTTTTGCTCAGCACCTCATGGTACCTTCTCCAAAATAGACCATATAATTGGTCACAAAACAAGCCTCTACAGATACAAAAAGATTGAAATAATCCCTTGCATCTTATCAGATCACCACGGAATAAGACTGGTCTTTAATAATGACAAAACCAATGGAAAACCCATGTGCACATGGAAACTGAACAACTCTCTACTCAATGATGACTTGCTCAAGGAAGAAATAAAGAAAGAAATTAAAGACTTTTTAGAATTCAATGAAAATGAGGACACATCATACCAAAACTTGTGGGACTCCATGAAGGCAGTGCTAAGAGGAAAACTCATAGCTCTAAGTGCCTACAAAAAGAAACTGGAAAGAGCACACACTAACAAGTTGACTGCACAACTAAAAGCTCTAGAACAAAAAGAAGCAAATACACCCAGGAGGAGTAGAAGGCAGGAAATAATCAAACTCAGGGCTGAAATCAACCAAATAGAAACAGAAAGAACAATACAAAATATCAATAAAACCAGGAGTTGGTTCTTTGAGAAAATCAACAAGATAGATAAACCCTTAGCCAGATTAACCAGAGGGCACAGAGACAGTATCCAAATTAATAAAATCAGAACTGAAAAGGGAGATATAACAACAGAAAAGGAAGAAATTTAAAAAAATCATCAGATCCTACTACAAAGGCCTATACTCAACAAAACTGGAAAACCTGGATGAAATGGACAATTTCCTAGACAGATACCAGGTACCGAAGTTAAACCAGGAGCAGATAAACCATCTAAATAGTCCCATAACCCCTCAGGAAATAGCAGCAGTCATTAAAAGTCTCCCCACTAAAAAAAAGCCCAGGACCAGATGGTTTTAGTGCTGAATTCTATCAGACCTTCAAGGAAGACCTAATACCAATTCTCTTCAAACTATTCCACAAAATAGAGACAGAAGGAACACTACCCAATTCGTTCTATGAAGCTACAATTACATTCATACCCAAACCCCACAAGGACCCGACAAAGAAAGAGAACTTCAGACCAATCTCCCTTATGAACATCGATGCAAAAATACTCAATAAAATTCTAGCAAACCGAATCCAAGATCACATCAAAACAATCATCCATCATGATCAAGTAGGTTTTATCCCAGGAATGCAGGGATGGTTCAATATTCGGAAATCCATCAATGTAATCCACTATATAAACAAACTTAAAGAAAAAAACCACATGATCATCTCACTAGATGCTGAGAAAGCATTTGACAAAATTCAACATCCCTTCATGATAAAAGTCTTGGAAAGATCAGGAATTCAAGGCCCCTACCTAAACATAGTAAAAGCAATTTACAGCAAACCAGTAGCCAACATCAAGCTAAATGGAGAGAAACTTGAAGCAATCCCACTAAGATCAGGGACTAGACAAGGCTGCCCACTCTCCCCCTACCTATTCAATATAGTACTGGAAGTCTTAGCCAGAGCAATTAGACAACAAAAAGAAGTAAAAGGGATACAAATAGGAAAGGAAGAAGTCAAAATATCGCTATTTGCAGATGATATGATAGTATACTTAAGTGACCCCCAAACTTCCACCAGAGAACTCCTAAACCTGATAAACAACTTCAGCAAAGTGGCTGGTTATAAAATCAACTCAAATAAATCAGTAACCTTCCTCTACATGAAAGATAAACAGACTGAAAAAGAAATTAGGGAAATGACACCCTTCACAATAGTTGCAAATAATATAAAATACCTTGGTGTGAATCTAACCAAGCAAGTGAAAGACCTGTATGACAAGAACTTCAAGTCTCTGAAGAAAGAAATTGAAGAAGATCTCAGAAGATGGAAAGATCTCCCATGCTCATGGATTGGCAGGATTAATATAATAAAAATGGCCATCTTGCCAAAAGCAATCTACAGATTCAATGCAATCCCCATTAAAATCCCAACTCAATTCTTCACAGAGTTAGAAAAGGAAATTCTCAAATTCATATGGAATAAGAAAAAAACCCAGGATAGCGAAAACTATTCTCAACAATAAAAGAACTTCGGGAGGAATCACCACCCCTGACCTCAAGCTGTACTACAGAGCAATAGTGATAAAAACTACCTGGTATTGGTACAGAGACAGGCAGGAAGATCAATGGAATAGAATTGAAGACCCAGAAATGAACCCACACTCCTATGGTCACTTGATCTTTGACAAAGGAGCTAAAACTGTCCAGTGGAAAAAGGACAGCATTTTCAACAAATGGTGCTGGTTCAACTGGAGGACAACATGTAGAAGAATGAAAATTGATCCATTCTTATCCCCTTGTACAAAGCTCAAATCTAAGTGGATAAAGGACCTCCACATAAAACCAGATACACTGAAACTAATAGAAGAGAAGGTGGGGAAAAGCCTCGAATACTTGGGCACAGGGGGAAAGTTCCTGAACAGAACAACAATGGCTTATGTTCTAAGATCAAGAATTGACAAATGGGACTTCATAAAATGGCAAAGTTTCTGTAAGGCAAAGGACACTGTCAATAGGACAAAATGACAACCAACAAATTGGGAAAAGATCTTTACCAATCCTTCATCTGATAGAGGGCTAATATCCAATATATACAAAGAACTCAAGAAATTAGACTCCAGACAACCAAATTACCCTATTAAAAAATGGGGTATAGAGCTTAACAAAGAATTTTCAACGGAAGAAACTCGAATGGCCGAGAAGCATCTAAAGAAATGCTCAGCATCCTTAGTCGTCAGGGAAATGCAAATCAAAACAACCTTGAGATTCCATCTCATACCAGTCAGAATGGCTAAGATTAAAAACTCAGGTGATAGTAGATGCTGGCGAGGGTGCGGAGAAAGAGGAACACTCCTCCATTGTTGGTGGGACTGCAAGATGGTGCAACCACTTTGGAAATCAGTCTGGTGGTTCCTCAAAAAATTGGACATAGCATTACCCGAGGATCCAGCTATACCACTCCTAGGCATATACCCAGAAGATGCTCGAACATATAATAAGGACATATGCTCAACTATGTTCATAGCAGCTTTATTTATAATAGCCAGGAGCTGGAAAGAACCCAGATGTCCTTCAACTGAGGAATGGATTCAAAAAATGTGGTATATTTACACAATGGAGTATTACTCAGCTATTAAAAACAATGAATTCGAGAGGTTCCTAGGTAAATGGATGGAACTAGAAATTATCATCCTGAGTGAGGTAAGCCAATCACAAAAGAACACACATGGTGTTCACTCACTGATTATTGGATATTAGCCCAGAACCTTGAAATGCCCAAGATGCAACTCACAGGCCACATGAAGCCCATAAAGAAGGAAGACCAAGTGGGGGTGATTCGGTCCTTCTTAGAAGGAGCAACAAAATACTCAAGGGAGCAAATATGGAGACAAAGCGAGGGACAAAAACTGAAGGAGGGGCCGTCTGAAGACCTTTCCACCTGAGTATCCATCCCATGTGCAGTCACCAAAGGTAGATGCTGATGTGGAAGTCAGGAAGTGCATGCTGATAAGAGCCTGATATGGATGTCTCCTCAGAGGTCTTCAAGAGTCTGACATATTCAGAGGCAGATGCTCACAACTAGCCATTGAACTGATCATGGGGTTCTCAATGGAGGAGTTAGAGTGAAGACTGAAGGAGCTGAAAGGATTTGCGGCACCATGAGGAGAACAATAATACCAACCAACCACAGCTCCCAGGGTCTAAACCACCAGCCTGGGAGCACTTAGGGGGGGGATCCAGGGCTTCAGCTGAATATGTAAGAGTGGAGGGCCCTGCTGGGCATAGGTGGAAGAAGAGAACCTTGACCTCATGAAGGCTGGATGCCCCAGGGGGTGGGAATTTTGAGGGTGGGGAGGTGGGAGTGGGGGGTAGTAGATAGAGGTTACATCCACAGAGAAGAAGGAGGAGGGGTGAGGGGATTGGGGTTCCGGGGTGGGGTGGGGATGGGGTAAGGGGACAACATAGGAAATGTAAATAAAACAGCCAATAAAAAAACGAGAGATATTAAGGAATAGTCACTGTTGCTTCCTGTTAATTTTGTGTGGCTATCTTCTTTTGGGATTGTTGAAAGATTACTTTCTTGCTTTTTCTAAGGTGTAGTTTCCCTCCTTGTGTTGGCATTTTCTATCTATTATCCTTTTTAGGCCTGAATTTGTGAAAAGATAGTGTGTAAATTTAGTTTTGTCATGAAATACTTTGGTTTCTCCATATATGGTGATTGAGAGTTTTCCTGGGTATAGTAGTCTGGGCTGGCATTTGTGTTCTCTTGGGGTCTGTATAACATCTGCCCAAGATCTTCTAGCTTTATAGTCTCTGATCAGAAGTCTAGTATAATTCTGATAGGTCTGCCTTTATATGTTACTTGACCTTTTTCCCTTACTGCTTTTAATATTCTTTCTTTGTTTTGTGCATTTGTTGTTTTGTCTATTATGTTACAGGAGGAATTTCTTTTCTGGTCCAATCTATTTTGAGTTCTGTAGGCTTCTTGTATGTTTATGGGCATCTCTTTCTTTAGGTTGGGGAAATTTTCTTCTATAATTTTGCTGAAGATATTTACTGGCCCTTTAAGTTGGGAATCTTCACTCTCTTCTATACCTATTATCCTTAGGTTTGGTTTTCTCATTGTATTCTGGATTTCCTGTTTATTTTAGTTTAGGAGCCTTTTGCATTTTGCATTTTCTTTGACAGATGTGTCAATGTTCTCTATGGTATCTTCTGCACCTGAGATTCTCTTTTTTATCTCTTGTATTCTGTTGGAGATGCTTGCATCCATGACTCCTGATCACTTTCCTAGGTTTTCTAACTCCAGAGTAGTCTCCCTCTGAGATTTCTTTATTGTTTCTACTTCCATTTTTAGATCCTAGATGGTTTTGTTTAATTCCTTTACCTGTTTGGTTGTGCTTTCTTGCAATTCTTTAAGGGATTTTTTTGTTTCCTCTTTAAGGGCTTCTACCTGTTTACCTGTGTTCTCCTATGTTTCTTTAAGGAGTTATTTATGTCCTTCTTAAAGTCCTGTATCATCATCATGAGATGTGATTTTTAAAGCAGAGTCTTGCTTTTCTGATGTCTCGGGGTATCCATGGCTCATTGTTGTATGAGTTCTGGGTTATGATGATGCCAAGTAGCCTTGGTTTCTGTTCCTTATGTTCATACCTTTGCCTCTCACCGTTTGGTTATCTCTGGTTTTAGCTGATCACGCTGTCTCTGATTGTGGCTTGTCCCTCATGCAAGCCTGTGTGTCAGTACTCCTGGGAGTCCAGTTGTTTCCAGGAGGAATTTGGGTATGGAGAGCTGGTGACTCCAGGCTGGCTCATTGTTCTAATGAGTACATATTCCCTGTAGGCCTGGCCTGTCACCCTAGTGAACACAGCATGCAAGAGACACTCTAGTTCCATCTGTTACTCTGGTGATAACTACAGACTAGAACCTCAAGAACCACATAAACAGCTGCTGAAATAGAATAAGGGTGAAATAAATTTAACTCCACAAGCTAGTTCCAAATGGGCAAGTTCCAATGAAAAAACACAAGTCACACAAAAATTAAGGCAATCTGATGCCTTAAAAAAATGATCAATCATGTAGTAACAGCCTCCAGTTAAATTAAATTAGATGACAGCTCAGAAAAGGAACTTGAAAGAAGGATTAGAAGAATGTTTAAAGTACTCAAAGAAGAAAATGAATTCTTGAAAGAGACCCCAAAAAACATAAATGAACAGCTGAATGAAATAATACTGTTGGTTTTTGATATGAAAAAACTTCACTGTGGAGAGAGAAATGCTGAGAAAAGATCTGACTGGAATGCTGGAAATGAAAAACACAGTAAGTCAAAATATGAATACTGTCATCCTACCAAAATCAATCTACAAACTCAGTGAAATCTTTATACAAATCCAGTAACAATTCTTTACAAAAATTGAAAATTAGTCTCAGACTTCACATAGAAACAAACAAAAACCCCAGGACAGCTAAAACAACACTGAATAATAAGTGAACTGCTGGAAGTATCACCATCTTAGATTTTTAGTTGTATTAAAGAGCTATAGTAACAAAAATACCATTGTACTAGCATAAAAGAAGAAATTTTGATCAATATAATAGAATTGAAGACCCAGATATAGTGTCATATACCTATGAACACCTGGAATTTGATAAAGAAACCAAAGAATACACACCAGGAAAAAAAAAACAGCATCTTTAACAAATGGCATCTTTGAAAAAAGAGTGACTGCCTAGAGAAGAATGCCAGTTGATTTGTATTTATTATCCTGTGTAAAACTCAACTCTAAATGTATAGAAGATCACAACAGAAGACTAGATTCCCTGAACCTGAAAGAGTAGAAAGTGAGGACTAAGCTACAACTCATTCATATAGGAATGGATTTCCTGAACAGACACCAGTAACACAAGACATGAAGACCAACTGTTAATAAACAGGATTCCTACAGTCCTTGCCCTAACTTCTCCATTGGGGTTCTGAGCTCAGTTCGATGCTTGGCTGTGTCCATCCACATTCATATTGGTCAGGCTCTGGCAGTGCCTCTCAGGGGACAGCTATATCAGGCTCCTGTCAGGAAGTTCTTCTTGGCATCAGCAATAGTGTCTGGGTTTGGTATCTGCAGATTAGATGGATCCCTAGGAGGGGCAGTCTCTGAATGACCTTTCCTTAAGTCTCTGCTCCACTCTTTGTCTCTGAATTTCCTTTTGACAGGAGGATTATGGTTTAATATTTTTGAGGTGGGTGGGTGGCCCCATCCCTCAACTGAGGGACGTGCCTATCCACTGGATATGGTCTCTACAGTTTCTCTCTCCCCTTTGTTGAATATTTCACCTAATGTCCTCCTTGTTGAGTCCTGGGAACCTCTTGGGTCTCTGGCATCTGGGAATTCCTAGTGGCTACTCCTAGGTCCCCCTCCCCCACTGCTACAAACCTACTTTCAAATTCCTGGCCCTCTGTACTTCTCCCCAAATTCTTCGGTAGGAGTCTAAGGGGTTTGCAACCTCATAGAAAGAACAACAATATCAACCAATCAGAATCCCCGAAGCTCCCAGGGACTAAACCGCTAACCAAAGAGTACACATGGGAGGATCCTTGGCTACACTTAGATATGTAGCAGAGGATTGTCTTAGCAGGTATCACTTGGAGGGGAGCCCCTTGATCCTGTGGAGGCTCGATGACCCAGGGTAGGGGAATGCAAGGGCACTGAAGCAGGAGTGGGTGGGTGACTGGTGGAGTACCCTCATAGAGGCAAGGGAGGTGGAGGTGATAGAGGACTAGTGGAGGGGAAATTGGGAAGGATGAAACATTTGAAATATAAATAAGTAAAATAACCAATAAAAATGAAAATAAATAAATAAATAAATAAATAAATAATAAAGCTCCATGAAGCTGATAAAGTTTCTGTACAGCAAAGGACACCATCACTCAGCCAAAGGAGGAATCCTACAGCATGGGGAAAATATTTAATTTCAATTTAAAATTGAAAAATAAAAATTTCAACAATAAGGTTATTATTAGAGTATCCGAAGAACTCAAAACAACCAAACATCAAGAAAATGACGTCATAAAAAGTATAGAACAAAACAAAGGGTTCTCAAAAGATGAATCACAATGGCTGAAAAACATTTAAAAATTATTTAGTTCCCTTAACCATCAGAGAAATGCAAATTAAAGCAACTTTAAGAGTATATCCAGAATGGCCAAGATTAATAAAACAAATGACAACAGATACTGGAGAGGATGCTGGGATAAGCAGCTCTTACACATTGATGATGAGGATGTAAGCTATCACAGAACTATTGAAACCAGTTCTATCACAAGATCCAGATATACCACTCTTGGGCATATACCCAAAAGTTTCTACATCTTAATACAGAGACAGTTGCTCATGCGTGTTCATTGCTGCTCTATTTATAATAGTAAGAAATTGGAAATAGTCTAGAAGTTCACCAGCTGATGAATAGATAAGAAAAATGTTGGACTTACACAGTGGAATGTTATTAAACTGTTAAGAAAAATGAAACTATGGAATTTGTAGATAAATGGATGGAGCTAGAAACAACCACATGAAGAAGTAATCCAGACCCAGAAAGACAAACATGCTTGTTTTCTCTCACTTGTGGATATTAATTTTAATGCTTTAGATATGTGTATGTCAAGTATAACAGCTACAGAAGTTTGGTAGCTAGTAAGGGACCAGAGGATAGAAGGGAATCTTCCTAGGGCAAGAAAACAGAATATAGTGTTATAGAGCGATTAATGGAAAACAGATTAGAGAATTAATGAGGAAATTTGGAAGAGGATGGAAGAGTAGGGAAAAGGACTGAGTATGGAGGCAGACACCTAACAACATTCTTTTTTTTTTAATTTTAGTTTCTTTAATTGCTAATTAAGAGATAAATGTAAGCGAGGGTTAGGTACAAACCAGCTTACAAATTTTACGTTTAACATTACCAGTTATGATAAAATATAAAGTATTTTTATCATTAAAAATTAGCAAAGTAGTAGGGATGTAAGTTATATCTTTTCCTTAAATTGGTGGTGGTTTTTTGGGACAATTTTGCCTTCTAGAAGTCATTTGGTAATGTCAGGAGACATGCCTTCTTTCACAGTTGAGGGGAATGCTATAGCATGCAGGTGGTGAACACCAGTGATCCTGTTCATACATAACATAGCTCCACAGTATTGGCCGACCTAGCCACAGATGACAGGTTATGCTGCTTAGAAACTACCTCTCATTGTAAATGGTTGTGGGTCATGAATTATGCATTCAAGACGAGTCAAAAATCATTAATACTTATAGTATAGAGATTTTGATGGGAAATTAAGGAGGCGCTAAGCTAATGAATGATAATATAGTTTGTAGTGGTAGTAATTGCAGAAGAAATATTAAAGGCAGAAGAAAAAGGTTTTATCAACAATCAAGATAACAGAAAGAATGAAGATGTGAAGGAAAACAAAGAAAAATAGTACAAATATAAACCAAAACTAATATATAATGAAAATGTTCTTATTAGTGATAAAAGTATCAGTAAAGACCTTGATTTAAAAGGCAAAAAAGTATTTCGCTTCTCTGCTTCTCTCTCTCTCTCTCTCTCTCTCTCTCTCTCTCTCTCTCTCTCTCGTATGTGTGTGTGTGTGTGTATGTGTGTGTGTGTATGTGTGTGTGTGTGTGTGGTGTTTACATACTTACATGCATGCATGCCTGTGTGTGTGGGTCTGGGTGTATATATGTGTGTGTATGCTTTTGTATAATTAATATTGGGTAACGTAAAAGTAACTTTTACTTGCCATATGTAATTGCTGTCTAAGAGGCTTCTTGGTGGATAACTGTTCTAGCTCTTTCTGAACTCTGGCTGACAGGTTCAATTGAACTGCTCTGGCTCAAATTTATCTCCAAGCTGACTGATTTGATCTGCCTTCTCTCAGCTTCTCAATGGACTGCTGTGCTTGGCTTCAAACTATCTCTGGCAATCAATCTGTTCTAATCTTCTGACTCATTCTTATTCTCTGGCTTCAACTGTACTGCACTCTCTGCCTGGACTCCCAACTGAACTAAACTCTCTCTCTCTCTCTCTCTCTCTCTCTCTCTCTCTCTCTCTCTCTCTCTCTCTCTTTCTTTCTGTCTTGCTCTCTGTGCTGTTTTTAAATAGTTTCTTCCCTGTGCTGTTATGGTGACAGTTGAGCATATGCTATCTCTGATTCATTCTGTCAAATCTTTCTGTGATTCATCACCTTGTCTGTCCCTTAACTAGATGCCACTTTCAAACATGGCTGTTTCCTTCTACAAACTAATTTTACCTCAAAGATGTGTAGTCAGTTCATGTATGTATTCCAACTAGAGGTTATAAAGGTATTTTGTATATCTGCATTACAGCTGGGTCATACAGTTCTAGGTCTTTGAATGTGATACCTTGCTAGAGCAACCACATTGTTGGATTAAAACTTGTTTACAGGGTAATACAGGATTTAAGGCCAACATGTAATTAGATCTAAAAGAATCATTGTAAATCACTCAAAAAACAATTAACATAGGTAAAATAAAAATAGGTTAGCCATGAATAATCAAAGAACCTTGAAATGTACATTTGGGATCTCGAAAAATATACAAGGAGAGAGGGACAAATCAGCCAACATAATCCATCAAATATTCTTCTGTTAAAATACTATAGACCACTTTCCAAATCCATAGAATATTTAACACCAAGAATGAGCTTCAACTTAAGATCTGTGAACTGAGGTCACTCTTGCATCAATGTGGCCTCATTGCTTCAAAATAAATGTGCTACTCTGTCAGTTTTGATAGTAAGACTAAACCTGAGAGGTATATAAAAAAAAAAAAAAAACGTACCCACCAGTGAATTCTGCTATTAAAATAAAACTATTCTAAAAGACATTTTATTTTTAAAAAGGGAAACTTCAATAAGATCTCATCTCTGAAATGATATCAATGATTTAAAGTATACAATTTATTTTGAAATATGTAATTCATCATAGATATTAAATAATGTCACAATAGCTTTTCAGTATTAAATAAATGTATTCATCATAATACAAATTCAGTAGGTCTGTAGTCAGTATTTCTATCAGAAATTCATACTCAAGTATTGGCTGTAGAACACTACTAGAAGTGACATCTAACATTCACTCAAATACCCTTATCTGCCATTAATGCTGTAGGCTTTGTTCATTATCCCAGTTTTCACTCATAAGAAAGACAGCTTGTGAATTAGGATTATGTTAGCTAGTTGTTCTCATTGATGGAATTAGTGGTGGTTTGACTAGATGGATAAGCTAAAATATATACAGGATATTTCTCATGCATGAGCAATATATAAAAAAGCTAATGTTATCACACCTCCACACCTTTACAAATGTATACTTGGAAAGCAGATGAAGTGAGCAAAATTCTGCAATGACCTACGGTCATATATTTATTTGTAATATATTAAATAAAACAGATGAAATGTCAGCTATGTATAAGGTTTTGTATGCAGACATGAGGACTAGTAATCATGTATGAATGAAAAGACCACCAGCATCGTATGACCAAGTGTTGATGATAATTTACCAAAATGAATAATAAATTCCATTTATCTTGAACCCAACAAACGCTATGTATACAATTTTTATAAGTCCACAATATAAGATCTTAGAAGGCATTAACCACTAAGTATATCAAAAAGGAATTTTCAACAAACTAAGGACTTGACCATTTATGAGCCACGTTTTCCTGTACAAAAACAAGCATAAAATGTTTAATGCACAAAATGGATGAAAAGCCAAATCAAAACCATTAAACTCATGGTTAAAACTCTATCCTTTTATTCTGAGGTAGTGTCTGTCTTTGTCACTGAGGTGCGTTTCTTGTTTGCAGCAAAATTCTGGGTCCTGTTTGTGTATCCAGTCTGATAGTCTGCATCTTTTTATTGGGGAATTGAGTCCATTGATGTTAAGAGATATTAAGGAAAAATGATTGTGGCTTCCTGTTATTTTGTTATTAGAGGTAGAATTATGTTTGTATAGCTATCTTCTTTTGGGGTTGTTGGAAGATTACTTCCTTGCTTTTTCTAGGTTGTAATTTCCCTCCTTGTGTTGTCGTTTTCCATCAATTATCCTTTGAAGTGCTGGGTTTGTGGGAAGATATTGTGCAAATTTGGTTTTGTCATGGAATGAATATCTTGGTTTCACCATCTATAGTGATTGAGAGTTTTGTGGGGTATAGTAGTCTGGGTTGGCATTTGTGTTCTCTTAGGGTCTGTATGATGTCAGTCCAGGCTCTTCTGGCTTTTATAGACTCTGGTGAAAAGTCTGGTGTAATTCTTATAGGTCTGCCTTTATATGTTACTTGACCTTTTTCCCTTACTGATTTTAGTATTTTTTCTTTGTTTTGTGCATTTGTTGTTTTGATTATTATATGACAGGAGGTATTTCTTTTCTGGTCTAGTCTATTTGGTGTTCTGTAGGCTTCTTGTATGTTTATGGGCATCTTGTTCTTTAGGTTAGGGAAGTTTTCCTCAATAATTTTGTTGAAGATATTTATTGGCCCTTTAAGTTGGGAATCTTCATTCTCATCTATACCTATTATCCTTAGGTTTGGTCTTCTCATTGTGTCCTGGATTTCCTGGATGTTTTGGGTTAGGAGTTTTTTGCATTTTGCATTTTCTTTGACAGCTGTGTCAATGTTTTCCATGGTATCTTCTGCACATGGGATTCTTTCTTCTATCTCTTGTATTCGGTTGGTGATGCCTGCGTCTATGACTCCTGATCTCTTTCCTAGGTTTTCTATCTCCATGGTTGTCTCTCTTTGAGATTTCTTTAGTGTTTCTATTTCCATTTTCAGATCTTGAATGTTTTTGTTTAATTCCTTCTTTGTGTTTTCTTATAGTTCTTTAAGGGATTCCTGTGTTTCCTCTTTAAGTGCTTCTACCTGTTTATTTGTACTCTCCTGTATTTCTTTAAGGGAGTTACTTAATTCCTTCTTATAATCCTCTATCATCATCATGAAAAGTGATTTTAATTCTGAATCCTGCTTTTCAGTTGTGATGGGGTGTCCAGGGCTTGTTATATTGGGAGAACTGGGTACTGATGATGCAAGTAACTTTGATTTCTGTTGCTTATGTTCTTGCGCTTGCCTTTTGCCATCTGGTTAACTCTAGTGTTACCTGTCCTCACTGTGTAAGACTGGAGTCTGTATTTCCAGTTATCTTGCTTGTGTCAGAGTTCCTCAGAGTCCAGATGTCTCTGTGGTCTTATGATTCTAATCTCCTGGGTGGAAGAATTCCTGGGACTCAGGCTACCTCTTGGATCTGGAAATCCTTCTGCTCTGGATGTGGTGGTTCCTGTAGGATGGCTCAAGATATGATGCCTCCACAAGTACAAACCAGCTAGGTGTTTGGAAGGGGATGGAAGAGTAGGGAAAACGACTGAATATAGAGGCAGACAGCTAACAACATTCTTTTCAAAAGCCATATACAAATTTAGTACTTTGAAAGGTTTCATATATGTGTGTGTATACTAGATTATAATGTATTTTATGTTTCAGATATATTAGGTATATATTAAATAATACACATTATCTAATATATCTAATATATATGAAAAAACATTTCAATGGAGTCACCACATAATAAGGGAGCTGATGTCCCAGCTAGACATCTTATGGTACTAAATAGTAACCACAGTGCCAGAAATGAATTCTATCTTGATTATAATTGGCCAATGGGTTCCCACAGACCACTAAACATCATAGGTTATTGCAAATTGGTTACTCTCCATAACCTGGTGGTAAAGCCCTACCACTAATGACAACAGTTAGCTATGTCATTGGACATGGAGAATTCAGTCCAACTAGAAGTTTCCTCCATACTGACTAGTGTTCACTATGGACACTACTAGAGGAGAAAAGTTGTCATTAGTATCACACAGCTACAAACTCTAAGATATACAACAGCAACCTGCCTGGAAGATATGCTGGTGTGATACTGGTACAAACGTTATAGAGAAAGCAATCACTGTTTGATTGTGTTTAAGACCAACTTCATGGGATGAAAACATGCATAGTATTACTAAAATGGGCAAGAACATGAGACCAGATAGATTATGGACTGAAGGGAAAATCTACTGTTATTCTGTTAAATGAAGCTAACAATAAAATAACTTCAATAAATAAATTACGTCAATAAATCAGTGCATCACTCAACTCTTATTAGAGAAGCTTCTTCTTGCAGGAAATAATAATTAACACAAATATCCATGACTGGACAATGTACAGAGGGTGAGAATTTTGTAGTTTTTAGGTTTGATAGTGTATTTTTATCAAACCTCTCACGCACTTCATGGCTTAGGGAGCTATATGCAAAAGGAGGCAGAAAGACTGCAAGAGTCGAGGATGGCAGAGGGGCCAAAGGAAATAGTGTCTCAATCACAGAAAGGCTGATATACATATGAACTCACAGGAACTGTGGCAGCATGTACAAGAACTGAATAATTTCAAGCCAGACTAAAATCCCATCAGAGAAAAGAGGAAGTGGAAACAAATACCACCCATAAATGAGAAGCTATTTGCAATTGATACTCACTGGGAAAAAAAAAGTTTCTTCAATGAAGGATCATAGGGTGTATCATGCACACTCCAGAACAGGTCTCATGCACAGAAATACTTGACCAACACAAAACAGATTCCATGTATTTTTGTGTTTTTTTATTCTACCAGCTTTTTGTCCATCTGTTTTTCCGTCCCTCCCTCCCTCCCTCCCTCTCTCTCTCTTTCCTTCCTTCTTTCTTTCTTTCTTTCTTTCTTTCTTTCTTTCTTTCTTTCTTTCTTCCTTTCTCTTTTGGAGAGATAGGCAAAGAACTGGAGTTGGTAGGAAAGTGAGGAGGATCTGGAAAGAGTTGGGTAAGGGGAAAGAATTTGATCAAAATAGATTGTAAAAAAAATTAAATAATACTAATATATGTATATGCATGAAATTGTCGAAGAATAATTTTTAAATGGGACTTTATGAAATTAAGAGTTCTATATAACAAAAGAAACTCTCAATCAAACGGATACACTCTCCAGAATGAGAGAAACTCTTTGCCAACTATACAACCGACAGGGAATTCATTTCCAAAATATACAGAAAACTCAAACTAAACATCAAGAAAACAAAGAATCTGATTTTAAAAAAAATGAGCAGATGAGTTGAATTCTCAAAGGAGGAAATACAAATGACCAACAAATATTTTAAACATTTCAACATCACTGGCTATTAGAGAGTTGCAAGTTAAATTCCTCTGAGAATCTATCTGACCTCCATCAAAACGATTATCATCAAGAACACAAATGACAAGTAGTGGTAGAGTAGGTGTGGAACATGGTGGCTCCTTGATTAATACATGTGAAAGCTGGTGCTGAACCTGTGGAGATCAGTGCATAGTTTCTCTATAAGCCAAAAATAGAACTACCATAGCACCCACCTACTCTACTCCTGGGCATACACTAAGGTTCTGTATCCCACCACAGACATACTTACTTATCTATATTTATTACTTTTCTATTCATAATAACAAGGATATGGAATCAGGCTAGATGTTCATCAACTGATAAATGAATAATGAAAATGAGGTATAAAAACAGTGAAATTTTATTGAGTCACACAGAAAATAGAATTATGCAATTTTCAGAAAATGGATGGAACATAGATTTAGTGGTGCAATCCAGGTTTAGTGGGACCAGCACCCCATATTCGCTCCCGTAAGTGGATCCTAGCTCTTAACGTTTTATAAACGTACATCTATGGAGCAAGTCAGGGCAGATGTCAGGAAACTAGAAAGGGGCCCATTAGTGGGGAAAAATTACATTCAGTAGAAAATTACCCTATAATTAAGTCTCAGTAATTGCTATCTATTCTTTATTTAAAACCCCAAAACACAGTGATTGATTGGAGTAGCCTCTGACCATCTATGAGAAATCTTAAAACGCTGATTATACTCTGTTAGGAACTACTGTTCATTTACTTCCATATTTGTTTCCTCTTCTAATTAGTAGTGTTACCAACAACCTTGTGGCATTCTGGTTTTTCACATTTCTACATAATTAACTATTTCCATTACATTTTGTTTTCATTTTGAGGCCTTTCACCTTACATTAGTTCTCATTATGTAAATTTAAATTTTCTAATAAAACTTTGGAAAAAAAGTAAAAAGATTTGCTTTTTTAAAGTGACATGAGCAAAATTATTTCTAATTATTAAAGAAATAAACAATCATTCCTATCACCTTAGATGGTAAAACATTCAGGTGATTATTACAGATATCTTCACAATTTCCAAAACTAAATTATCAAATAACTTTGATAAGCAAATAGCATCATCACTTTTATATTTACCAACCTTAGCATTCTGACATTGACCTGATGTTTGCAACTAGGAAAAGGAGGAAAATCGATCCAGAAAATGTTGAGTAAGACTATTTCCTTAGAAAGGAAAAAAGGCTATAAGTCTCTGCCTCTCACCCAGTAGAAACTAGAACCACATAAGAAGTCTCTTTAGCTACTACAAGGTCCTATATGCAGGGAATTGCCAAGGAGACAGATGACATATAGATTTTAGACCATGTGCCTGCACCTAGAAGATGCTGAGAATATCTCTAAGGAGGGTATATCCTACAACCTGAAGAATTCAAGCCTCAGCCCCTGTAGCTTTCTACCCAGTGTGGAGAGTAAGGAAGCTATTGCATACTGTGCTTTATACAACTCAAGAGTCCTGCCCATTTCTGGCTCCTCTATGGTCATTGTTGAATATTGCTATGGGTCTGTCTTTTCCTAGGGGGAACCAATATATGAAAATCTACTTTTTCCAGGTAGGAATCCCAAGACAGACTAAAGTACAGATATCAACAAAGTCCATCTTGGTGAACTAATGCATTTTATTGGGGTTACTTATAGAAATTTGGATAAGGAATTACTTGCAGGAAGGGAAATGACTCAAAGATAGCTGCATCACCAAAGCCCACCCCAACATGTGCAACAGCTCAGAAAAGCTAGGAACCTGGAGCATGCTGCATAAACTGCAGGCAGCTCAACTGGTTGGAGAGGGTCCTTTACAGAAGATTTAGTTGGTCTTAACCTTTTCCAAGAAGTCTGGCTAGCTTTGATTCTTCCAGGCAGCTCTGCTGGCTTCTATCCCTTTCAGGATGCTTGGCTAACCTCTGCTTCTTGTTTACAACTTGGCTTACCTCAAATCTTCTTTTCAGCTTCTTATGGAAATCTTTTTTTGCAACTGGTCTTGTCAATGGGTGATTCTCAGCAGTCTTTCTGATTTACTATTCGGAGAGACTGGTATAGTGAATTTGTTAAGTTTCAGGGACTTCCTGGAGC
The DNA here is from genome assembly GCF_004785775.1 of Grammomys surdaster. Classification (NCBI taxonomy): domain Eukaryota; kingdom Metazoa; phylum Chordata; class Mammalia; order Rodentia; family Muridae; genus Grammomys; species Grammomys surdaster. Next base: position 11,550,685 of record NW_021604569.1, read on the forward strand.
TATTTTGAGCTATTTACATTCTGTTTTAAGGGCTTCCCTGGAAGATAGAATGTTTTGATCTCAGAGAAAACTGTTCCACAATACATATAATATACAGAACTAAATCACATGATGTGGAACTTTTGGGAAGAATATGGAAGCCAAGCATGATCCTTTATTGGTAGTAATTTCCTCTGAAGTTTCTCTTATGGACAACCCCCATTATCCTATCCATGACAGCTATTTCTCTAACTTTCTCTCTCTCAATAAAGTTCCTCTCCAGGTTATAGAGAAGTACTTGACTACCACAAAATAGATTCAGTGTATTTTCCTGTGCTTTTTTTATTCTACCAGCTTTTTGTCCATTTGATTTTCTTTATAGCAACCTCCCTTCCCAAAGGTCCCATTCATGTTGTCTAGAGTAGCCTCAACTCTTCTTCCTAATACTCTCTCACATGAAGGCATGACCATGGGACCTCAAGGCTTTCCACTAATGAAGTCCAGTCTTTGCATCAGCTGTATTACCCAACAAACTGCTGATTTCTCTTATCTGTATCTAAGAGGGGAGACATGTGTAAAGTCTATCTAGCTGAGCTGCTTTTGGCCCCCAACCTGGATGTCCTCACAAGGACCCTATCAACTGGCAGTCCCAGTTCCCTGTGTGTTCCCTGGTGAATGGAGATCATCTGTTTGGTCACTCGTTATGTATGTCAGCCAAATCACAAGATTAGTCCTTGGTGTCTATCAGTGACACATCAGAGCAGTACTCAAATGAGACAACTCATATGCCATTTAAGGAATGGGACACGCTGCATAGGAAACCACTATGGTTCTTTAAAAACCCTCTCACTGTCTCTGAACGGAATGCTTTTGTTTCTTTTCCTCTGATAGATTTTCAAAGGAAACAACCTTAAAAGTATCAGCAGTACTATTTATGTATTTAGGAATGTATATGACTATAGATATGTAACAATAATTAATAAAAAATAGAGGGTCTGAACTTGAAAGAGCAAAAAGAGGTATATAAAAGGATTTGGAAGGATGAAAGGAAAGGGAGGAATGCTATCACTATATTGCATTAGCAAAAAGTAAAAATAGATAAGTAGAAAATATCAAGAAACAGCAAATACTAAAAATTACTACAAAGTGGTTCAGTTGTGTGTGAACTTTCATGTGTACAGGTAAGAACAGATATGAGGAGAATTTCTAACATAACTTCAACCTGTGGGGTGAGATTGAAAACACTTTCTTGCTTTCAAGTATTATGTGAGGCAAGATTCCAGTTTAATTGGGAAAAAGTGTGCAGATGCTGGTTCTGTCCAGTGTCCCCTAGAGGCCAGGAGTGCCCTAGAGTCCAAAATGCAATACTATCCTGGTGTAGTGGCTTCCATCCATAGTGTGACCTTTACTGCGGTGACCTGAGTGAGTAGTTTTTGGAATGAAGGGACCACCTTTACTGCATGATGTAGGTTTTATGACTCAAATCTTTTATAGGAGACCAGCAGCCTTTAAGGATGTTAGGAAAGTGGTTTTTATAAATAGGAAGTGGCTGTCTTTGCAATTCATTGGTTTCTGAAAAGCTGTAATCTCGGCACGCATATTTTTACAGCAGAAACACTTGCTACATAACAGCAATGGAAGATAACAGCTGGGAAGAAGTGGAGAGTTCTGTCTACAGAAAAGTGGGGGTGTAGCTTTTGCTTCCTCCCTTCAGGAACATTAACGACAACCAAACTGTCTCTCTAGTTAGATGGCCAATCTCATTTGCCATTGCACGGTTCTTCATCTGCAGCTAAACCAACAATCACAGTGATGTCTCCATTTGACAAATGCGTCCCCATTACAGCCACCGTTTGTGTTTCTCTCTTCTAAAAGAAAGGCCGGTGGACTGACCTCACCCAATTCTCTTTATCAGCTATGAATGATCATTTGCTGTACTAAATCCATACAGTTGAAATAGTCAGCAAGGTGTGTACCGTTTACCGTTTCTTTATAAACATGACTGCTTGCAAGTTGAAATTGATAGGAGTGGAAACAAGCCTTTTGTCCTGTGCATTGTTTCCTATCAGTGTAGTGTGATGCATCCCCTGTACGTGGTCTATGGCAGTTCTGCCCACATCTGCCTCAGCAGAGGCAGAGCCAGTAGGGGAGGTACCTGCAGATAGGTCAGTGGTTCTCAACCTTCCTAACGCTCTAGACCTATAACGCAGTTCCTTATGTTGTGCTGACCCCCAAGCATAAAATTATCTTCGTGACTGTTCCATAACTGTACTTTTGCTTCTGCTATGAGTTGTAATGTAAATACTGTGTTTTCTGATCGTCTTTTACGGTTCCTGCCGCACACAGTGAAATCCTGCTGCTGTAGGTAAGTAGCTCCAGGGAAAGGAACAACTATCTCTCACTGAAGTATTTTCTTACCAGGAGGAGGTGTGCTAGATCTTTAGAGGGTACTCTGGCTTGTTTCTTTGTTTTTATTTGTTTTTCTCAATCAAATCCCTTTCAGCTTTGAATTTCTCATGGAAAATGCGGTGCTCATCTGGCTCCTCACTCCCTGCCCCTTCCGACAATAGCGAGCATGCAAGTGAACAATGGCGATATCTGCATATTTGCAGAGATTTCTTGGTCTCCTTCAAAGTGATCCCCCGAATAGTCCAGGGCAAATCTTAATACATTGAAGTAAAAATAAGGTCACCCAGGTCTGTGCCAGCAAGCCACTTGACTTTACGTACATATTGATCTAACTACCTAATGAGATTGGTTATCAGCAAATCGTTTCTCATCCTTTAAAGCAGAGATCACTTTCTAGAAGGAAAATATAGTGAATGAAGCACAAGACTGCCAGATGCAGGCAATCTTTTGGATAGATCAATATTTCTGTCTGTCCATCCTCTTCTTCTTTTATTGTCGTGAAGAATTTGTTCCTTATCCTCAAACTTCAAAACACTTTAAACTCTTCTCTGTCATTTCAGCACTAATCAGTGGTTCATCTTTTTATAACTTTTCTGTTTCCAAGGTTTCCTAGGAAGATATTATTAACTTTTAAAATCAAAAGTAATACTTGACAGTACCTTTCAAATTTGATATGTGTATGTATGTAGAAATTTACAAAGTGAATTTTACCCTATTTTCAATTCTGTTTGATGTGAAGGAGTACAAATGTGGGGAGAAGATAAAAGTCACATTTAGGTCGAGTTTTCAAATGCACAACATTTTATATTGCTTGGCTCTGTATTTCAATGTCTTCAGTGACCTTTATAACGGTTCTCCTTCCATATTTTTTTCAAACCATGGTCTCTTTAGCATCCTCTCAATTGTTCATTAGACTTGCTTTGTCCTTTCTACTCCTGACATCATTCAAAACATATAGGCATTTTTTTAAATAAAAAAATTCTCAGAATTTTGCATTCCTGCTGTTTGCTTATTGGAGTGAGGTTAAACATTCTGGTTGGCTTAAGAACATAAACACTGTCTGGATTTCAGGACACAAAGAAGGTCTTGAAATGTCTTCATTTTGGGTTAAGGTATCAGTGGCACACATGTTCTGACTTACAATATTTGTCTGCAGTTTTGGGTTTTGTTTGTTTGTTTGTTTGTTTGTTTGTTTCCCCTTTATCACTTTCTCCAAGCTTATAAGAACATTAACTGAAAATACCCCAGTAAACCCTTACACTGTTCTATCTCCATTAAGAGTAACTATTTGAGTGAGACAAAATGAGTCACCTTTTATTCGTGTCTTTGCTATTCTAAGTCTGCAGAATAGTTATAAGACTCCAAATGTTAAAACTATACAACATAGACTATACTCAGGAAATTATGCCGACCTCTGTGAATCCCATGCAGAGTTTCTTCCCACAAGAAATCAGTTTAAGAAGTTCCTACTTTACTCTATTGTCTCTTTTTATAGAAGTAAACATGTCTTCTTAACTTTCCTCTCATATTCCTGTGCGCTGCCTTTCTTGCTTTAGAAGGCCTTTCTATTGTGCCGTGGGTAAGAATATTGGTGAATAATCTCCCCAAGCAGTCTACACAACTCTTCTGGTATTACCAGCACTATTAAAGTTAAGCAGGAGTAAAAATTCCAACTTAGTTCCAGCCTGATTTCTTTTATTTTTTTATTTAAATAATTTATTTTTTCTCAAATCGTAATTCATTCACAAAGGGGTTATAAACACAGAAAGGCAGGATGTGGGGAAAGGAATGACACCGGAGTGCGGGTGTTCAGGGGAAATACAGATATCTTTCAGAACAGGGTATCGGCTGGGTGAAGGTTCAGGGGACAAGTATGACTCTGCCTATGACTCACTTGTCCTTATCTAAGTTGGTATTGTCTGCCAAGGCTACCTTTTTACAAGGTCTATGACTACTCAGGCTTGTAAATTTCCACAAAAGCTGCCTGTTTACATTAGCTTATAGCCATCTGTTTCAATGTTTTTCCACTGAGACCCAAGACTTGGTGTTAGTATACATGTATGACAGGCCTATTGCTGATTTTAGGCCTGTGGCTGATTTTAGGCCTTCAGTGTGTAAGCAGGGCTGCCCCTGACATCTCCTCCCTTCTCTAAGTATAGAAGGGCTGTGGCAATTCTAATCTTGTGAAGGTGGGGATAGAGGCCTGACCTCCAGTACTTGAAGGGGACCTTGTAATACAGCTTGATTTCTTTATATTATGTGAACAAAGTGTGTAGTGACTTTAGCAATGGATCTTACCTTCAAATTCTGTTGGACAACCAAGAGCAATGGCACTAGCTGTATCATATTGAAGACCTCTGAAACCTCCCTGGACAAAATGTCAGGAGATATCCCATACCTGACAATGGATTTTTTAAATACTCTCTGGGTACTGTCAGGAACATTGTCTGCCCACATAGGACACTTCAATTTAAATGCTATTTTGCATAATTGCATTTTAAGAAGCTTTTAAAATAGTAAGAGTCCCTATAACTTTGTATACACGTTTACTTTTTGTTACCCACTTCCTCCAAATCCTCCTCTGTCTTTCTCTCTCTATTCTCCTTGTAGTTATAGACCTTTCTAACTCCAATATTCTCCCCTCGACTTTTGTTACATTTCACTAAAAAAATTTTATTTCTGAACACGTCATTAACCTTTAAGCAAATGTAAGAAAATATTTTAACTTCATGAACTAAAATGTGCTACTTTTTTACAATTTCTAAATTTGGAATTCTAGTCAAATCTTTTCCCTGAATCTGAGACATAATGCCATTTACAAATATTTTAGTGCAGTTACTATACAATTTTATTCTTAATTTAAATATGTTTCACTTGGAGTTATTAAAACTTTGTTATAGTTTCAGGAGGTCTCTGTTGCTGTGATAAAACATCATGACCAAGGAAATTCAGAGAAGAAAACATTTACTGAGCATACAGTACCAGAAGGATATGTGTCTATCATGGCAGAGATGTATGGCACCGTGAGAAAGACATGGCAGAAGACCATCTCTCCCACTCTCAGCATCCCTTAGTTGCCTGTAATTGTTCTTTGTAGAGGGTGTGACCTTATGGTCCTTTCTCATCTACTTCAGCCTATTGTTCTCTTTGCTCAGCTCAGATTTAGGAAGTCATGTTGCTGACACTGTAGCCCTAAAAACATACATACAAATAACAGTATACAGACTGAGCAGCTTATATTTTGGAATATATAATGCATATATATTTAAGAATATATATATATGAATACACATACCCTCCAGCAGTCTTTGCTCCATCCTCCATACCTGCATTTCATGTATACAGGATAAATTTTGGGCCAAAAGTTTTGTGAGTGGGTTGGTGTTCTTATCTCTCCAATAGAGCTCCTTCTTGTCTATAAGAGTCAGCCTCTTCAGATTCCATATCCCCACTGTTGTGAATCTTAGTTAAGGTCACCCCATTGATTTTTGGGATCCTCCCCCATCCTAAGTCTCTGGCAGGTTCTCAAGATGGCCCTAGTCCCTCCACCCCAAGCAGCTGCAGATGTCCATTCCTTCTCCTGGCTCTCTGGACATCTCTTCTGTCTGTCTACCCACCTGATCACACCCGCCCCCCATTCTCCTCTAGGTCCCCTCTCTCACCCAGTTTTTCCCCTCCATCTATCTCCTTTGAGTATTTTATTCCTCCTTTTAAGTGAGATTCAAGCATTCTCACTTGGGTCTTCTTCTTGTTTAGCTTCTTTGGGTATGTGGAATGTAGCAAGGGTATCCTATATTTTATGGCTAATATCCACTTAAAAGTGAGTACATGCCACATGTCCTTTGGGGTCTGGGCTACCACACTCAGGATGATATTCTCAAGCTCTATTAATTTCCCTGCAAAATTCATGATGTCTTTGATTTCAATGGCTGAATAGTATTCCATTACGTAGATATACTACATTTTCTTTATCCATTTTTCAGCTGAGAAACATCTAGGTTGTTTCCAGTTTAAGCTATTACAAATAAAGCTACTATGAACATAGATGAGCAAGTGTCCCTGTGGTATAGTAGGACATCTTTTGAGTATATGCCTAGAAGTGGCATAACTGCATCTTGAGGTAGAAATAGTCCCAGTTTTCTGAGAAACCAGCAAATTGATTTTCAAAGTGGTTGTATAAGTTTTTACTCCCACCAGCAATGTAGGGGTGTTCTCCTTGGTCCACATCCTTGTCAACATTTTATCTTAGCTATTCTGACAGGTGTAGGATAGAATCTCAGTCATATTTTGATTTGCATTTCTCTGATGACTAAGGACGTTATACATTTCTGTAACAGTTTCTAGGCCATTTGAGATTCTTCTAGTAAGAATTTTCTGTTTACCTCATATCCCGTTTTTTAAATTGGGTTGTTTCAATTGTTGGTGTCTAATTTCTTGAGTTGTTTCTATATTTTCGATATTAGCCTCTATCAGACGAAGAGATGATGAAGATTCTTTCCCAGTGGACTCTATCTATCTATCTATCTATCTATCTATCTATCTATCTATCTATCTAT
>NW_021604569.1:11557638-11592230 GCF_004785775.1 Grammomys surdaster
TATCTATCTATCTATCTATCTATCTATCTATCTATCTATCTATCTATGGTTTGTATATGCTTGGCACAGGGAGGGGCACTATTAGGAGGTCTGACCTTGTTAGTGTAGGTGTGTCACTGTGGGCATGGGATTTAATACCCTTCTCCTAGCTGTCTGGAAGCTAGTCTTCTCCTAGCTGCCTTCAGAACAAGAGGCAGAACTTTCAGCACTTTCAGCTCCTCTTGCATCATGGCTGCCTGGACAGTGCCATGCTCCTGCCTTGATGATAATGGATTGAACCTCTGAACCTGTAAGCTAGGACCGATTAAGTGTTGTCCTTATATAAGACTTTAGTTTTTCATGGTGTCTGTTCTTAGCAGTAAAACCCAGACTAAGATACACACACACACACACACACACACACACACGCACACACACATATATGTACTTAATGATAAAAGAGGCCATGAATTTAAAAGACAATAAGGTAAGCTATGTAGGATAATTAGCAGGTGAGGATAAAGAAAAATAATAATATAGTTAAATAAAAGAAATTATAAAAAGAATGCTGGTCAATTCTGTCATAACTGATTAAGAGAAATCATTTTCATTTCTATATTGTTAATAAAACCTTTCAGAATGTAAACCTTAATTCATTCCTTTGGTAAGAGGAAGAGTTAATAATACAGAATAATATATAGAAAATTATAGAAACTACTCTCACTTTAAGATCTAAATCAATAAACAGAGCGAAGCCTTCAACAAGTATGTAGCAGTATTAGTGATTACTTACTCATATAAATGAAAAGCATAAACATTTCATTGTAATTCTTACTAATGATGTTCTGGTTAAAAGTACCTTAAGGCAGCTGGGTGGTGGTGGCACACGCCTTTAATCCCAGTACTTGGGAGACAGAGGCAGGTGGGTTTCTGAGTTCGAGGTCAGCCTGGTCTACAGAGTGAGTTCCAGGACAGCCAGGGCTATACAGAGAAATCCTTTCTCGAAAAACAAAACAAAACAAAATACCTTAAGGTAATTGATTCTAAATTCTCCTTACCTTAGAAAGGAAACTTTTATTAACATGTCTCACTTACACTTTCAATGTCTATCAATTTATTAGGATGTCTATAAAAGTGGTATTTTAGGTGAAATTTTTAATGATCACTAATGAGTATAATTCCAGGAAAAAAAATCTTATTGTGACTGCTAAGCAAAGTCGTGAAGAAGCTCTTTGAACTGATAGAAGTCTGGCAAGAGTGTGTATTAGTAAGCTAATCTAAGTGTTAGTTGATGCAAACTTGTAGACAGTCTGCTTTTGTTGAAAGGATGTAATACATGGTTGGGGGACAGATGGATAGAGAATTCCTTTCTTTAATAGAGTACAACATGCTACAGTTGCAAATAGGTTATTCTTTGTATGTGTATGACATATGTGTATGACACTAACTTTAGAAAACCCCAACTGATTTCAACTAACTTGACCGTCACAGGAGTCAGTAATTATAATCGTTCTGAAGAAGCATTTTTGTATTGTGATGTAAATGAAGAAAAGATACCAAAATTTCTAGGACTTTGAAAGTGTCAGGAGATATACAACAGTATTTAATGTACCTTGAGGATATATTTTAAAGGGTATTATGTTTGTTATAATCGCATCGAAAATCCCGTTAATGGGTAATTGTGGAACATGTGTGAATCTGAGTACTGTGACCAAACCAGTCTTAAGACACAGAAGGCAGTGACATTGCAGATAAGTTGTTATCCATGTGGGGAATTGAATAATTAATGTATGGAAGCAGATTAACTATTCACAAAATTTATTGAGATGTTTCTGTGAAGAAGTCATGTTCCCAGCTTCTTACAGCTTAAAATAGGCCTTTCATTTACCTCAGCAACAGGCTTTCATGAGAGTTTACTGCTAACTTTTCAAGTTCTACTTGTATTCTCATTGCCTAGAAAAGAGTTCTAGTTCTTCAGTGCCAGAAAGGGATGACTGATCATGTTTGTAACTTTTCTAAAGAGTGGTACTACGCTAAGCATTGATATCTTTTTCTTTTCACTTTTTCTATTACACTGCACATAATGTTTTTCTACCAAGATCCAACCACTCTCACATAGCTCATTATAAATTCTGGATACATTTGCAAAACTTTCTTCTTTTAGCCTGAAATCTGCACTAGTCCAGAAAGCTACAAATTTTGATTCAAGAGGATAAATTGTTCATGGCCACTGACTAAAGGTTTTGCTTAGTTTCAGGGAATACCTTGAGGTGCTATACAGAAATTATCCCCAAAGTCTAGAAGGTCTTTATTTCATTATGTGTATATGTGAGCATAAACATGTGTGTAATACAATTTTTGTCCTTTGAACAGAATTTGAAGTGTATAGGACTACAGACAGCATAGTTTCTCATCTTGGATCTGGAGTTACTCACCTTGGCTCACTGAAACTTCATGCCAGGGGCTGGAGAGATTACTCAGCAGTTAAGAGCATTAATTGCTCTTTCAGAGGATCAGAGTTCAGTTCTCTTCACCTACATTGCACCTCACAACTGCCTGTAGCTCCAAGATCTGGCATCCTCACACAGACATACATGCTGGAAAAATCCTAATGCACATAAAATAAAAATGTCAAATAAGGAATAACTCTCAATTTCTCACTCTCTCAAGATACTACAAGCCTCTATTCTCCTCTCTGCCTCTACGATTTTGGCTTTGTAAAATAATTTATGTTTTATTATATTCTTAATATGTGCCTGTGTTATGTTTAGAAATTTGGCTACAACTTAGGCTTAATTCTTTTATGATTTCATTATCTTTCTGATCATAAAGCTACACATTATCATTGAAAGACTTTTGGAAAATTAAAAACGGAAATTATTCACATATGAAATTGAAGATTTACCTGTAAAAAAAATATAGATTATATCTAAGTTTTTTGACTATATACTGAGACATGAAGTGTAAAATGACTGGCCTTCTGAACCTTCTGGCTGCTTAATCTGTAATGGTTTGAGTTTTCTCCAGTTAGCACACAGGAACTGAACATCTTATGCAAGATCAATGTGTGCCACAGGACATAGCAACAAAACTTTCCACCCAGTTAAACTCTATAGTTTCTTGGCAGCAAAGTTCTGTGGCAGACCACTGATATGGCATTCTAGGACTGTGAACACACTGGATGACACAAATCCCATGAATGTAATACCTGAGAGTGAGCTGCTATGCCAGGACCATATTTTATTTTGTGGTGTTACACAACCATCTACTCCAAGTGATTCAAAACTAGTGGACTTGTGGATTGAAGAAGAAATATATCTTATAAATAGTATACTGGCCTAACTTATTACATTGCCTCACAATGCCAAGTCAGTCACAGAATGTATCTACTAGCCATTTACTTTAGGTTTAGAACACAAAGCATTTTTATCTTCTTGTAAACAAGACATTGAGTCACACTTAGCATTCATATTATATTATACCTTTTCTAGAACATGTCCATGATAAATTATCAAAGATAAAATTCGTAGTTTCTAGTTAAGCTGAAGCCTTTGTTGCAAACATTGACATTTCATGAAACAAATATGAGAAAAATTTGGTTTTGTGTACATATATTTAAAAAATATTTGAAAAATATATTTGCACTCTATATCTGAAGAAGAGATATAAGATGCAATTTATATAAGATAAGAAGAAAGCAGATATTTTATATGTACACATATATGTACATGAAACATAATATTAAAATAATGTGTTTATACACATATAACATTCGGATAGATAGATAGATAGATAGATAGATATACATGTACATGTACATGTACATGTACATATACAAGGTTTCTAATCACATTTATGAATTGTTGTTTTCATGTTCAAGTGCATTTTCTACATTACTTTTACTTGATGACAACATGGCTTTAGTGTAAAGGAAAAATACTGAGTTATGAATAATAGTATCAAGATCTTACTAAACAAACAGAAACAAAATTAAAGAGGATTACTTAAAACCACAGAATGACTTTTATATGTAAATCTTAAGTAAATACTAGAGTAAACCAGATCTCCTTCTAAACAGGTATCACTGATCCAAAATGTTATGAGATGGACAATTGCAGAGTATTTCTCTACCATGGTTAAAGCCATTTTTTAAAGTGCAGAAATGTTAAGTGGAGAAGGTATTTTATCATTTTAGAGCTTAGCCTGAGCATTTTGGTACTTCATACAACTTCTCTTCTTTTCAAGTAACAAATTACTCCCTGTTTGAAACAAACACACACACACATACAAACACACACACACACACACACACACACACAGAGAGAGAGAGAGAGAGAGAGAGAGAGAGAGAGAGAGAGAGAGAGAGAGAAGTTGTAAATAGAATTCATAAACACATCCAAGAGTAATTAAATGGGTCTTTTTGCTCTTTAGTTTCTAAACATTTTATTCCAACCGCCTGAGAAATTATCGTTTTTCTTAATAAACTAGATGTCAAACACAGTCACCTCTTTTAGTTGCTGGATATATCTATAGTGTGTGTCTTCAGCTTCCAAAGATTCTGAGCAAATCCTCTTATTGTTTGGATATGTATGGGCTCATTAAAAACATGGAAATAAAATGAAAATACAATAATTTAAATGTGTAATTTCACATAACCTCTAAGTTATTTCATATCAATTTAGACTCATTAAAGAAATTGGCTTTTGGTTTACAAAAGTTAGATAGACTTTAAGGAGAATTGGCTAAAATTTTGTTCTGCATTACAGACCAAATACAGTCTAGAGCAACTTAATATTCATTTAGTAACTGAAAGTTCTCATACTATGAAATCATCCAGTTTCTCTTCAACTGTGCTCATAACAAAATCATTGACTGTGAAAAATTTCATTAAAAGAATTCTATTACAAACTTACAGCTCTTTTGGCTCATGTTTTAGATTATTGATTGACACCACCATTTAAATACACATCCCCAGGGTGCTTATGCAGTGCTTGACCACAGCTCACACACCTAAGAGCTGTGGCAATGAGCAGCCATTACCTGGCTTTCAGGAACCTTCCCATCAGTAAGTAGACACGTGCAAGCAGACACTAGAGGTGCAAGTAGAACAGTAGGAACCAGATATATACCAAAGGTAACAAGGAAAATAAAATCCACATGAAGATGATTTGGAAAGTTTTCACAAAAGAAAATGGCCTGAGGCTTCCTGATGGTAGCAGCTAAGAATGGATAATATTCAAAACATTTTCTGTGTCCTGAATTAGAATTGAGAGTATGCTGTTTAATTACGTTGTACCTTGAGTAACATATGAAAATAAAAAACTAGACTTCTTAACTTTTATTTCTGTTGCTGTTACAAAATTTTAAAAAAATGATCAAAACAACTTAGAGAAGAAGAGTTTACTTTAGCTTGTCATTCCATGTTCCAGTTCACCATTGCAGGGAAGTCATGGAGGCCAAGCATGAGATAGTTGGTCACTGTGTCCATGGTTAAGAACAGAGAAGAAACTACAGCACTCAAGCTGCCTGACTACTCTCAGCTTGTTTTCTCTTGTCTCATGTAATTGAGGAAATTTCTGCCTAGAGAATGGTGCCACCCACAATGGGTCCTCTCTTCTTGCAACAATTAATGATCAAGACAGTCCACCACAGACACGCCTATAGGCCAATCTGATCTAGACAACTCCTCACCTGGGGTTCTGTTGTAGTAATTAATTAAAAATGTGGCCACTGGCTCAAGCCAACTATCTAAGCTGCAGCAGCTCTGCCTAGCTCAGCTGCCATGTTTCTCGGCCAGAGGCCACGTGTGCACTGCAGCTAGAACCGGCCTGCCAGAAACACCAGCCCTGCCACCCACTAGATGCCAGCATGAGAGATGGCTCTGCCAATCTTCCATGCTGCCTCCGCAAAGCAGGGCATTGCCCAGATCCACGAGTGCTCTCCATACCTGTGTGGTTCTCCATCCTCCTACATCTCTGCCCTCTCTAGCTCCTCCTCCTCCTTTTTTCTCTTCCTCTCCCAACTTCTCTTCCTCTCCTTACTCCTCCCACCTTAGCTCCTCCTATAGGGTTCTCTTTCCAAGAGATTCTAAGCAGTAACAAGTAGACAATTAAAACTAGCCAGCTCAGGAACTGGCAACAATCTCTTCCACGCAGAGTTATTGTGATGATACAATGAGAAAATACAAAAGGTAAGGTGGTGAGAAAAATATCTGGAAATTCTTACTAAATAATGAGACTGAAAATCTTAAAACATAATTAGTTTCCCAAGTAATAGAGGGCACAATATCAAGGTTTAAGTCTATCAAATTAAGAGGAAGGAGTTCTTTTCCCATATTTTCCCACTAATGAATTTGAGTTAAGGCAATAATAAATTTTAATAATAGGGACATAATTTCAAAGGCTTCCCTCCTTTTTGTGTGATTGGATACTATAGGAAGAATGCTTTGGACCTAGAATATCACATTGTACTATTGACAATAACATATATACATAGACTACAACAACTAAGTGACATCATCAGGAATCAGGAATCATTTTCAAACCAGACTAGAAATGAAAGCATTTGACCTTGTGTTGGGTTCATCAGAACACCATCAGAAGGTCAAAAATCCTTTTAAATCAGAAATTTAGCAATGTCATATCCAAAGCCGTATAGAAGTTTACATTTTTTGATCCAGCAACTTTCTTTATAATTTATTTTAAGTAAAAAATTTGAAATATAAAATCATTGCAATCCAGGTAATGATGGTGCATGCTTTTAATCCCAGCACACAGGAGGCAGAGCTAGGTGGATCTTCAAGGCCAGCCTGGTCTATTTACTAAGTTGCAGGTCACCCAGGGATACACGGAAAAATCCTGCCTCAGAAAGCCAAAGAAATAAAAAATTAAGCAACATTTACATAAAAGATGCTCATCGCAGCAGCAACTGTAATGGAAAGAATGATTTTGCACAACAAAGTTTACTGTGGCTTAAGAGATTTTCAGAGTTATATTAAAATATTAACATTACATTGTAAAGGCAAGAAGACATAATACAATCTACCCATAAAAAGAGGCTAGAGAGAAGTATCTTAAAGTATGAGTAAACATTTCTTCTGGATGCAGAGAATAAAGGTCGTCTTAGAGTTTAATCTGTTGTTGCTGTTGTTTTAATTCTTTGGTTCTTTAAAAATAAAGAGCATGCATTGCATTGTGAAATAATGAAATAAGTAATCAGTACCTAACAATGAGGGGGGAATGCGCGTAGTTCAGTGAAGGCTTCAGTGGAGGAAGGTTCAAAGGAAGAATGTTAAGTGCGACTCTCTCCATCATCAATCAACCTGCCATCTGTGGCCTTACACATTCTTTCTTTGTCCTGAGTCATGTAAAACATTTGCTTTCCTGACAATACATCTACTGTGTGGTGCCTCTTCTCTAACATTTACCCATATCCTCATGCTCTGGCCTCACGAGCTCTGAACAATCCATCTCCAGAGCACAGAATATCTTTTCCAGAAGAGATCTGGGCTAGGAACAAAGAGTGGCCTGGGATTTTTATCAGGAAAATGATGCTTTGGGGGAAAGGGTAGCTATGAATAAATGTTTCCCAGTTTGACCACTTAGCATTATTCTTGTTTTATTTTTCTCTTTTTCTGTTATAGCAATAGAGACCATTCCCATATTCAGATTTTATGCATAACGCATAGATACTGAAATCCAGCCTTAGGCCCCCGGGAAACTCTGTATGTCAGCCTTCCATCCTAGGCATGTGCAGCTTAGGTAGAATATGTGCCATCAGACTGAATGCATCTCAAGAATGAGCACTGGACTTTTAGGTTTGGCTTTTTCATGCTAATAAACCTGCAATAAAAGAAAGGAAGGAAGGAAGAGAGAGAGACAGAGAGAGAGAGAGAGAGAGAGAGAAGAATGAGCCAGTTATAAGAATCATTATCTCTAAGTACAGTTGATATTCCAAAGGATAAAGCTGTTAATTCTTTTAAAAATTACAATAGATTAAGTTTACAGGGTACAAGTTTTCATTAACACAGTTTTATGTAAGAACATATGCATATGTTTGGTCATATTCATACATGTTACTCTTTTGTCCTATTCCACTCCTCCTGATCCCCCTCCCTTTTCCAACTAGTCCTTCCTCTATTTCACCTATTATGGAGTGTACCAGTGAAATAAATCCAGGTTGTTTAGAAACGTACAGTGATGAATTATTTATGAGACCCCAAGTAACTGACCAGTGGTTACACCACTGAAGAAATGTTTCCCCCAGCCACCAGTGACCACAGACTGCCTCTCTCACTTTAAGGAATTCTCAGACCTTGTGAGACCCTCCACAGCATCTGTTTTTAAAATGTTCCTGGTCTGCAACCACGAGCCAAGAACAGCTATTGAAAACTTGAAGCACAACAGTCCAAGTTGGGATGTCCAGTTACTGTAAAATAAGCACCAAATGCTGAAGACTAGTACCAAGTACAAGTATGAAATACCTCAATATGATTGTACATTAACTACAAATGGAAATTATAATAATAATCTGGATATATTAAATTACATAAGTTAAACATATAATTAACTTCATTTATTTTATTTTTTCATTTTATGTGGTTCTAGAAACTCCCATTAGATATTTGGATTTTATTTTATGACTGTTGTATTTGCACTCACATATGTAAGTATTAAATAATCGGACATAAATAATTATATGATATTGAAAACTATTCTAAGGAATGTCAAAACGAAGATACAACACTTGATTACTTCGAAGTAAAGACTCTAAGTATTGCTATTTTCAAAATGAGAACACCAAAAAATAAGGACATGTCTTGACAAAAGTGTCCAGAAATTCACCATAATGTTTTACACTAATGGCCCACTCCACTCCGTTCATTATTTGATCTTGTTTGTACCGGTTATGTTTCAATCTAATTCCTAACTTTCAAACATTAATTTAGTACTTTGGACTTCAATGTTGTGATGCTGTCTGTCTGACTCACTTCTAAATTGAAGTGCATATATAAAAAAAATTGAATCACTTCAATGATTTTAAATCACTCTTCAATGTGCAAAGCAATTTAAAACTACTGGAGTGCTTCCAATTTTTATTAGTCCTTGAATTTGGAAGTGATCTAGGCTTTTCTGGGCATGTGCAATGCACTGTGACTTAAAATTATTAAGCTCTCATGGCCCTCCACCCACTCCACTGTTTTCATTTTTAAGAATCTGGATTCTTTTCACAATGTTAACTACCAGGAAGGGGGTAGACAGAAAATAGGTGGGATAACAAAAATCGGGGCAAATAGCCTCTATTGAATAATGAGACGATACTTTGTAATTAGATGTTGTCTTGCTCAAGGATCTCTGAGTGCTTCATAGTCATTAGCTCATTCATCATGAAGACATCTCGCGGGAGGTGTGTTTCCAGTGCAGCATGCTGTTTGGAGGGATGGGGAAGCCACGTGTACTGGCTTTAAACGTTGAATTAGCACACAGGAATGATGCGAGACCTGTTCCTAGGACATTTGTTTTAGGTGTTATTCTTTGTTCTTTCTCACGGAGAGGAGCTGATGTTACACTATTTGATACATTTCCAAATGCCATGCAATTAACTTGGCGGTATGGCATCTACTACATTTGTTTTGTCCCAAATAAATTCCAGGAGCAAACAAAAAGTGATTGCTTTTCAAATGTAATGGCTTTGTGAAGTCTCAGATAAGAGCATATAACCTTTCCATCACTTTCTTTAGTGTTATCATATACTGAATTCATTGAACCTAAAGCATTTACCTGTGGGGCAGTTTATCTGAGTTAATCTTTCTCTCTGCTGTTATAAGATGAGAAATTCTAACCAACCCAATAGGTCATAAAACCTTTATTTGGAGGAAGAGATTAATTCAGGACCAGTAATAAGGTATTTCATTTTTAAATGTAAACTAAGAAGAAACTGCCTGCTTGTTCCTCACTACGATGCAACAGAATATTTGGGGCTTAAACCATGAACACTCCATATGGCATAACAAACTATACCAGTCAACAGCATGATATGAAATCTGTGAACAAATACTGCTATTTAGAAAGCAGATTCCAAGTCAGATCACTAACTGGTAACACATTTGAAGGGCTTTAAGTCATCTATGTCCTGGACATATGAGTAAGAATCTCCATAAAATTTTATGTATTACCATCAAAAACCCCTCTGACATAAGGGAATCTAATTCACTAATATATTTCAAATAATAAAAATAGGAGTCACCCAGTAATGCTCACTGCATTGTTGAGAAAGGTCAAGTGCTTTCTAGATGTGCTATAAACTAACAAACAAATAGTAACATGGAGAAAAGAAGCTCTTAAGGCCCCTCGCCTCATAGAGACTGGATGGAGCAAGAAGCTGGTCAGATGAGGGAGTGCTACAGAAATGACAGAATTGTTTCTCCCAACTGTTTGTTTAGACTATATACAAACATGGTATTTATGAACATAGAAGCTTGCCTTCTACTCATGCCAAGAATCAAAGCTCTCTTTACCAAATCGCAAGGGTCTTGTTGGTACCCAGGGAAATGTCTTTGAATAAATTCAGTAATATCTTAGCAAAGATTATTTTAAAGTAAAAACCTAACATAAATTGTGTGTGTGTGTCTTTGTGTGTGTGTGTGTGTGTGTGTGTGTGTGTGTGTGTGTGTGTTAATCTTATTTGGAGCAGTATAACCTCTAGGCGGAAATAGAATTTACAGTAATGCTGAGGATTAAAGGGAATGAGCCTCTTGTTTAGAAAATTAGCTAATCAATAAACCAAGCTTATTTTTAAAAATGCTTTAATTTTTAAAGATAGAGCACGTCTGCTCCAACTTCCTGTATTTGACTATGATAATAAAACTTTCAGCATGACTAATACAGTTTAGCTAAACAAATTAGAGAGAGCTGCACCTTGTTTCCATTAGCCACTGTGATCCTCTCTGCTCAGCCAGTGAGGAAGGGTTGTGAAGCCAGCCAGGTTCACACTGTATGGGGGAGATCCTGGAACAATGGACTAGGGCTACTGGTCTCTGCCTGGAGATGATAAGCTGCGTTTGGAATAAGGAGAGAAATAATCCAAGAACTCCTTTCCTGTGTTCCTGATTGCCAAACTCCTTTCTTTTCAATTAAGATGACAAGATGAATGTCAGGGGCAGCAATTTAGGGCAGTTCAGAAGAAAGTGGTTTACTGGTCACCCTTGTGTCTCCAGGGGCTTTGGTTCACATGTTATAAGCTAAATTCTGTACCCAGTCCTCTCCAGGAAAACAGAGGTTGAATTCCTTGCTCCTCAGTACCTCCAAATGTGACCTTAACTCTAAATAGGGTCACTTCAGATGTAATTAGTTAAGATGATGTCATACTGAAATAGGGTGGAACCTTAATCGACTCAGACTAGCATGCGTATAGGAAAGAAGAGAATGTAAAGACACTAATGTGTGGCAGCAGAAACAGAGACTGGAGTAATAAGTCTACAATACACGAAAGAAGCAACTTACTCTGCCTAGAGCCTGGGGAAGGAACCTGGCCCTGCTTGCATCATGACTTTGGACCTCTACTCGGTACAACTGTGAGATGTCACTTCTCTTCTGCTTGAAGACACACTGTGGTTCTTTCTTACAGCATCTTTAAACAGCTAACATGCAGTGTAGGAAACTGCAAAAACTTCTTTGGTAGTTGCTTGATGGAGAAGTTAATATTACTAAAGCTAACATGAAACTGGGGGTTTTTATAGATGTTTCCCAAAGCTAACTTTGTATTTCCAAGCAAGTCAGCAGTTCCTGGTTTGCAAAATATAGTCCCTCATCAAGGGCAACCCAAGCAAGAACCTGGAAGCAAGAGCTGAAACAGCGACCATGGAGGAATGCTGATTGTAGCTTTGCTTTCCACAACTTGTTCAGATTGCTTTGTTACACAATCTGTGACCATCTACCTATAGTGGCATATCCTATAGTGGACTAAGTCCTCCTATTTCACTCATCAATCAAGAAATTACACCATAAGTCATTCTGATAGAGACTATTCTTCAACTGAGATATCCTATTCCCAAATAGCTCTAGTTTGTGTCAAGTTGACAAAAACTAACAAACATGGAGGTTAAGAGTAGAATATACCCCCGCTCTGGGACCTATGACACATCTAGCCACAGATTCTTGGTCCCAGTGACAATGACAAATATGGGTTTGCTCTTTTGGAGCAGGACTTTAATATGAAATTAGTTGGCTACTCCTTCAGCATCCATGCTACTACGGCAGTAGTAGGCATGTCTTGCTATGTCAGTAGTTATTGTACCCGTGAACCCATAGCGTTCACAGATGAGTAAGTTTGATGATCATTGTTCTCCTCCAGTAGTGTATATAGCAGCTTCTAGCACTATGAAAGACATCCAGTAAGGTGATGCTTCCAGTTCAATAGATCACTGCACCTCATTTTTACTATGACTGAAGTATGTGGTGTCTCCAATGACAGGCTCTTACCGGAGTCTTGAGAGCAGCCAAGAGCACTGGCAGGTCTGTGAACATTCAGAAATCTATGGGCTCTTACTGGTTAACAACCCCCAAAAACAGTAACCAATTTCTGACATTAGCATTTCCATTTGCTAGCATGTGATACCTAGTAGATGAATTGCCCCATTATACAGTAACTTCATTTAAACTTCTTTTATATGTGTATATATTTACATTTTAGGAAGCTTCTGAAGTAGCAAAAAAAAAATTCAAATGGATCAAGGATCTCAATGTAATACCTGATAAACTGAACTCAATAGAGAAGAAATTAGGAAATAGAGTTTAATTTATACACACAAGACTGAACTTTCTGTACGGGTCTCAATTGCACAGGCATTAAGAAAATCTATCAAAAATTAGAATCTTGTGAAACAAAAAGATTTCTGTGCATCAAAGGATGTCATCAATCAAGTGAAGTGATAACTACACAATCAGAAAAATCTTTACCAGCTATACAACTGGCAAAGTGTAAATATATAGACTATACAAAAATTTAAAAACCTGGGCAGTGGTGGTGCACACCTTTAATCCCAGCACTTGGGTGGCAGAGGCAGAGGCAGGCAGATTTCTGGGCCAGCCTGGTCTACAGAGTGAGTTCCAGGACAGCCAGGGCTACACAGAGAAACCCTGTCTCAAAAAAACCCAAAAATTCAAAAACCTAAACATCAAGAAAATAAAACCAACTAAAAGTAGAACATGGAGCTAAACAGATCATTCTTAAATACAACATTTTAAATGTTCTATATCAAAAGCCATCATGAAAATGCAAAATAAAACTACTTTGAGATTTTATTTTAGCTCACTCATAATGACTATGATTCTAACCAGAATGATGATAAATGATGGCAGGGATGTGGAGAAAGGAAAACAATTATTTACTTCTGATAGGATGCAGACTGGTGCAGCCATTTTAGAAATCAATGGAAAGGCTCCTCCTCTAAGCTTCATTATGAACATGGAAGTAATTGCAAATCTTACAATGTATTTTTTCCTATCTACTTACACTCACAGGTATTAATAACTCAGTGTATTCAGAATTATGCATTTATCAATGACTCCCAGAAACCCTCAGGTTGTCTGCTTCTGTTTGAAATGGCTGAGGTACTTAGTCTTGTTAACTGAGCAACTACTGTGCTCTTGGTCTTTCCAGTGAAAACCATTGAGTGATCACTCCAAATGCTAAGACATCTAGCCTCAGGGATTGAGAAACTCGTGGTATCCTGGTATCTCAGGTGTAAGATAGATGCAATTACTCATTTAATACATTGTACAGACAGACAGTTACACACAGAGACATGTATACACACATTATATTGTTTACTTTCTAAAATGATTGCTTTGTAAAAGGTTTGACTGTTAATGTGACTATTACTGTTATTTTCCTAATGGATTTATACATTGATAGTGATTGGTTTTTTTCAGATAGTATTCCAATCCCAGAGAAGTACTCAGAATTGAGCCTCATACTCTGAACATCAGTTGACCAGTAAATAAAACAATATATCATCAACATCTTTGCAACATAGTCTCTCATAAGCATATAAAGTCCTTCAACACAAAGAATATAGTCTTTTTCAAGAATATTAGAGACATAGCCCCAGAAACAGAAGTTCAGTGAAAAAAACACAAGAAACATGAAAAAACAAAGCCATGTGACTCTAAAATTACTATTGCCCCATTAATCATTTCTAACATCAATGAACTGAGAAAAATTAGATGGGATTTAAGGAGAAATATGACTTTATTCAAAAAATTTAAAAAGAAAACAAACTTCTGTGCGAATTCCCAAAAACCACAAATAGTTAAATAATATAAGGAAGTAAATACAGAATATTAAAGTGGGGTTCAGTAAAGAAAAAGAGGTCATGGGGAAAGAAAAACAGAAAAAGTGGAAATAAAAAATTCAATAAGTTAAATAAAGAATTAAGATAAACTATCATTGACAGAATGGATTGGAAAGAGGGGAGTCTACAAAGAATAAAAGTAAATATAGAAGAACTAGAACATCAAACAATGACAAAGACAAATTACTGTGAAAGTATGAACATCATTTTCAAATTCTAGATGTTCTACTATGGTTTTCTCTTTCTGTAATAAAATACCATGACCAAAGCAACTTGGGAAGGAAAGGGTTTGTTTCGATTACACTTCTAGGTCGCAAACCTATCACTGAAGAAAGACATGGTAGGAATATAAGCAGGAACAGAATCTCAACCATTGAGGTCTCAACCATGGAGGATTGCTGTTTACAAGCTTGTTCCTGATTCATGTCTATATAATTTTAATTCACATCCAAGCCCACCTTCCTATGCATAGGGCTGCCTATGGTGGGCTGGTCCTTTTTCCATCAATCAATACAAATTCTCATAGGCCAATCTGATCTTTGCAATCCCATAAACTCTCTTAATCAACTCTTGACTGTTTCAAGTTGAAAATGTATCGATTGTGTTGGTTGGTTTTCATGTTAACTTGTCAAAATTTATATCACATAAATGGGAAGCCTAACTGACAAATTGTCTTGATTGCCTTAACTGATGTGGGAAGTGTCAAATGGAAGTGGCCTATTCTAGGGGCAGGTCAGAGTAAATACAATATTGTTCTCTTTTTTTCTCCAGCCACTGATTTGATGTATGTTCTGCTAATCTGTTCACTGACATAGGAACAGCATTTACAGGCTTAGATCACAGCATAAAGACCAATGGTTCCCAGAAACTCTCAGGATTTCTGCATCTGCTTGGGACTGTTGAGGTACAGTCTTGAAAACTGAGCAGCTACTGTGTTCTTAGCCTTTCCAGTATAAGCCAGTATGTGATCACTTCAAATGTTAAGACACCCAGCTTGAAGGACTAAGAAACTGCTGGTTTGTGGCATATTAGCTGTAAGTTAGCTGTAGTTACTATTTCTTTATTTTTTATTTTTATTGGATATTTTATTTATTTACAACACAGATGTCATACCCTTTCTCCATTTCCCCACCCTAGAACTCCCTATCCTATCCCCCCTTTTCCTTTATGCTTTTATACCATTTTGATAACATACAAGTATTAAAGTCAGTTCTAGGTTAAGGGTCTAGTAATACAATAGATGCAAATACTCAGGGAACAAGTAATACAATAAACACAAATAATCAAAGAAAAAGCAAGACATTAAACCCAATTACATGAACTCTCCTGTGATCACTGTTTCTAAAGGCTTACCAGGATGACTAAAGTATCTGAGCATACTTCCCTGTCCTAGCCCAAGGTCATTTTCATGTCTGAAGCCTACTCCCTTGTTCTAGCCTAAAATTTAGATTCCTGTCTGAAATTACTTCTTTGTTCTAGCCTAATATTTAGGTTCCTGCCAGAAATTACTTCTTTGTTGTAGCCTAAGATTTAGATTCCTACTTGAAATTACTTCTTTGTTTTAGCCTAATGTCAGATTCCTTCCTGAAGTCTACTTCCTTGTCTTTGGCTAATGTCATATTCCTGCCAAGCAGCCCATTTCCTTGTCCTTGGCACATGTCAGGTTCTTGCCAAGCAGCCCCAAAGGCTCTCCACTTATCCCCCTTTTTTATTTCATTAACAAGACTGAGTCTGTCTTAGGTCGTTCTGACAGGAATGCCTTCCTTACCCGTGATGGAATATGCATTATCAAAAACAATGCACTTATGTCTTAGGTTGGTAAGACTCTGTACAGAATCTTACCCGTGCTTGGCTTAAATTAATAATTCTGTCTGGGGGTCCATTATCAGTTTCAAGTCATGTACTTTGGCTGCCAGCCTGTAGATATAGTTAAGGACAAGTTTTAACATGATGGGCAAGAATAAAAGTATTCCCAGGACAGGAAGGGCTAGCCTGATCAAGCTATATATGCCCTTCATGAGTTTGACCAAAATGGAAATACTGACCTCAGGCTATGGATAATTTTATTGGCATTATCTGCAGCATCAAAGCTCAACAGAGCAGCATTCTTTAAATTCATAATCTCACTATGCAAAGATAACACACTCAGAGAAGTGTTAGGATTATGCCAAATATCCTACAGGTGTCTTTAAACTTTTTTCTAATTATAATGACAATCATTGTGAAATTCATAAATAACACTACTCCAATGATATTTGTCATGACACTTGGGATGCCTCCTAACTCTTTAACCCTGAACCTTCTTCAGATAATTTGAATGGGTTATAGAGTATCCTCTGTTGTTCCAGATACCTATATAAATCCTTTTGTATACTCAGTACATTAGTACCATTTTTTGCTAGATGGTTAACAAATATAGTTGTCTTAACTCTTTGTGTCAATGCTATTGCAGAAGCAGTAGTGCTAGCTATTAATGAAATTAAAGCTGTTATACCAGCAATAATCAAACCCACTACCCTCTTGCTTCTGCTTAAAACCTAACTTACTTCTTCTAGCACTTTCAAGCTTTTTTCAGAGAATCAAGGTTTTCTAATACTCAGGGAAGTAAAACAAAAGCTGGTTGATAAACTCCCATAACAAACATGCCAGGTTTGAACACACAAACATAATTGGAAATTATACAGTCAATGCAACTTACAATAAATACTGTAGAAGAGACAAAACCAATTTTACTTTGACAATTAATTAAAAGAGCCTTAAAACGTGCACTAACTCTTATTTGAAATCCAAATCCTGTCCCAACTTTATCTCTTGCAACCATAACTTCATAGTGAACTACAGTTAACTTTCAAATATGTCTCTGACATTGTCCAGATACAGCCTTCCAAATGTGGAGTGTTATTTCCATTATTGGATTGATTTCTAGATCAGTACATATTGAATCTCCCATTCCCCCCCAAAACCCCTTATCCCATCCCACATCCTCCTATTTCTATGAGGGTGTACCTCCACCATCCACCAATTCCCATATCACTGCTCTTGATTTCCCCACCACTAGGGAATCCAAACTTTCAGGGGCCCAGGCCCAACTCTTCCAATGATGCCTGACAAGGCCATCCTCAACTACCTATAGAGGTGGAGCCATGAATCCCTCCCTTTGTGTTTCCAGGCTGGAGGTTTAGACCCTGGGAGCTCTGGCTGAGTACTTTGATACTCCTTCTAAGAAGGACCAAAGCACCCATACTTTGGTCTTCCTTCTTCTTCTTGAGCTTCATGTGGTCTATGCATTGTATCTTAAGTATTGTGAGCTTTTGGGCTAATATCCACTTATCAGCGAATACAGACCATGTGTGCTTTTGTGATTGTGTTATCTCACTCAGGATGATATTTTCCAGTTCCATTCATTTGCCTAAGAATTTTCTGAACTCACTGTTTTTAATAGCTGAGTAGTACTCCATTGTGTAAATGTACCATATTTTCTGTATGAATTCCTCTGTTTAAGGACATCTGGGTTCTTTCCAGCTTCTGGCTATTATAAATAAGGCTGCTATGAACGTACTGGAGCATGTGTCCCTGTTGTATGTTGGTATATCTTCTGGTATATTCCCAGGAGTAGTATAGATGGGTTCTCAGGTAATATTATATTGAATTTTCTGAGGAACCAAAAGAATGCTTTCCATAGTGATTGTACCAGCTTAAAATCCCACCAAAAAGGGAGGAGGGTTCCTCTTTCTCCACATTGTTCTCAGCATCTTCTGTCACCTGAGCTTTTTAATCTTAGCCATTCTGACTGATATGAGGTGGACTCTCAGGGTTGTTTTGATTTGCATTTCCCTGATGACTTAGGATGTTGAACACTTCTTTAGGTGCTTCTCGACTAATTGAGTTTTCTCAGTTGAGAATTCTTTGTTTAGCTCTGTACCCCATTTTTAATAGGGTTATTTGATTGTCTAGGTCTACTTTCTTCAGTTCTTTGTATACCTTGGATATTAGCCAGCTATCAGATATAGGATTGGTAAAGATCTTTTCCCAGTCTGTTGGTTGTCGTTTTGTCCTATGGACAGTGTACTTTGCCTGACAGAAGCTTTGCAGTTTTATGAGGTCCCATTTGTCAATTCTTGATTTTAGAGCATAAGCCATTGATATTCTGTTCAGGAACGTTCCCTCTGTGTCCATATGTTCTAGGCTTTTTCCCATTTTTCTCTTGTCTTAGGTTCAATGTAGCTGTTTTTATGTGGAGGTTCTTGATCCACTTGGATTTGAGCTTTGTACAAGGAGATAAGAATGGATCAATTTGCATTCTTCTACATGCTGACCTCGAGTTGAACCTGCACTATTTGTTGAAAATGATGTCTTTCTTCCGATAGATAGCTTTGGCTCCTTTGTCAAAAATCAGTTTACCATAGGTATGGGGGTTCATTTCTGGGTCTTCTATTCTATTCTGTTGATCCTTCTGCCTATCTCTGTACCAATACCATGCAGTTTTTGTCACTATTGCTCTGTAGTACATGATGTCAGGGATGGTGATTCCCCCAGAAGTTCTTTTACTGTTGAAAATAGTTCTCTCTATCCTGGGTTTTTTGTTATTTTAAATAAATGTGAGAATTACTCTTTCTATTTGAAGAATTGAGTGGGAATTTTAATGGGGATTGCATTAAATCTATAGATTGCTCTGAGCAAGATAGCCATTTTTACTATATTAATCATTCCAATCCATGAGCATGGGAGATCTTTCCATCTTCTGAGATCTTTGATTTCTTTCTTCAGAGACTTGAGGTTCTTGTCATACAGATCTTTCACTTGCTTGGTTACATTCACTCCAAGGTATTTTATATTATTTGTGACTATTGTGAATGGTGTCATTTCCATAATTTCTTTCTCAGGCTGTTTATCTTTTGAGTAGAGGAAGGCTACTGATTTGTTTGAGTTAATTTTATATGCAGCCACTTTGCTAAAGTTGTTTATCAGGTTTAGGAGTTCTCTGGTGGAAGTTTTGGGGTCACTTAAGTACACTATCATATCATCTGCAAATAGTGAGATTTTGACTTCTTCCTTTCCAATTTGTATCCCTTTGACCTCCTTGTGTTGCCTATTAGGACTTCCAGTACTATATTGAATAGGTAGGGAGAGAGTAGGCAGCCATGTCTAGTCCCTGATTTTAGTGGGATTGCTTCAAGTTTCTCTCCATTTAGTTTGATGTTGGGTACTAGTTTGCTGTATATTGCTTTTACTATGTTTAGGTATGGGCCTTGGATCCTAATCTTTCTAAGACTTTTATCATGAAAGGGTGTTGAATTTTGTCAAATGCCTTCTCAGCATCTAATAAGATGATCATGTGTTTTTTTTCCTTTGAGTTGTTTATATACTGGATTACAATGATGGATTTCCAAATATTGAACCATCCCTGCATTCCTGAGATAAAGCCTACTTGATCATGATGGATAATTGTTTTGATGTGTTCTTGGATTCTGTTTGCAAGAATTTTATTTAGAATATTTGCATCGATAGTCATAAGGAAGATTGGTCTGAAGTTCTCTTTCTTTGTTGGGTCTTTGTGAGGTTTAGGTATGTGTGTGATTGTAGCTTCATAGAACAAATTGGGTAGTGTTTCCTCAGTTTCTATTTTCTGGAACAGTTTATAGAAAATAGGTATTAGGTCTTCTTTGAAGATCTGATAGAACTCTGCACTAAAACCATCTGGTCTCAGACTTCTTTTTGTGGGGAGACTTTCAATGACTGCTTCTATTCCTTTTGGGGTTATGGGACTGTTTAGACGGTTTATCTGGGCCTGATTTAACTTTGATAACAGGCACTTGTCTAGAAAATTTTCCATTTCATCCAGATTTTTCAATTTTGTTGAGTATAGGCTTTTGTAGTGGGATCAGATTTTTTTTTTATTTCCTCACTTTCTGTTGTTTTGTCACCCTTTTCAGTTCTGATTTTATTAATTTGGATACCGTCTCTCTGCCCTCTGATTAGTCTGGCTAAGAGTTTATCTATCTTGTTTATTTTCTCAAAGAACCAGATCCTGGTTTTATTGAATCTTTGTATAGTTTTGTTTTTGTTTTGTTTTTTGTTTTGTTTTGTTTTGTTTTGTTTCTACTTGGTTGACTATGGCCCCAAGTTTGATTATTTTCTCCTGTCTACTCTTCTTTGGTGTGTTTGCTTCATTTTGTTCTAGAGCTTTCAAGTGTGTTGTCAAGCTGCTAGTGTATGCTGTCTCCAGTTTATTTTTGTAAGCACTTAGAGCTATGAGTTTTCCTCTTAGCACTGCTTTCACAGTGTCCCATAAGTATTGGAATGATGTGTCTTCATTTTCATTAAATTCTAAAAAGTCTTTAATTTCTTTCTTTATTTCTTCCCTGACCACATTATTGTTGAGTAGAGTGCTGTTCAGTTTCCACGTGAATGTGGGCTTTCCGTGAATGTGGGTTTTCCAATGCATTTGTCATTATTGAAGACCAGCCTTAGTCCACGGTGATCTGATACAATGCATGGGGTAATTTTAATTTTCTTGTATCTGTTGAAGCCTGTTTTGTGACCAATTACAAGGTCTATTTAGGAGAAGGTACCAGGAGGTGCTGAGAAAAAAGTATATTTTTTTGTTTTAGGATGAAATGTTCTATAGATATCTGTTAAATCCATTTGGTTCATAACTTCGGATAGTTTCACTGTATTTCTGCTTAGTTCCTGTGTCTGTGATCTGTCCATTGCTGGGAGTAGGGTGTTTAAGTCTCCCACTATTATTGTGTGAGGCACAATGTGTGCTTTGAGCTTTAGTAAGGTTTTTTTAATGAAAGTGGATGCTCTTGCATTTGGAGCATAGAAGTTCAGAATTGAGAGTTGATGTTGGTTGACTTCTCCTTTGAAGAGTATAAAATGTCCTTCCTTATCGTTTTTGATAGTTTTAAGTTGAAAGTCAATTTTTTCATTATTAGAATGGCTACTCCACCTTGTTTCTTAGGACCATTTGCTTGAAAAATTGTTTTCCAGCCTTTTACTCTATGATAGTGTCTGTCTTTGTCACTAAGGTGGGTTTCCTGTATGCAGAAAAATGTTGGGTCCTGTTTGCATATCCAGTCCATTAATCTACGTCTTTTTATTGGGGAATTAAGTCATTGATGTTAAGAGATATTAAGAAGAGGAGATTGTTCCTTCCTGTTATTTTTGTTATTAGCAATGGCATTGTTTGTGTGGATATCTTCTTTTGGATTTGTTGGAAGAAGATTAGTTTCTTCCTCTTTCTAGGGTATAATTTCCTTCCTTGTATTGGGGCTTCCCCTCTATTATCCTTTGTAGTGCTGGATTTGTGGAAAGATATTGTGTAAATTTGGTTTTGTCATGGGATATCTTGGTTTCTCCATCTATAGTGATTGAGAGTTTTGCTGGGTATAATAGTCTGGGCTGGCATTTGTGTTCTCTTAGGGTCTGTATGACATCTGTCCAGGATCTTCTGGCTTTTATAGTCTCTGGTGAGAAGTCTGGTGTAATTCTATCCCTTATTGCTTTTATTATTTTTTCTTTGTTTTGTGCATTTGATGTTTTGATTATTATGTGAAGAGAGGAATTTCTTTTCTGGTCTAGTCTATTTGGAGTTCTGTGGGCTTCTTTTATGTTTATGGGCATCTCTTTCTTTAGGTTAGGGACGTTTTCCTCTACAATTTTGTTGAAGATATTTACTGACCCTTTAAGTTGGGAATCTTCACTCTCATCTATACCTATTATCCTTAGATTTGGTCTTCTCTTTGTGTCTTGGATTTCCTGGATGTTTTGGGTTAAGAGCTTTTTGTATTTTGCACTTTCTTTGACAGTTGTGTCAATGTTTTCTAAGATATCTTTAGCACATCAGATTCTTTCTTCTATCTCTTGTATTCCTGATCTATTTCCTAGATTTTCTATCTCCAGGGTAGTCTCCCTGTGAGGTTTCTTTATTGTTTCTTCCTCCATTTTTAGATCCTGGATGGTTTTGTTTAATTTTTTTAACCTGTTTGGGTGTGCTTTCTTGCAATTCTTTAAGGGATTTTTGTGTTTCCTCTTTAAGGGCTTCTATCTGTTTACCTGTGTTCTTCTGTATTTACTTAAGGGAGTTATTTATGTCCTTCTTAAAGTCCTCTATTATCATCATGAGAAGTGATTTTAATTCTGAATCCTGCTTTTTCTGCGTTAGACCTCCTGGGAGCCTTGCCTCCTCTGGGTTTTGTAGGATTGGGTGCAGAGCTGCAGCTCAGGATCTGCTCAGTGCTTGGGCACAGACAAAAGGACTATTTCATTGTAAGCTTATTTAATACATTGCATGCGATTGCACACACACACACATATACATTCTCTCTCCCTCTCCCTCTCTCTCCCTCTCTCTCCCTCTCCCTCTCTCTCTCTCTCTCTCTCTCTCTCTCTCTCTCCCCCCTCTCTCTCTCACACACACTCTTACTCTCTTTCATAGAAGAACATTTTCCAAATTTATAGAAAATTTTCATCCATGTTCAGGAGGAAAAGAGAACACAAAACAGGCAAAATTAAAAGCTGCATACTCATAAACATCACAACAATAATGGTAAATATACACAGCAAAGAAAGCATATCAAAAGTTGCAAAAGCTTAAGACTAAGTCAGATACAAAAGCAAACCCATCAAAATATCAGATTACTCAAAAGAAACTTTAAAAGCTGAGAGACCTTGAAAGGGTATATTTGTTGCCCACTTCTTCAAGTTCTATGGCACCATTGCCACAACACATCTTATAGGCTGAACAGATTGGTAAAAGGTTTTGTGTCTGTGTTGGTGTCAACATTTGTCTTTCAGTAACTTGAAAAATACTTTTACACACCAAAGAGACTAGAACATAGGAGTGGAGGCTCCATGCAGGCACCAGCATGGCTTCCTCACGTTCAAAGATCTGTGAGGATATTGTCCTGGGCAGTAAGGCTCTGCTTTCAGTTTGCAGAGAGCAGCCTTCAGTCCTAGCATCAGCCTGGATTGTTTGTGAATCTCTATAGATTCCCTTGGCCCACAATTCAACCTAGTGTAACCCAGTCCCACCATTGGGAGCCTTGTCTGGCTATACGCGATGGCCAGTTCAGACTCAATATTCCCTTTTTCTAGGATTCTTCACTCGAATCACCCTAAGAGATCCCATGAAGTTTCAACTTCGCTAGGTTTTCACACAGCCACCCAAGTGCCTCCCAATTCCACCCACCTGTCCCCACACTCTCTCCCCTTCATTATACATTGCACCTGATCTCTCCAATTCCCATTATCACCTACCCTATGTCCACCCACCAAATCTATTCTATCTTCTCTTCCCAAGGAGATCTATGTATCCCTGCCTTGAGCTCTCCTTGTTACTTAGCCTCTCTTGATCTGTGGATTGTAACATGAGTATCATTTACTTACACCTAATATCCATTTATAAGTGAATATATATCTCAGTCAGGATGTTTTCGAGTCCCATCCATTTGCCTGCAAATTTCATGTCTTTTTTTTTAACATCCAAATAATACTCCATTTTGTAAATGTACTACATTTTCTTTATCAATTCTTCTGCTGAGAGACATCTAGGTTGTTTCCAGTTTCTGGCTATTATGAATAAAGTTGTTATGAATATAGTTGAGCAAGTGTCCTTGGGATAGGACACTTTAGATATATATCCAAGCATAGTTAAGCTAGGTTTTGAAGTAGATTAATTCCAATTTTCTGAGGAGCCATGATATTGATTTCCATAATATCTGTATAAGTTTGCATTCCCACCAGCAATAGTGGAACTTTTTTTTGTTCTACATACTCTTCAGCATGAGTGGTCATCTGTATTATTGATCTTAGCCATTCTGATGGTTGTAAGATGGAATCTCAAAGTAGTTTTGATTTGCATTGTCCTGATGTCTAAGGATATTGCACATTTCTTTAAGTGTTTCTCAGCAAATTGAGATTCCTCTTTTGTGGATTATATAATGGGATTATTTGATTTTTGATATCTAGTTCTTGGGTTGTTTATATATTAGATATTAGTCATTTATGGGATATGGAGTTAATAAAAAAATGTTTTCATCCTGTAGGCTCCACTTGATGGTGTCCTTTGCTTTACACAACCTTCTCAGTTTCATGAGGACTTATTTATAAGTTATTTATTTTAGTGCCTATACCCACTCCACAATGAGGAACCCAAACTTGACACTGCTTGGACATCCATGAACCAGAGACTGAGTAACCAAGAGACCTAAGATGGAACCAAACATGTATGGTCAACAAACAAACAACAGCAATAAAAACAAACCAAAACAACAATTAAATGATTTCTAATGATATTCTGATATACTTATAGATCCATGACTTACCCAGTCATAATTAAAGAGGCTTGTTTTGGCAACAGGTGGGAGCAGATATAAAGACCCACAGCTACACAGTATGTGGAAAAAGTCTATCTGGTCCTTCTCCCTGGAGCCATGGAATTCCCCAGAAGAGGGGGATAGAAGGTTTCTAGGAGTTAAAGGAAATGGAGGACATCAGGAGAATAGGACTCATTAAAACAACCAAGCAGGGCACATATGTGTTTACAGAGGCTAGTGGCAAGCATGAGCCTGCTTGAGTCTGCACCAAACCATCTGTGTATATGTAGTAGATGTTTGTTTAATGGTTTTGTGGGGTTCCTAACTATGAGAGTGAGTGTGTCACTGACTCTTTTGACTGCTCCTGGGACTCTTCTTCTTGGGTTACTTTCTCCAGCTTTGTTGTGAGGTCTCTTGCCTTGCATTATTGTAGTGTGTGTGTGTGTCTGTGTGTGTGTGTGTGTTTGATTGTTGTATCTTGGAGGCTTGTTCTTTTCTGATCGGATAAAGAAGGAGAATGAATTCAGTAATGAGAGGAAGTGTGAGTGGAAGGCTGGGAAGAGTGGAGGGAGAAGAAACTGCAGTCCAGGTGTACTATATGAGAGAAGAATGAATTTCAATTAAAAAATATTTAAAATCAAAGAAAAGGTATATTTGAGTTCAGAAAACAATTGCCCAACCAAACTATGCTACCTAGCAAAACTATCTTTCATAGTGGAAGAACAAGACACACCATAATAAGAAACAAACAAACAAAAAAACAGGATAATAAACTAATTATCATTACACAATATGTACAGACATTATTTGAAAGAATTCTTCTTATGAAGAGAACTGTAAGCGTATCAATAAAGCTACAAGAAAGACTGTATCATGCAAAACAGTAGTAAAAAAGTGAAGGTTAAGAAAACACTGAATACTGCAAAATATGGTAGAAATTAATACATATTTTAGTATTAATTCTGAATATTAATGCTCTTAATTCATAATGAAAAGACAGAGATTTGTAGATTTGGTTAACAAAAAGAATCTGTGCCTTTGGAGGTCAGGCCTCTATCCCTGCCTTCACAAGGTTAGAATTGCCACAACCCTTCTATACTTAGAGAAGGGAAGAGATGTCAGGGGCAGCCCTGCTTACACACTGAAGCCCTAAAATCAGCCACAGGCCTAAAATCAGCAATAGGCCTTTCATACATGCATACTAACACCAAATCTTGGTCTCAGTGGAAAAACATTGAAACAGATGGCTAATGTCAACAGGCAGCTTTTGTGGAAATTTACAAGCCTGAGTAGTCATAGACCTTGTAAATAGGTAGCATTGTCAGACAATACCAAGTTAGATAAGGACAAGCGAGTCATAGGCAGAGTCATAGTGACTTCTCCCCTGAACCTTCACCCAGCCGATACCCTGTTTTGAAAGATATCTGTATTTCTCCTGAACACCCACACTCCAGTGTCATTCCCTTCCCCACATCCTGCCTTTCTGTGTTTATAACCCCTGTGTGAATGAATTACGATTTGAGAAAAAATAAATTATTTAAAAAAAAAAAGAATTTAAAAGGAGAACAAAACATCACACACTAAGTAAACAAGAGAAAAAATCTGAAGTATGATAGTTAGTCTTTTAAAATAAACAAGAATAAACATCCCTCTACTGTAACTACGGACCAAACTGGATATGTTACAATGGTTTGTTGCTCTTTCATCCATCAGCAGTAGGAGCTGGGCATCTGAGAAACTCAGCTGCTGAGACACTCATTTTGCTCAGGAACTCATTTGATACTGAAAAAAGAACTAAAGGCTTTGAATGACCATCAATATCTTGTTTCTTATGAATACAATACCCTTAATTGGATTAAAAATATGCATTATGTTGGGTTTCCTTTGAAATGGAGTTAGAAATCATCGTAATTACAAGTGGGCTAAGTATTTAAAATTACTGAGAAAAAATACATTAATGTATTAAAATAAACCATGAAGAAATACATTCACAATTAACAAAAAAATAAAAATAAATAAATAAATAAATAAATAAAGTACCCTCCCCAAATTAAAAAAAAAAAAAAAAGAATCTGTGCCTTGGTTGCCACCAAAAGACTTCTTACATTAAAAGCAGAGGTAAAAGAATGGAAAATGATATTCTAAGGAAATAAAAACTTGAACTATTCAAGATCTAATTTTGAATTACTGATTAACTTTAAACTAAACAAAATCTAGATAAAAAGGAAAAGAATCTCATATTAAACAAGCAATACCTGAAGAGGACATTAAAAATTTTAAACATATATTCAAAAAATTAGGCCTACCCATTTCATAATATAAATTATACTAGATGTAAAGTCAAAGACTAATGACAATGCAATAATAGTAGTTGACTTAGGAAGCCCAATCTCAGCAATAGACATGTAATCTTGGCCAAAGTAATCAGAGAAATGGCATCATGGATGAATAGATCCAATATAAATCTATAGAAAATTTCTATAGAAAATTTCAGGCAAATATTGCATAATACACATTCTTCTCAGAAGCCAATGGATCATTCTCTAAAATAAATCATATAATAGAACAGTAATCAAGTCTTTAAAAAAAAATTTACTTTATCTGAGCACAATGGAACAAAATTAGCAATTGACAACAAGGAAAACAATGGAATGTAAACAAAATCATGGAACAAAGAAATAAAAAATACTTAGTCAAAGGAAAATGAAAACCAATATTCATGTAGTGAAAGGATTGTTTTGATAGGACAGCTATTTTCATAACACTAAATAGAATCTTCATAAAAATTTCAAGAACATTATTCACAAAAATAAAAAAATAGTCTTTAAATGCATATGAAAACATAAAAATTTCAGATAGCAAAAGCGATCCTAAGCATTCAAAATAATGTTGGAAGTATCATCATACCTAATTTCATCTTATACAACAAAATCATAACAGTAAGAATGTTAATGGTATCAGCATAAAATAGATATCTAAATCAATGAGTAGAATAGAAACCAAATAAAATTCATGTAGCTATAGGCACATGACATTTTACAAACAAATCAAAATTACATACTAGAGAAAAGGTAGCCTCTTCAACAATGGTGTTGAAAAATCTCGACATCCACATACTGAAGAATGAAAGTAGATCTCTTTTGCTCTACAAAAGAATCAACACTATGTGTTCAAAAACTTCTGAATTTGAAATGGTTGGAGGGGAAAATAGAGAAACACTTCAAAATAAGGTGTTTCTGAACAGCACTCCAGTTACTCAGGAAAACCATAAAGTTACAAATAGGAATTTATGAAATAAAATATCTCTCTCCCGAAAAGAAAGAATAGTTATTGAGACAGCCTAAAGAATGGTAGAAAATTGGTGGTGTATATCTATAATACATAAACAATTAGAAAAACCATACAAACTCAAACAGTCTGATTAATAATGAACAAATGAAATGGAAAGTTCTTGAAAGACAATCACAAGCTTCCAGTAAATGCAGCATAAAAAGTTCAACCTCATTATCAGAGAAATTCAAACCAATACTCCATTGAGTTTCATCTTTCCCATGTCAGATGGTAGTCATTAAAATGGTGAGTAACAACAAATGCTGGCTGAGTGTGTAGACAAAAGTGAAATCTCTGTACACTGCTGCTGGATGTAAAGTAGTGTAACCACTGTGAAATTTGATATAAATGTATCTCAAAACTCTGAAAATAGATCTACCATATGTCCAGCTATTCAACTCAACATATACTAGAGATACTTGTACATCAGTGTTTACTACAGCACTGTTGACAGAAGTCAAGTGACAGAACCAACTTGTGTGTCCAGCAGCACAGGGATGAATAATGATAATATATATACATGCAATGGAATTTTCTTTTTGGCCAGAAAGAAAAATGAAATTGTTATTTGCAGGAAAAGGTAGCAACTTCAGATAATTGTATTAAGCAAATTAGGTCAGTGTCAAAAAGACAAATACCATGCTGTCTCTCATTTATGGATGCTAGATTTTATATGGGTATATAAAACTATGCACATATATTTGTCAGGAAAGTAGAAGCAAATTTGTCTGAGGGAACAGAGGTCCCTAATGGGAGAAGGGAGATGGTGAGAAAATGGAGGGCAGAGTACATGGGGAACATATTCTCAAAATACAATATATACTTCATGAAAATTTAGAAGAACATGCAGAACACATACTTTAGAATTTTACTAAATTACTGATCTCTCAACAACAATCCCTAAAGTACTCAAGCCTATTCTCTCCAACCCTTCTTAGATCACTGGAATAGTTTATAAATGAAAGAATTGGCTTAAAAATTACATGGTGCGTCAGTGATTCTTATGTTTCATAATTATAATCATTTCCCTAGTATACACACACACATGCACACAGATATACAAGCACACACACTAATACACACAAACATATATATGTATGTATGTATGTATGTATGTAAATATGTATGTATTTCCTTCTTATTATCTTGAGCGAATTATCTTCAGGACCTCCGTGGACAAAAAAAAAAATCCATGAATTTTTAAGTCTTTAAATAAAGTGTTATCATATTCTGTGTATACTCTGCATATTTTAAATAATCACTGAATCACATAACACCTAGCAGAGTATGAGTACTCTGTCAATAACTGTAACTCTATTGTTCAGGAAATAATAAATTATGTATTCCTTTATAGAAGCCAAATTTTTCAACCTACTCAGAGGTTGAAGTCTACCACAAATAAAACCATGTCATAATTATTTATATTCAAGAATTGAGTTGGTAGGCTATGCATGCCAATTTGTGGCTGCTAAATATGTCCACCCCAAATTCATGGTGACATTTTATCTTCAGTGTGACAATATTTAGACGCAAGGCCAATGAAAATGGGAAGATGCTGATGTTGGCACCACTTCCAGGAATTGTGTTAATTAAGACATACAATACCAAGAAAGGGTAATGTTATTTGAAAGGAAAAGCTTTCATGCCAACAGCAAGACCACTGTGTATGCACTGCTGGGTCAGCACTACAATTAAGAAAATTGTCTCTAGTGTGCTTGCTTGGTAATGTTATTATCATCTTTTCTCCCTTTAACAAGAAAAAACTACTTGGGGATGTTCGCATTTATTCTTCTCACTTCCACTAACCTTTGATCCCACCAATTCCGTGCAGGCCCTAACATTTAAATGACTCAATCAGTTACTTTATCATCTGGTTCACTGAAGTTTTTGATTGTTATTTTTACATGCTTTTCTTGCCCTATGATCTACACACTATTATTTTGACAGCTGTCATTAATGCTGTGTCCTGAGTAACCACACAATGACTAAGATAGATGGTGGATCAGCTGAGTGGTTGAAGAAAAAAAATCACCCACTTTCATTTTCTCTTGATTAAATTGAAACCAACCAGAGTTATGATATGCAGAACACTCTGAGACAGAACTAGAAGATATTAGCAGACTTTATGAGGCTTCTCCTTTCAGAATAAAGAATTCAACTCTATGAAATAATTTGCATAACCTAGACATCTAAACAAATTAATAAATAATGACTATTCAAGTAGGAAATGCCATGAAGCAATATGTGATAGAATTTCTAGTAGTTTAAAATTAAAATACTTTATAATATCCTATTAAAAGTGGACTTCCTGGTAGAGTAGCAGAGTGTCCCAATGTCAAGAGGCATAAGTTGAACTGATATGGCTTGTTATCAAGATTTACTTTATGTCTTTCAAGTACAAACCATCATCGGAAAGCCCATGTGCTCTGTAGTGGTCATTTATATGGAACACCATGGTCTAAGTTTGTTCTGTCTAAGTTTGTTTGTGAAGTCAGAAGGAGCTTTGAACTTACACAACTGAATTGCTTCTTTCCCCCAGGAAATGACTATGACTTAATTTTGTAATTTAATTTACACAATACAAAAGCCGTCTAGCAAACCTGCCAGCCTAGTGAACAGTAAGGTTCCTGTTGATAGAAGACTTGACCAGTATGTTGAAACCTGATAAGATGAAAGCACACACCAAATGTGGAGCCCAGCAAGATAAAAATAAAACCAGTGATGAAGGCTAGATGATGTTGATAAGAAGCTAATGTTAAAATTGAGGTGGTCACTTGTACTCACTTGTACTCAGAAACATTGCTATGCCACAAAATAAGATAAGAATAATTATCTTGGGATTGAGAGGCATAAGGGAAATAAAACACTCAGTTGGTGGATGAGATCTCTTAATTAGGAAAAATGTGTTGCTGAATGCTCCTAAATGTATTTCTTTTACTAATATTCCAATAATATAACATTTCCCAACGCACTTCTATTTCAAAAAAGGCATGTAATGAAAATGTAACTATAGATAGTTATAAAATAACGGTCTAGAAAGTTGTTTAAAGTCTTGTAGAAAAGTCGTATCTATGATGGTTTTGGTATATTTCTTAAAGGCTTAGAAATGGGCAAAACCAGCTTTGAGGCACATTTGTGTAGTTACTGCTTCCACATGAGGCTCTGGGGAAAGACTTTAAATTATCAAGCATTCAAGTTAATTTTATATCTATTTTCTCACTCTTAAGAGAAATCTATAATTATTAAAGTCTTAAAAATGTTCTTTCTCCCATTTTAGACCCAGCGACAGCTATTTTGACAAAGACATCATCTTACCATAACAACATGTTGTTGGTTTTTGTTGGGATTTTTTTTTCTGCCTAAGACAATAGTGTGTCATATTTGGCCAGTCTTTCAAACAGCAGATGCACTAGAAACAGTCTACATGTCTTGAAATCTGGAACACTAACACTGTTAGAGTTTGAAAGTTGCTTTAGTGAGGAAAAGAAAAATAATGGTTTTCAAGCTCTGCTAGGTGAAATAGTGATAAATGGTCAAGTAAGTCTAATTTATCCTTTATAGCCTGCTAACAAGGTTATGTTCTGGCAACAGACAGTGTTCAGCTTTGGGGTCTGAACAGTCAGCTACAGTTCCTGTTAGGCTCCATTGTGTTTGTAGGACTGTGACTTCAAGATACTTGCTCATTCCTTTCAAAACTTCAACAGAAACAGCATTTAATGAACACTACATTTTTTTAAGTAAGCTTTTAGGGGACATTACAATGACTGAATAGTTGAGAGAATTGATTATTCTTCCAGAGTACTCAGGTTCAATTCCCAGGACCCATATAGCAACAAACAACTGTATGACGTCAGTTCTAAGAGATCTGACATTTTCTTCTGGATTCTGCAGACACTGCACATACATGATGCACAGATGCAAATGAAATACTCATATGCATAAAATAAAAGTAAACATATATTTTTAAAAATAAACTTTTAGAAAGGGATAGGAAGATAAGAAATTCACTAATATACATATTTCAAGCACTTCGGGACATTGCTTTCCTAGTATAGCAAGGAAAGGTAAACAAAATAAAGACATTGAGATAAACTCTCCAATGTACAAATACTTCAGAATTAGTACAGGAAGGCTAAGTTATAAAACAAAGACTTAAATAATAATAAAACATATTTTAAGATAAAAACATGCAGATTGCTACACAGATTTTAAAAATTATTTCTTTTAGTTTTTTGGAATTATAATTATACCATTTCCCCTTCCCTTTCCTCCCTCCAAATCCTCCCATACATTCTTCCTTGCTCTCTTTCAAAATCCTGGCCTCCTTTTCATTAATTCATTAATTTCATTAATGTTGCCAGGTACATAGGCACACATGCAAATATAATATAAATACATAAGTACAACCTTCTCAGAATGTATAAATTACTTGTGTGTGTGTGCTTTCAGGGATGACTATTGGTACTGGACAATCAGTTGATATTCTATTCCCTGGTAAAAACTATTTAGCCACTCTCAGCATACCTAAATGTCTGTAGTTCATTTGGTAGGGCTGAAGCATCCCAGACTTGATCTAGAGTTTATGCACAACTAAAATGCAACATGATGATGAATATGAAGATGTAATTGAAGAGAAGAATAACTTTTTAAATTAAATCTGAAAAATGTCAGAACTCGGCAGAGGACAAGTGTTAGAAACAGTCTCTCCCACGTTCTAAGAACTTCTGTACCAGCATCAGTAGCAGGATAGCTTCACCATGGCTGGAGTAGGAGTAGCTCTTCTAAGCCCTCCCTTGCCTTGTCTTCCTGTAGTGTCTTCAGTGACTTTTTTTTTGTACTTCTGCTTCTTAATAATTTTTGGTAAAGATACCAGAATTATAAGAATAGAGTTCATTCTAAAAACCTTAATTATCCTTAGTTACACTTTCAAAGTCTTTAATTCTCTGTCTGCCTCCCTCCCCTTCACTTCTCTCCCTCTCTTCTCCCCTTCAACCCTCTCCCTCCTTCCTCTTCACCCCTTTCCCTCTCCCCATTTCTCTCTCTCTCCCTCTCCCTCTCCCTCTCCCTCCCTCCCTTCCTCTCCAGTTAGGTAAACTGTTAAACTGAACTTCCTTCTCAATTAATGGTAACCTTTCTGGAGATTAATGGCTCAAGGACTGTCAAATCCAATGTTTTGGCCTAACCATGTTAGTTCTTCCTTATAAACTGTCCATCTTCAACCAAGTCAGCTGAAGTCCAAACATTCTAACACTCTTACAGCAAAAGTATCTTTATGGATCTTCAAAACTTAAGAAAAGAACAAACCTTGAACCAGATGATTGATGGGTCGTTGTGTAACTGGAGGTTTACTGTCAGGAATTTCACAGAGGAGGGCATGGGCATGCCAAACCATAAAATGTATGCAACCTTTAGCCATGTATGCAGTGCAATGATGATGCTAGATTCTAGGTGCTAGAAAGAGCACATTGTGATTTCTAAAAGGCATACCAAATGTCATTAAGTAAAAAAAAATACAAATTTAATTTTGAGTTGCTGCAAGAGCTGCATGGAATTAGGGTAACTTTCTATTCCTTAAATATTTATCATAGAGTATTTTGTGTTTATGTTGTTGCAATTAATACACTGAGATTTTATTTGTCAAAAAGCTGTTGTGTGGGTGAAAGCATATGTGTTGATACCATTTTTTAGTCTAGAAACTTTCATGTTGTTTAATTTGAAATGTAAAGCTATAAAACTAGTAAAAATATTTTATAATCTTTATTTTTAGGTCTTATCCACAGAATGACTCAAATTATATTGTGGGAGTCATTACTTAAATAGAGAACAGAAGACATGGTATTACAACTTTCCTAAGACTTGAAAAAGGAAATATCCAGAAATATTTCAAATATTATCATCTCTATAAGTCTGTGTGGCTATCTTTTTTTCTGATAACTGAAAGTTTCTGTGAATCTTCACTAAAATAAGCAGTTTTTATTGGAAGAACAGTTGTTGTTTGTTGTAAGGGATAAGGAGCATTCATACCATACAGCTTCCCCATGTGGTGTTTACTAGTTAAGTAAGTGCTATTCCATATTATGGAACTCCATATATCCTCCCAAACAGGTTAAATATCATTGTAAAGTATCCCCCATTCATACTATTCTACATAAGTAGAATATCCTCCGTTCTATGTAAGTAGAAGTATCAGGGTCCACCTATTCTTAGTGAAATCAGGTAGAAATTTAACAACTGCTTACAGAAAAACTAATGTGTTTCAAAAAATGAGAGAACATGAATGAAAGATGATGTTTATATGAATGGTCAAATATGCATAATAATTTTCTCTGAGTGTTTCCTTTTACACTAAAGTTCAAGAGCCAGCTGTTGGAACAAAACTGTGATAGATTTTTAAAAGACGTGATACTTGATATTACTTTTAACTTAAAGGAGGAAGTGAGTACAATACCCATTAATCAGTACATGTCAACTCCTGCAAGGATTATTTTTCTTTTTTGGAGCTTTTTGATTTTTCATAAAACAGAACACTAGGAGGACAGAATCTAAGATAAATAGATAGATAGGTAGATAGATAGATAGATAGATAGATAGATAGATAGATAGATAGATAG
>NW_021604569.1:11592240-11599143 GCF_004785775.1 Grammomys surdaster
TAGATAGATAGATAGATAGATAGATAGATAGATAGATAGATAGATAGATAGATCTAAGAAAACATACTAACTATTAGATTCCCCACAGTATGTTTTGTTTTCTTTTAACCTGTGACTTTACAAGAAATTCAAGATTCAAAGTTATATGGGGTTGGTAGACATGCAGTTTAAGTTTTTAACCCCATATATTTCTATAAAAATCTCCAAAACTACAGAGAAAATAAAATAACTCTACAATCAACACTCTGCATAAAGATGTTTTCAAAGGCCAAGAAAGTATCTATTTACACTCTTCATATAACTGTTATCATGGTGATAGATGGTCATAGTCATAGTTATTCTAACTATAATGCCTACAAACATAGCAAGTTGTTTAAATTACAGTACCATACAAAACAGTTATCAAGTTGAAAAATGTGGGTAGGGTAATGACAAGAGATATAACTGGTTGTAATGAGCTTCCAAATGCTGGAGGCAGGCTGCAGGTAAGACAGCTTCCGTGATATCTGAGGGCCCTATATACCTGAAAAACCTTATCTCTTAAAGAGAAAGCTTTAGTTTAATGCTAACATACAATAAAGATTTCTCCAACCAACTGACTGTTCTTTTTCATGATTCCTCTGTAAAGGACTAGAATTAAGCCAGAATTAATAAAATTCATTAGCTAGAATTAATAAAACTGATTTTCTTTTCCCAATAATATTTTATTTATAAATGTTGAGTATGGCTTTTTCTTCTTACAATTATGACATGAAATTTCCTCATCCAAACTTTACTAAATGAAAAGGGAGTTTATTTGGAGAATAAATCAAGAAAATAGTGAGGTAGCTATAAAAATTTAAGAAAGAATTATAAAGGGAAGTTTTTTAATACCTGAATAATAAGAGAAATGTTATTTTAGTTGCTACTAGACAGTATTTTGGAAAAGATACTGATGTGGTAGTTTAAATCATAAAATCTGTCAAAACATGGTAATTGCTCTTCCTAGCTCATTGAAGAATGATTTGGAAGACTCTCTTACTTAAAATTTGAGTATATACTCCAGACTTTGCTCATAAATGAAAATTCTAAATGTGACCAGCAATTCCATTTCCTGAAGAGTTCTCAAGCTTTTGGAGGTGCTATTTTTATTTACCAAGATACATGGAACAAATAATTTAAATTCCTTCTATATTTCAGTTCAAATGTGTAACTTGAAATTTATTGTATAGCAAATTACTAATATAAACAGTAATTTTTAAGCCCTATAAGTAGCAGGTAGATAAATATAGGCTTTGGTTGTTTAGAATGTAAAGTTAATATTATTTCATTGAGAATACTGTTATTAGCATTCAGCATCCCTGCAAATCACAGGAATAAATTCCACCATCCACTATCTCACTACCATGCCAAGGTAGTGTCGAGCACATGTGGGTTCTAGCAGAGATGACTAAAGGTATATTGTCCCTGTGAATTAGTTAGGCTGTAGGAGTTTTACGCATTCATTGTATTATAATAGTATCTATCTATCTATAGTGGATGGTTTTGTGTGTCAACTTGACACAAGTTAGAGAATAATGCATATATATACATATACACACCCCACATGAGAGGAAAATTCTAGTAATATCCAGTTATTTTGCAAAACTCAGAAATGGTTTATTTTACAAAACGGTTTAAAATCCAATCCTATATGAAATTTCAAACACTTTAAAATACAGGTCTTAAGTCATTAAAATGTCAGAATGACTGACTTACTATGCAAACTTCTTGGAGTTGTTACAACACCTTGTAGTCAGAGGCAGAGCCTACAATCAAACTCTCCTTGGGTGTATATTTCACTAGGAGGGCCTAGAATCAAAGTGAAGGTCAATTGTTTCTAACCTGCATACAGAAATATGCTTCAGCACTACTAACAGTT
Source organism: Grammomys surdaster (assembly GCF_004785775.1). NCBI lineage: Eukaryota > Metazoa > Chordata > Mammalia > Rodentia > Muridae > Grammomys > Grammomys surdaster. The sequence continues at coordinate 11,594,141 of NW_021604569.1, forward strand.
TCAAACCTTAAATTGCATTCAAAATTTAACTTTCAATAATCTCTTCACCCATGATCACTTTAGACACATTAAGCCTCATGGTGGATAAAATTCCAGAATTTAAGTATTTCTACAGTGATTTTTCTCAACATACTTTTAATTTCTGCAACAGAAATGGATGTGGAAGCAACCAGTGATTTGGTTTGCTAAGAAAACCCTGTAGTTACTGCATATTAAGTATGATTCAGTTCCAATAGTGAACATATTTAGTATTTACTTCAGATTTAAAGAGCATCTGCTGTGGTTACATGAGTCAAATGTCATTTTAAGATGGACAAAATGAACCTCAAACATAACATTCTATACTTTTATAGGATTGGTAAAATTAGCATTTTGAATACAATAACATATTAGAAATTATCATACAAGGTAGCATATGAATCTAGGAGAAAAACAGGAACATAGAACTTGTGTGGATTTTATAGTTTAGAATTCTATTACAATCCAATTTGATAGCCAGAAAAGGAAAGTTAAATAGAACAAAATTGTGCTCATACACTTTGGTATTAAAAAAAAAGACAGAGTAGGCTAATAGGAAGTATTAAAGGAACTTTGTTTTAAGTTTTGCCCCAGCTGAAACTCTTTATCTTATCCAATGTTAAGAAGAAACTAGAGAGAGACAAATCAATCCATCATTTTTCCTAAATAGAGCATTATTTAAATAGCAGACAAGAACTTCCTGTGATTTCTATGAGCACTCTTATTCAGACCCTTGCACAGTGCATCCCACTTCTTGGCCTCTGGATCCAAAGCCATGTTATCCTTCTGGCAACATTATGTGGCTGGCAACTCATCCTCCAACTTACATCTTTAACTCTTACATTTCTAAGTTTATTTCTGCTGTATTCATTTTATTAATATTTGAGCATGCTCAGTCTTTAGTCATTTTCTTTTAAATATCTCTCTTAAAACTGCCCCTCTGATTTTCCAGCTATCATTCTTCATCTCCTTTGGGACTTCCCCTGACTTCTGTTCTTCCAGGACTGGTCTTTATGTCCTCATCTCTTACTCAGTCTCTCCCTGTTGCATACAGTTTTTCAATACCCTGCCTAAGATCTGGTAACAGGCTGTGCTACCAGTCCCGACCCATCTTCCCTTAAATTCATGAATAAAAGGCAATATACACACACACACACACACACACACACACACACACACACACACAGAGTTGTTCCTTTTCAACTTGCCTTTGGACATAATTTCTGGATGCTACTATCTCCAGCCTGGAAAAGCATGCCCTTATTAATATTTTTATCTCTGTTCCTCCCACCTGCCCTAAATTTAAGCTGTTAATTACATCCCTGACCACTCACCTGTAGGAGTGGCCACAGGCTACCACTCTACCTGAGACCTCACATATCTGGTCAACTTTACTTCATCAGAACCTCTTCTCCTTACTTCTGTCTCCCTTCCTTTTCCAGGGACACAGAAGTTCTGCTTGTACCTTCTGCTCAACAACTGGCCCATGGCTTTCTTTACTGAGAAATCAAGAACCAATTGGGAAACAGGACCTTAACATCAAAACTGCTCCTACATCCCCTCACCAAGGGATTGTCCTTTACATCCATGGCTTTCTAAACTATTTTTCTGCCGATGTATTTCAAACACATATATCTAAGGCTATAGTTTGCCTTTTTTTCTTAAGCAATCCCACAAGAAGAGTTTGAGCATAAAGATCACAGGAAACCTAGAGGGGAGAGGAAGTGGTAGAAGGAAGTCAAACCAAGACATTATTAAACCAGTTACCACTATGAGTCAATAGAACACAATTCTATTGGAAGCTCTGGAAACCATGAAGAACATCTTCCCCTATACTGACTTAGATAGGTCGGCCACTTTCCTACTGACTAACAACTAGAATTTTCCAATGCATACTTAAGCCTCTGAAATCACACCCATAAAACTAATTTATATATCAAGCATGAAAGCAGGAATCTGTTGTTGACAATTTAAAAATCTTGTTTAAGTAGCAATATTAAATTGGCTTTCAATGAGATATGTAATCATTCTTTTTGTAAAAAAGGGCAAGTATAATATTTATAAATAACTACACTACATACAAAATACTTACAGAAGAAAACATACACATATATGTGCCTTACTTCACCACAGGGGGACACTCACCTGACATCTAGGGTCTCAGTATTCTACTTGCCTATGGAGCCAGTTCAGTTGGTTGCGAGCACTTCCTCCTAAGAGCTGGGGCTTATCAGTAGTTTACCCAAGTGAGCACAAGTTAACTAGTTTACAGTCAGCAATACTTTCTCTCAGTACAGCTGATGTTCAGTTTCTTCACGATAGTCCTTAGGTAATTTTTTTTAATATTCACATTCTACTCTTGTACTTTATTTTCCTATACTCTAGTGAGAAATCCCTGACAAATGTTTAATCACCACAAAGAAAAAGCATCCATTCCTTTTGTATATCTCTGTTTTCTTTTTGAAAATTGCCTGCAACTAAATAATATACGGCAATCCAGTTTTCTGTGCTGTCCTTGTAGCTTGGCAGTAAAAAGGGGTAGAGTAGGCAAAGAGTTGCAGTTATCAGATACAGCTAAGGTTAAGATCAGAGTAGATCTGACTTGCAGAGTTCAAAATACTAATATATCTCAATGTAGTTGAAGTCCTGTTCAATACAGGAAAGTCATCAATACTGACTAGGAAGCAGCTTATGAAAAGGATGACCAAAGAATGAGGCAGAGACCCTAACATAACTCTTAAGTTGTAGTAGCACTTTAGTAAGAAACATTTATGGGGAGACTATTCCTTCTAGTTGTTGAAGAATAGATCAGATAAATTGGCATGAGAGATGGGAGGACGGGGTAGAAAAGGGAAATTGGTTGGGATAAACATCACTAAAGACTTTCAGGAAAGGCATATGGAAATTTGTAACTATAGGAGCTTGCTAAACTGTAGCTCTACACATACATAAAAAGAGTTAAAATAAATTTACCTTGTAATCTGACAGCAATAGCTCCACTAGACACCACAGGATATCAGAGTAAAACAGATTCATTTCCTCACATAAATAACTTAGACTGCAAGCACACTCTGCCTTTGAGCCTGTATCCAGCTCCTTTTCTACATCTTGAGGTCAAAGATTATCCTTGATAATGTTCCACAGTGGAGTTCCTGGGAATATGCTAATCATTTTATTGATGTAATATACATCTATAGAACATATCAAATGGGGATGTCCCTACCACAATATGGGCTAAAAGATACTTTTGTGTTTAGGAGACTCTCCATTACTATGTTGGTCCATTTTATTTTAGAAACAGTAACCTTGAAAGATACACATTTAATTTGAAGTTGTGTGTGAAAGAAAAATAGAAAACATTATAAATAATTTGTTCTTATTAAAGTCAAGCTATTCATTGTCAGGAAGGTTTGAGTTTAACTAACGGCATAATACTTACTTTATTACAATTTACAATTTATTTTATTGGGGGAACAAAACATAATGTAGTTGAATCAACATTGTATTGTACATATTAAAGAAACAATGTGGGGTATATGGAGAAATTTTGAACAGTAATTTAATATAGCTGAAGTGAGGTATAATTTTAGTTAGCACTATTTCAAAACATTCATCCCTAGTATTCAAGTAAGGAACCCTTAATAATTCTGGTGATTCAATAATATTAGAAAATTTTTAATAAAATAAAAATATTAACAGGTAAATGGAGAACCATATAATACATTTTCAATAAATGACAAAAATATATTGGACAGAAACCCAAGTTCAGTACTGCCTCAAAAGATAGAACCATGAAACAAAAGCATGGTTTCATATATAGGTTTGTATGTAAGAGCTATAGTACTTTTCCAGGGGAATTTGTTTCTATTTACCTCAAATAAAGAGAACAATCACACTGTAGCATCAGTAATAGTGTCAGCCCTTGGAGTGTCTTTCAAAAGTCCCAACAAGCAGCTAACTGAGACACAGATACTTACGTCCAACCATTGGACTGAAGCTGGGGACCCCTGTGGTTGAGTTAGGGAAAGGCTGGAAGAGGCTGTGATGAAGAAGGCAACCTGTAAGAAGACCAGCAATCTCAACTAACCCAGACCGCTGAGATTTCTCAGACACTGAGCCAACAGCCAGGCAGCCTGCACTAGCTGGTCCAAGGCCCCCAACACATGTACAGCAGAGGACTGCCTGGTCCGGCCTCACTCAGTGAAAGAAGATGTGTCTAACCCTCTAGAGACTTGAGGCCCCAGGGAGTGGGGAGGCCTGGTTAGAACAGAGTATGTCCTCTTGAAGACAGGGAGAGGAGGGATTGGATTAAGATCTATGGGAAGGAGGACTTGGAGTGGGATAATGACTGGACTGTAAAAAATTAAAGTAACTTTTAAAAGAGAAAGAGAATAATCACATTCTGATGGAGCAACTTGAGACTGTTGAGCCAATGGTCTTAATGGCAGTTTCCTACAGAGTCTGGCCAACCTAAGGACAACTGTGCTACTTTCTGCACGGTAAAACATACAGGTTGGATCCAGGCAGATCTTGAATTGAGGACTACATAGATTAGAGGTAATCTGAGGTCAACAGCTAGTCCCTTGTGCTGAGGATGAGTGGTGGTGGTGTGCTGGTTGCTAACTGGGACATCTATACTGCTCTATCCAAGGACCAGGGAACAGCACAGAAGAAGAGTAGAAAGAAAGCGAGTCAGAGCTTTGGCGCAGTGGTGATGTTTTTCGGGATATGACATGGTCATTGCAGTCATGAACTCACTGTAGCTATGGCCTTCTGGGTAAGCGTGACAAAACTGAGCACATCAGCATTCCATCATTACATTGAGGGCTCATACGGAGCTATTATCAATTAATGGATGCTGGGAGAGGGTGCCATCTATCGTCAATGCCGCAGTTAATTTCAAATGTTCCAGTAAATTTTCCTCAAATTATAACTCAATAGCCTCAGATGGTCCCTAATATTCTGTGTGTGTGTGTGTGTGTGTG
>NW_021604569.1:11599543-11601665 GCF_004785775.1 Grammomys surdaster
GGGGGAGGGGGAGGGGGAGGAGGAGGAGGAGGAGGAGGAGGAGGAGGAGGAGGAGGAGGAGGAGGAGAAGGAGAAGGAGAAGGAGAAGGAGAAGGAGAAGGAGAAGGAGAAGGAGAAGGAGACTGGAAGGAAGGGCTGGAGAAAGAAAGATATCGGAGAATGAATGTCATCACTGTATATTGAATACATGTACAAAACTTTCAAAGAATTCAAAAAATGTAGTGTTTCAAAAACAACCCTTTCCATTTGGAGCATGCCTTTCAAAATGAAGCCTTTCAGAAATTTAAGCAAACAAGGCCACTGCATAACCAGCATTGTAGATACATCTTTTGGTAACAGAAAATTCCAAAATAACTATTTGGCCAAGTCATTCAAAATTCTGAATAGGCAATAAAACATTTGTCAAAACAGTTGGATAGTCCAGCCAATTCAGTTCACTTTTCTTTGAAACCTTTATCACATAATTCTCTCTGTGCTTCCTAGTCTATACAAAAATGTTTTTGTCTTGTGTTTTCTTCAATAACATAACCCAGTTCCCAAGTATTGGTGCTTTGTATTCCAAAGAAAATCCTGAGAGTGCTTTAAGTTTTCTAACATCAATACTTGTATTAATAAAAATTATGAAAATAGGCACTGCCTTGGAAGTCCTGTGGATCTATGTCTTGCTTCAACAGTGTTTGGACCAAACAGACCCAAGGACTCCTTCTTTGTTAGTTTTCAGCCACCTTCCCACCTCTTCAGTCACAGCCTTCGTGACCATCTCAACGCCTTTGGCTCCTAGAACCAGCCAACATCTTCTCTTTGCAGTTAGCTCCATACTCTGGATCAGCCATGATCTCTCGGATTCCTCAAAATTAGTAGGCTGCTGTGAACGGCCAGGTCAATTTGTACCTGCGGGCCTCCTACATCTACATCTCTGGGCTACTATTTTGATCTATATGACATGACTCTGGAGGGCATAAGCCACTTCATCCATGAATTGGCTGAGGAGAAGCAGGAGGGCAATCAGTGTCTCCTCAGGTTGCAGAATAAATCCGGGGCCAGAGTACTCTTCCAGGATGTGCAGAAGCCACCTCAAGATGAGTGGGGCAAAACCCAGGAGGCAATGGAAGCTTCCTCGGCCCTGGAGAAAAACCTGAACCAGACCATCTTGGATCTTCATTCCCTGGGTGCTGCCTACACAGACCCTCATCTCTGTCACTTCCCAGAAAACCACTTCCTGGATGAGGATGTGAAGCTCATCAAGAAGATGGGTAACAATCTGACCAACCTCCATAGGCTAGCAGAGCCATACCCAGAGCAGACTCGTGTGTCCCAGCATCTCTGGACGAGTATCTATTTAAGCATAACTAGGAGGAGTCATCTTCCAAGGGCCTCCCTCCTGTGCCCTGCACCAGCCGCCTCAGGACCTCTACCTGAATGAACCTCTCAAGCAACTAGGCAGCTTTGTAACTACCTTGGAGCCTCTCCCCAGTCTTGGACCAAGTAAAATTAAAGCTCTTTGAAACAAAAATAATATATATATATATATATAAATACCTGGAAATAGTTGATTTGAGGTCCTATTGATAATGATGAAAATAGACTTGTAAATTACATTCAGCTTCATAACTTAATACATAATGTTTAGTTGAAGAGTATTTCTCATTATATTTACTTTTTAAAAATATTGTCCAAGGTTGAGAATGTAGTTCAGTGACAGAACAATCGCCTAATAGTTCAATCTCTAGCACAAGAAAAACCACAACCATCAAAAACAGACTGAACTGCAAAATTTCAGTACTGTCTTCCAGGTAAAGTATAGCCAACGTTGGTAATCCCGGTAGGAAAGGCTGAGGCAAGAAGACCTGGAGAATGAGAGTAGAATGAACTTTAAGGCACCACTTTGTCTCCAAAAGGGAAAAGTATTTCTTATTCCAGTCTATCATTATGCTCTGGTACCTCTTCTAGACATGGATGCTAGGTCTAGAAGTCTTATTAATGCTTCATAGCCCCAAAAGAACTTTCCCTTTACTCTGTCTTTTCTCTTTCTTTTCCTTTTCCTTTTCCTTTTCCTTTTCCTTTTCCTTTTCCTTTTCCTTTTCCTTTCCTCTCCTCTCCTCTCCTCTCCTCTCCTCTCCTC
>NW_021604569.1:11601765-11616523 GCF_004785775.1 Grammomys surdaster
CCTCCCCTTCCCTTTTCTGACTTCTCTCCATTCTTCTCTCCCTACTCTGTCTTTTGAAACAGGATCTCATGTAACCCTGGATGACCTTGAAGTTGCTTTATACCTTACTCAGGAGGACCTTAAACTCCTGATTTTCTTCTCTACCTCCCATGTTCTGGGATTACAAACATATAACCATGAGCCTAGCATTTCTACTTAGGACCTTCTATACTATCAAAAATCACTCCTGTGTAGTGTGCGATAAGAAAACAAAATTTAATTCTGTAAAGGATTGGTCTTAGCATACTCATGTTTTAAGTGATATAATTTTAAAAGTATTAAACTAGGGCTCTCAGAGCTGAAGATGAGAACTTCTGTCCCCTGAATCTCCAAGGTTCTTTTCAGGGGGTCCATTGTGTTTTCTCATCCAACAGTGGTGAAAAGCTATACTTTCTTCATGTATTATGTCTACTCAATACACCACCTCCGTCAGGTCGAATGCAGAAGCCAATATAAAAAAACCAACTGTTCCCTACTAAGAGTGAAGAGGGCTTGTGAAAATTCACTTCAATAAAACCTTTCACTGATCACATAGTTTTGAAAATAATCTACTTTTTTATGAATATACACAATTACATATTGTATTGAATATAAAATAATATATATTTTAATTTTTTCTTTTAATTTCTTAACACTATAAATATTGTCAACTATACTCTATATAAGTCAAGACTTCTGTGGACCTTGATCATTCTGAGATTTTTTCATATTCTTTTTTCCCCTTTAACTGAAAATATATTTTTTCCCCTGACATACATCCTGATTACAGCTCACCTTACCTTTACTCCTCCTAGCGCCTGCACCTTACCTCTCATGGAGATCCACCCCCTTTCTATCTCTTATTAAAAAACAAGCAGGCTTCTATGGGATAATAATAAAATATAATAAGATAAATAAAATTAACACATCAGAATTAGATAACATAAACAGAAGGAAAATATCCCGAGAAGAGACACAAGAAACAAAAATTGACTCCTTCGCACACTCAGGAATCTCAAACACAAAACTGAAAACTATAATACATACTCAAAGGATGTGGAAGGTGGAAAGAGAGAAGAAAAATACATAAATAAAAATTAAATATAATATGATAAAAATTTAAAAATAAATAAATAAAACAAAGAGCCCTGACATGACATTATCAGACAAGGAACCTACAAAGATGACACTGTGTTTGTTTTCTGTTAGGCATCTTGTGCTGAATGTGGACCCTATTCTTAAGAGCAGATTGCTTATCCAATGAGACTCCCTTGGAGGAAACTAAGTTTTCATTTATAAGTGATTCATCTGGGTTAGGGATGGGGACATGTGTTCACTTCTTCATTCAGCTCTAAGATCCCAACTGACATAGACCTGTGCATGATGCCTCAGACTCCGAGTTCATAGGTGCATTAATCATGTTGATTTACTGATCTACAAGGATAGTAGACTGTAATTTGGGGTTATTTTATTGTTTCATTTTTAGAACGGTAGTATTTGGTTTTACCCTAGGTCTCCGGGCTATCTAGTATCAGGTTCTTGCTCACCCAAGCAGTGTCAGTTATGGGTTCCATCTAGTGGATTGAGCCTTAAGTCAATCAGATATTAGTTGGTCATTACCAGAAATTTGTGCCACCATTCCACTACCATATCTTGTAGATAGGACACCATTAAACGGTTGTATCTGGGTTGGTATTACATTTCTCCTTTGGTAGCATGCAGAGTACCTTCCTATATCAAAGATGTTAGCATGTTGATATGAAGGCTATATGTAGACACAACCTCAACTTTTCCATGCTCAATAAGTTGTGTTTATATTCTCTTCAGCAATGGAGCCCTGTTGTCTGTTTGTGAAGAGCAATCTATAGTTTTGCCAACATCTATATGTATATATTTTAGAAAGCTTCTACTGAATTAGATTTCTATGCTATCTTTTGAACAGACTTTAATTTTAGCTGTCTCTCCCCATATTTCCTCTGTCTCTCCCATTCTATACTTTACTCTCCTGTTCCAGTCTTCCCTCCTTTCATCAATAATTCTCTTTCCCTTTCCTAACGATATCTATCTCTTTCCTCCAGTATTTTACTCTAAACACAACATCTGTGTTTCTGTGGATTACAGCTTGCTTATGTTTCATTGAGGGGCTAATGTCCACATGAAAGCAAATACATACCATATTTATATTTCTGGTTCTGGGTTACCTCATTTATCCATTTGCCTGCAAATTTCATGATTTCATTTTTTAACAGCTTCTATTTCTTAACATCTTAATGGTGATACTCCTTGTGTAAATGTAACACATTTTCTTTATCCAGCCATTAGTTGATGGACATCTACATTGTTTCCAACTTACAATAATTAAGCTTTATTATGAGTAGAGCAGACATGAACATGGTTGATCATATTTCCCTGAGGAAGGATAAAACATCCTTTGGGTACATGTCCAAAAATGGTATAACTGGATCTTGAAATAGATTGATTCCCATCTTCCTAAGGAAACACCACACTGATTTCCATGGTGGCTGTACAAGTTTACAGTCCTACCAACAATGGATGAAAGTTCCCCTTATCTACATCCTCACCAGAATGAGTTATCACTTTTTATTTATTTTTTTATCTTAATAATTCTGACAAGTGTAAGATTTTCATCAAGTAGTATTGATTTGCATCAAGTAGTTTTGATTTGCATTTCCCTGATGGCTAAGGATGTTGAACATTTCGTTAAGTGTTTTTCATTCATTTGAGATTCCTCTTTGGAGAATTCTCTGTTTAAGTCTGTACCCTATTTCGTAATTGTGTTGTTTGTTTTCCTGAAATCTAGTAATTTGAGCTCTGTATATATTTTGGATATTAGCCCTTTATTGAATGTGTAGTTGGTATAAATCTTTTCTCATCCTGTAGGCTGCCATTTTATTTAATAAAATGGTATCTTTTGCTATACTAAATCTTTTCAGTTTCATGAAGAGTCATTCATTAATTTTTAATTTTAGTGCCTTGCTAATGATGTTCTGTTGAATGTGTCTGGTTTTATGTTGAGGTCTTTGATCCGTTAAGTCTGTATCTATTTACATTGTTTTACATGCTGACATCCAGTTTCACCAGGACTGTTCATTGAAGATGGTATCCTTTTCTCCAGTGTGTATTTCTGGTTTCTTCATTAAAAGTCAGGTATGTGGATTTATGCTTGAATATTTAATTTGATCCCATTGATCAACATATCAGTTTTTGTCCCAATACTATGCTGTTTCTATTACTATAGCTCTGTAGTACAACTTCAACTCAAGAATGGTGATACCTTCAACAGTTCTTTTACTATTCGGGATTGTCTTAGATATTCTGGATATTTTCGTGTTTTTACATAAAGTCGAAGATTGTCCTTTAATATCTGTGAAGAATAATATTTGAATTTTGATGAGGATTGCATTAAATATGTATATTGCTTGTGGTAGGATGGCCGTTTTTACTATATTAATCCTAGAGATCCATAAGTATGTGAGATCTTTCTATCTTCTGATATCTTCAATTTCTTTCCTCAGTATATTAAAGTTTGTAATCAGATAAGTCTTTTACTAGCTTAATTAGAGTTACAAGAAGTTTTTTTTATTTTTTTATTAATTAGTGTTATTGTGAAAGATGTTGTTTCCCTGATTTCTTTCTCAGACCAATTGTCACTTGTATGTAGGATGATGTTTGTTAGTTTTGTATCTAGCTATGTTACTAAAGGAGCTTATCAGATATATTTCCTGGAAGAATTTTTTACATCACTTATGTATAGCATTATATAATCTGCAAATAAAAATACCTTAATTTCTTTTACTTCCCTATTTTAACTTCTTTGATCTCCTTGCTGTGTTTTGTTCCTTTAGTTAAGACTTCAGGTACTATATTGAGTGGATATGGAAAGAATCAAAAATATTGCCTTGTTCCATACTTTAGTAGAATTGCTTTGAGTTTCTCTTCATTTAATTTGATATTGACTATGGTTGTATTGTTAACTGCTTTTATCATGTTGTTTGTCTCAATGTCTCCAGCACTAATATCATGAAAAGATGTTGGATTTTCTCAAAAGACTTTTCTGCATCGAATGATATAATCATGTGGACTCTTTTCGTTTTTAGTTTTTCTATATGATAGATGATAACATTTATTAATTTACATATGTTGAACCATTTTTTGTCTCTGATCAATTTTTTCATGTATTCTTAGATTTTGTTTGTAAGTATTTTATTGAATATTTTACCTCTATGTCTATAGAGAAAATTGATGTTTATAAAGATAATTCTATCTTTATTGGGCCTTTTTATGGTTTGGATCTTATGGAACTGTGGATTAGTATAACTAACTAGACAATGTTCTTTCTGTTTGCATTTTGTGGAATAATTTGAGAAGTATTAGCATCAAGTCTTCATAGAAATTGGTAGAATTTTGCACTAAACTATCCTACCCTGGACTCTTTTTTGTTGGGAGACATTTAAATATTCCTTCTATTTCATTAGAAGTTATAGGTCTGCTTAAGTTGTTTATATGATCTTGATTTAACTTTGGTGAGTTATTTTGTGTGTGTGTGTGTAGGAATATGTATGGGTATATATATATATATATATATATATATATATATATATATATATATATAAAGTGAAATTTGCATTTCTTTGAATGGTTTAATTTAATTGTATGGGTTTTTAAAGTATTCTTTAAGATTCTCTAGATTTCTTTGGCTTCTGTTGTTCTCTTTATATTTCCAATATTGTTAATTTATCTTTCTCTCTCTTTCTCTCTCTCTCTCTCTCTCTCTCTCTCTCTCTCTCTCTCTCTCTCTCTCTCTCTCCCTCCCTCTCTCCTTGTGTGTGTGTGTGTGTTTCTCTCTGTGTGTTTCTCTCTCTCTCTCTTTCTCTCTCTCTCCTGCCTTTTAGTTAGTTTGACAGTTTGTCAATTAATGATTTTTCTCAAAGAAGCAACTCTTTGTTTCATTCTTTGCAAATTTTTTTTTTGCTAGTTTGTAACACTGGCTGTCCTGGAACTAGCTCTGGAGAGCAGGCTAGCTATGAACTCACAGAGCTCTGCTTGCTTCTCCTCTCTAGTGCTGGACCTAAAGGTATGTGCCACCACAGCCTAGAGTTGGACTATGTCTATACTCTTTAGACTTTCTTTTTTCACTTTTTTTTCCTAGATTTTTCATGTGTGCTATTTATTAAGTTACTAGTGAAAGATCTCTCTTTTTATGTACATAGGCAGTGCTATGAACTTGCTTCTTACAATCACCGTCATTGTATCCCATAAGTTTGAGTATGTTGTATATTCATTTTCATTCAATTCTAGAAAGTCTTTAATTTCTTTCTTAATTTATGTCTTGACTCATGTTTTATTCAATAATGAGTTGTTTCAGTTCCATAGGTTGTAAGCTTTCTGTTGTTTTTGGTTTTATAAATATACAGCTTTAATCTCTGTTCATAAGATATGAAGCAGGATATTATTTCAATTTTCTTGTATCTATTAATATTTGGGAGCTAAAAACAAAGTATATTTTGTTGTGTTTGGGGGAAAATGTTTGGTAAATATCTGTCAGGTCCATTTGTTTTACATCAGCTCCAATATTACTCTGTTTAGTTTTTGTCTAGATGGTTTGTCTATTGGCAAGAATAGAGTGTTCAAATCTCCCACTATCATTTTCTGAGGGTCAATATGTGATGTAAGCTGTAGTAGTATAGAACTTGGGTACCCAGCCTGAGTAGTCATAGACCTTGTAAATAGTTAGCCTTGGCAGATAATGCCAACTTAGATAAGGACAAGTGAATCATAGGCAGAGTCATAGCGACCTGTCCCCTGAACCTCCACCCAGCCGATACCCTGTTCTGAAAGATATCTGTATTCCCCCTGAACACCCACGCTCCAGTGTCATCCTCTTCCCCACGTCCTGCCTTTTTGTGTTTATAAGCCGTGTGTAAATAAGTAAAAAAAAATACGATTTGAAAAATAAAACAAAGAAAAAAAAGAACTTGTGTACCATTGTGTGTCACACATAGAAGTTATGAACTTCAGTATTCTCTTCTTATTTTTTCTCTAATGAGCATATCACTTCTTTCCTTATCTCTTCTGATTAGTTTGGATTTGAAGCATGACATGCATAAAAATGGCTATGCCACCTTGCTTCTTCAGTCCATTTTTGTAGAATATCTTTTTCCATTCCTTGACCCTGAAGTGAAGTCTTTGATGAGGTATGTGTCTTAGATATATGGTACTTAATATAGTGAAAGAATGGATTCTGTTTTTGCATTCATTCTGTTAGTTTATATCTTTTTATTGGGGAATTGAGACCATTGATGTTGAGAGAAAACAATGAGGTGTATTTACTGATTCCAGTTATTCTGTTGTTGTTGTTGTTTTGATGGGGTGCGTGTGTGTGTCCTTTTTGATTTGTTGGTCTAGAATTAATTTTTGTGTCTTCTTTGATGGTGTTAACTACTTTAGGTAAGAGTTTTCCTTCTATAGGGATGTATTTGTACATAGATGTTGTTTATTTTCTCCATCTACTTTGATAGAAAAATTTTCTGGATATAGTAGTCTGAGTTGGCTGCTGTATTCTCTTAGAATCTGTGAAACATCTGCTCAAGTCTTTCTGGCTTTCAATATCTCCATTGAGAAATCATTTTCTATTCTAATAGTCAGCCTTTATATGTTAGTCTTTTTCCTTTGCAGTTTTTAGAATACTTTCTTTGTTTTAATCATTTAGTGTTTTGATTTTTATATACTGAAGGGAATCTCTTCTCCATTCTAGTTTATTTGATATTCTTTATGTTTCTAATATTTTAATAAGCATCTACTTTAAATTATGGAAATTTTTATGATTTTGTTGAAAATATTTTCTGCACCTTAGACATACGTTTCTTTTCCTTTTGCTATTCTTCTTATATTTGATCTTTTTATAATGTCCCAGATTTTCTGGATATTTTGTGGCTAGGGTGTTCTAGATTTAACATTTTCTTTGACCAAGGTATCCATTTTTTTCCTCATGTTTTTAATGTCTGAGATTCTCTTTGCTATCTCTTTTGCTATGTTGGTGAGGCTTGGCTCTAAGATTCTTGTTCAAACATCTAAATTTTTCATTTCCAGACTTTCTTTTGGGGGGAGGATTCTTTATTAGTTCTATTTCTACCTTTAGTTCTTGAACTGTTTTATTCATTTCCTTCCACTACTTACATTTTCATAAATTTCTTCAAGGGATTTATTCATGTTTTCTTAAAGGATGTCTACAATATTCATAAAGGCTATTTCAAGATCTTTGTCTTGTGCTTCAGCTATGTTACCATACTTAGACCCTACTATGGTAGAATTGTTGTCCTGTCTGTTATTGGTTGTGTTTCACACTGGTGTCTAGGCAACTGGATTTGGGAGGATGATAGTTCTAAGTGCTGATTCTGGTCTAGTCTTTTCTGGGTGGATATTTTGTTCCTTGGTTTCTACTTCCCTCTCTGGTTTTTAGGAGAATAGAGTGACTGTCTGCTGCCTGCTAAAGAATTCTTCTGAGATTCTAATAGGTGTGCCCACTGGAGGATTCAAGTAAAATGTGATCATATGTGTATTGGGAGCTGGCACTTAGAAATGGGAATAGGCTAGGGAAATTTTTAAGGGGAATCCACAAGAGGGAAAGAAACAGGATCTGCTTAGTCCCCTGGGAATGGGGTCAAGGAGTGAGGAGAGGCTACAACATTTAAGTCTCCAATAGAGCTGGAGATAAGACTGTAGAATACATGGGGAGAATAGAAGGGAGAATGAATGAAGGTCCGAAACTCACTATCTGCTTCATTGTCCTAAGTGCTCCTCTGGCAGGCTTGGCTGGCAGGTTCTTGGAGAAAGACTGCTGGAGTTGGTACCTGCTTTATTAACATGAGTGGCCTGTGAGTTCTAAGATTTTTAAAGCTTTCTAAAAACCAAAATGTTTGAGGAATAATGGGAAGATAAATTAAATGAAGATATAGTATGATTTATATTATTCAGCTCATTGCCAAAAATTATTTCTTATCTGTTTTCCTTTGAACCAAATTTTGCAACAATAGCAATATCTGTCAAAAATAATTTAGAATATAACTAACATTTTAAAAAATTCTAATTGTTATTTTCTTCTTTAAAATTTGTATTATGGTTATAGTTTCTATTTCTGTGAAGAGACACCATGACCCTAGCAACTCCTATAAAGGAAAACATTTAATTGGGGCTGGCTTACAGTTCAGAGGTCTAGTCTTTTATCATCTTGGCAGAAAGCATGGTAGCATGCAAGCAGACATGGTGCTGGAGGGGTAGGTGAGAATTCTACATCTAGGTTGGAAGGCAGCAGCAAGAGCAGAGACACTGAGCCTGGCTTGAGCATCTAAAACCTTAAAGCCCACTCGGTGACACATTTGTCAATAGGCCACAACTACTCCTACAAGGCCTAATAGTGCCACTCACTATGAACACATGAGGGTCATTTTCAATCAAACCACCAGAGGTTTGTGTGTGTGTGTGTGTGTGTGTGTGTGTTTGATGTAAATGTATGTGCCTATGTATATGTGTCTCTTTGTTTCTATCATATCTCTTCGTGTGGCTGTTACTCTGATAATGCATTGTGTCTGCATTGTCTGTGTAGATCTCTGTGTGCCCCTCTGTGTGAATTTGCATATGTCTGCAAATTAAGTAGAGCAATGGAGAAGCCTGCAAGTAGAACAATGGTGATTTTCATTTATTTATTTTTATTTCCTTATCAATTTCTTTCTTCTTTGTTTCTTTTTTCTTTTCTTTTTTTTCTCTTTGATATAATTTTCATTAATTTATAAGCTAAATTTCAGTATATATGATAATGCACATACTTAAGTTGATTGAATTAACACTACGTGATCCTCTCTCCCTCCCCCTCATATCTCTCTCTCTCTCTCTCTCTCTCTCTCTCTCTCTCACCCTCTTTCTCCCTCTTTCTCTTTCTCTCTCAGCATTTTTTTTTAAATTTTTATTTATTTATTATATGTAAGTACACTGTAGTTGTCTTCAGACATCCCACAAGAGGGCATCAGATATCATTACAGATGGTTGTTAGCCACCATGTGGTTGCTGGGATTTGAACTCATGACCTCTGGAAGAACAGTCAGTGCTCTTAACCACTGAGCCATCTCACCAGCCCCCTCTCTCAGCATTTTTAAAGGTTAAAATTGTTAATTTTTAGTTTTGAAAATACAGAGTGGGATTTTTGTATTTTTTATTTGATATTTTCTTTATTTACATTTCAATTGTTTTCTCCTTTCCAGGTCTCCCCTTCAGAAACACCTTATCCCATCCCCCCTCCCCTTGCCTCTATGAGGGTGCTCCCCCACCCACCCACCCACTCTCCCACTCCTGTCTTCTTGCCCTGGTATTCCCCTACACTAGAGCATTGAACATCCTCAGGCCAAAGGGCCACTCCCCGCACTAATATCCAAGAAGGTGGTTCTCTGCCACATAAGCGGCTGGAGCCATGGGTCCCTCCATGTGTACTCTTAGGTTGGTGGTCCAGTCACTGGGAGTTCCAGGGTGTCTGGCCAGTTGACACTGTTGCTCCTCCCTTGAAGCTGCAAACCTCCTCAGTTCCTTCAGTCCCTTCTCCAACTCCTCCACTGGGACCAGTTCAATGGTTGCTGAAAGCATCAGCCTCTGTGTTTGTCAGGTTCCAGCAGAGCCTTTCAGGAGACTACCATATCAGGCAAATACTTCTCAGCATCCACACAGCTTCCAGGTTTGGTGACTATATATGGGATGGACCAGTACCATTTCAACAAATGGTACTGGTTCAACTGGAGGTCAACATGTGGAAAAATGCAAATTGATCCATACTTATCTCCCTGTACAAAGCTCACATCCAATTGGATCAAGGATCTCCACATAAAACCAGATACACTGAATCCCATAGAAAAGAAAGTGGGGAAAAGCCTCTAATACATGGGCAAAGGGGAAAAGTTCCTAAACACAACACCAACGGCTTATGTTCTAAGATCAAGAATCAACAAGTGGGACCTCATAAAATTGCAAAACTTCTGTAAGGCAAAGGACACTGTCAATAGGACAAAATGACAACCAACAGACTGAGAAAAGATCTTCACCAATCCTACATCTGATAGAGGGCTAATATCCAATATTGAAAGAAATCAAGATGTTAGATTCCAGAGAACCAAATAACCCTATTAAAAAATGGGAAACAGAGTTAAACAGAGAATTCTGAACTGAGGAAACTTGAAAGACCAAGAAGCACCTAAGGAAATGTTCAACATTCTTAGTCATCAGGGAAATGCAAATTAAAACAACCCTGAGATTCCATCTTACACTAGTCAGAATGGCTAAGATCAAAAACTCAGGTGACAACAGATGCTGGTGAAGATGTGGAGAAAGAGGAACACTCCTCAATTGCTGGTGGGATTGCAAGCTGGTACAACCACTCTGAAAATCAGTCTGGAGGTTC
Source organism: Grammomys surdaster (assembly GCF_004785775.1). Taxonomy (NCBI): domain Eukaryota; kingdom Metazoa; phylum Chordata; class Mammalia; order Rodentia; family Muridae; genus Grammomys; species Grammomys surdaster. Next base: position 11,612,243 of record NW_021604569.1, read on the forward strand.
ATCAGAAAATTGGACACAGTACTACCTGAGGATCCAGATATACCACTCTTGGGCATATACCCAGAAGATGCTCCAACACGTAATAAGGACACATATTTCCCTATATTCATGGCAGCCTTATTTATGATAGCCTGAAGCTGGAAACAATTCAGATGTCCCTCAACAGAGAAGTAGATACAGAAAATGTGATATATTTACACAATAGAATACTACTCACCTATTAAAAACGATGACTTCATTAAATTCTCAGGCAAATGGATGGAACTTTAAAATATGCTGAGTGAGATAACGCAATCACAAAAGAACACACATGTTATGCACTCACTGATAAGTAGATATTAGCCCAAAAGCCCAGAATACTCAAGATAAAATTCACAGACCACATGAAGCTCAAGAAGAAGGAAAACCAAAGTGTGGATGCTTCAGTGCTTCTTAGAAGGGGTAACAAAATACTCACACGAGGAAATATGGAGACAAAGTGTGGGGAAGAGACTGAAAGGAAGGTCATCCAGAGACTGCCCCATCTGGGGATCCATCCAATATACAGGGTGGTTTTGTTATTCAATATATTCTGATTATGGTTTACCCTTCGACGTCTTTCCTACTTTCCCACCCACCCAAATCCATAGCCTTTCTTTGCTCTCTAAGTACAAATAGACATCTAAAAGGTAGAATAAGGAAAAACAAGATATAATGAGGTGAAATAAAAACAAACAAATCAGAATAGGCCAAAACAGACAAGAATCAGGAAAAAGTGACAGAGAACACTAGCAGAACTTGTTTTTATTTTTGATTTTGTTGTATTTTTTATTACTTTTTGGGAAAGTTGCGGGGTGGAGGCAGACGTGGAGGACAGGGAAGGGAGTATGATGTGGTGCATGAAATCTTAGAGACTCAATAATAATAGTATGTTTTTTAAAAAGTGCCAAAGAAAAAGCACAAGGAACACATACAAATCCTCACACACATGCGCGCGCATGCGCGCGCGCGCACACACACACACACACACACACACACACAAACATACACACTCAGAGAAAATTCATCAAACCAAAACTAAAACTATGGCATACAAGCAAAATATGTGTAAGGTAAAAAAGGAGAAAGAAAGAAAAGAAAAGAAAAGAAAAGAAAAGGAAAGGAAAGGAAAGGAAAGGAAAGGAAAGGAAAGGAAAGGAAAGGAAAGGAAAGGAAAGAAAAGGAAAGGAAAGGAAAGAAAAGAAAAGGAGGGGAGGGGAGGGAAGGGAAGGAAAAGAAAAGAAAGGAACCCAAGAAAAAACATTATGAGATTAAAACACAAAACACAAACAAAAACAAAACAAAAACAAAAAACAAAAAAAAAAAACTAAAAATGCCATTGAGTTTGTTTTCTGTTGGCCATCTACTGTTGAGCATAGTGCCTGCCTTCAAGTGTGGTTTGTATCATCTTTCTGTTAGAGAAAACTAATTTTTCCTTTATGAGCATTTATCAACTCGAGATAGATTCTGGCTTAGAGATGGGGACTTAAGTTAGCTTCCTTGGCACTGGAGTCGTCATTAATTTTGTGTTTCCTAGCACTCTAAGGCTACCCACACTCTCTAATCTTACTGTGAGATCTATTCACTTAGTCTTGATGGTGATTTTCTACAGTTGTATCATCCTTAAGTTGCTTAGGTTTGAGCTTCTTTTCATTCTTAGAAATCTAAATTTTTTGAAAGATATTTCTTGCTAGAATCTGATTTTCCTCATCTCCTTTCTTTCTAGAAGTTCAGGGTCATCTTTACTCTTTTGGACTAGGCCATAATACCTTCATGATACTTTTTGTTGTGTGTACTTTTACACTATTGCCTTTAGCTCTCAGAAGTGTCCATGCTACCAGCTCCTCTTGGCTTTCCTTGAATTCTTGGATAAAATACATGGACACAAAGTTGTTTAATTTTAACTTGCCTTTGGACACTATTGCTGGGCACTGCTATCTCCCACCTGAAAAATCACACCCTTACCAAATTCTTATGTCTGTCTCTCCACCTGTTCTAAACTTCAGTTACTGAACTCCCCTGACCATCCTGTGGCCTGTAGAAATGGCCTGTGTGGCCATTCTGTTTTGATATCTCACATGGTTGCCTGGTTCTCCTTTCTCCAAAGCATGGTGGTCTGACTCTCATTACTTGAGTCTCTGCATGTGTCCAGGGACAAAGAAATCCAATTTGTCCCTTCCACCCAGCAATTGGCCCATGGCATTTCTTACTAACACATCATGAACCAATTGGGGAACAGGGCCTTAGCATCAGAACCACTCACTACACTTTTAGTTAGAATCTTAATCCTTGGTTACTACCCAACATCCTTTTCCTCAAGGATGATTGATTTTTGTGATTTCTTGAAAGAACAATGTTTTTTGTCAGAAACTGTCTTATCCACAAAAGGATTAGTATCAAAGGCTAGATGCAGTCCAGCTTCATAAATAACCTTGAGAATTTAAATCCTCAGAGTATGTTTGGTTTTTCTGTTGGGACATAAACAGATAAGATATGCAAATGTTTGTGGGAGAATACAGTATGCTGTCAGTTGACAGGGCAGGAAACCTGTGCCCTTGCCCTGTTCACAAAAGAGAGGAAATGTTAGCAAGCAGAATTAGGAGGAAGGAGGAGGCCAAGGGTCAGAATAAACATCCTAATCACACAAAGAACTCAGCAAGAGCATATTTTAGGAAGGTTCTGGCATTGTCTCACAGGTGGACTCTCCTTCCAAAAGAATGTAGTAATAGTTGACAACAACTGTAACTATACACGTGTCCCTTCCAGGAAGGAGCCAGACAACTAATGAGCAAGAAAAGCAAATAAGAAGGAGAGATGTGAAACATGGTTACAAAACAGAATCCTGGAAGAAAGAGAGTCCAGAGCAGGACCTTCATGGAAGCATAAGGCTGAGAGAACAAAGGCCTGAAATAATAAACAGGCTGAGGATGATCAAGCAAACTGGGCTTCAAACCACTCAGCAGAGCGTTAGGGGTAGCGCAGTCAGCCACTGCTTCATATGTGCACTCATTCACCATTTAGCCAGTCATCCACCCAACAATATTTTAAACCACCTTTTATGTCCTAAGTGCAATGTTAGGGACCATAAAGCATACAAAATTGGTACAAAAAAAATCAGATGCCACACATAAGTAGCTCAAACGTAAAGACATTATTTCTAGAATGTTGAGTCAAGAGATTAGAGCCTTGGATATGGAAATAGTTTCAGAACTGCCAGACAACTCCAAATAGAGGCAAGAAGTCTAGGGGGACAAGTGCATTAGTAAGAATGCCATTTCATGGAAATGGTCTTTTGTCTACTGAAATTCAAGCAACCTATCATGTGGAAGTAACCCAGCTCTACTACAGGTCTTAACTATTCAAAAATAATAGGGACAATGCCTTCTGTAACTTCTGTTATTTTAGAGCCATGTTTATTCGTTTGTGGAAGAGAAGCATGGCAAAGGTGGGAGTAAAATCTAGACATGCTAATCTCAAATGGATAGTAGTAGGATCGTGTTTTACTTGCAAAGTTATGAAAGAATATGTAATGCTCTTCCCAGGGATCATTTTCTGTTCTCTTCTGCCCTTCTTATAAACAAAGAAAGAATTAATCCCCTGATAATACGTCTTTTGATCAATGTCAAGAAGTTATTAGAGAAATGAATGGGTCATCCTTGAATAGAATGCATTTTTATCACACCTCTCCCCTCAAGGCTCAGGGATCTGTATGGGGGTAGGGGGAAGGCGTATGGGAGCAGCAAGATTTACAAGCCAGGAGAGAAGAGTGCTTTTAAGGAAACATCATTTTCCAGACACAGCATAACATACACACATGGACTCATAGACACCTTCAAAAGCTCAAGCTAGACAAAGTCCTAGCATGGTGTAGGGGAAATGCTGCCAAAATCCCACCCCAACAAGACACTATTCACAAATGACAGCTTATAGAGGAGGGAAAAATCAGTTTTCTTTAGTGAACTCAATCTCCTTATATCAATCACATTCCAGGGCAAGCCCAGTTCCCAGAGGTAGCTTTCCAACACAAATTAAATTATGTTTTTTGTTTGTTTGTTTGTTTGTTTTTGTTTGTTTATGGGGTTTTGGTAGCATTTTCTTTTGCTTTTGTTTTTCCTTTGCTAGAGAAAGAAAGAACATGAAATTGAGTGCAGGGATTTACAAGAAGTTGGGGAGCGGGAAAGAATGTACTAAAAATGTACTATGTAAAATTCTCAAAGGAAAGAAAGTACAAAGAGGGAGGGAGGGAGGGCGGGAGGGAGGGAG
>NW_021604569.1:11616623-11653028 GCF_004785775.1 Grammomys surdaster
GGCGGTGGGCGCTCAAGACGCTCTTCGGCCCGGAGGGAGGACCTGGAGGGAGGGAGGGAGGGAGGGAGGAGAGAAAAGACTGAATAACTATTGAGGACCATCCCACATTGTTGGCCTGAGTTTTGTGTGTAATGTCTTGCTATCACAAGTCATTTCTTTTCTTCCTTTCCCAAGTGAGCTCTCTTCTTCCCTGTCAGCACTTCTTGGGAATAATTCCTAATAAACTAATCACACTTTTGTGCTTATTTCAGTGTCTGCTTCAAGGCTAAGTAAATCAAGAAGCAGAGCATGTCTTGAATTTTTGCATGAACAGTTGCCAATAATGCTTAAAAGGAAGCACTAGGACATTACTCAAGTAGCCCAGTCACTCAGCCTGCTTGTAAAAGCATTGTGCTTTGTTATGCCAATCGCTCGTTGTTATTTAAATTCGTTGGGTAATCTCATGGTCCAGCTGTGATAAACTTGTACCTTCAACTCTCATAGAATTAATTCTGAAATATACCACACACACTAGACAGGACAGTGTCCTCCCCACAATAACACTGACTTCTTACATTCTTACACTGTTAGGATTTTGGAGGCTCATGGGAAAGCTCCTGTCTCCTACTCTCCATTTTTGGTATGAAATGCTGGTGTTAAACCAAATATGGAAAATGGCTCACTTCATAATTTCTACCCAAAAGAAAGAAATAATCTCTTAATAAATATTTATTGAGTGTAATGCTACCCCAGACATCACTCTAGACCCTTTGATACATTAGCAAAGCTGAGGGCACCTCCTATTTGTTGTGGTCAGACATATTTAAAATATGATGTCTTTATCCTTTGTGAGAGTTACATTCAGACTACTCCTAATCATCCTTTTATCCTATTTATATGCTGGCCATACATAAGACATTATTAGTTTATTTTTCCTTGGCTCTCTGTGAGTCAGACTTTGATCTAGTCTCAAACCTGTATATGTTCATATTTATTCTACAAAACCATATAGTGTTTGCAGATAACCAATGCATATCTTCCTGTGTAATTTAGATCTTCTCTAAATGACACAGACCTCCTGTTGCACTGCCAGTGTTATAAAACAATATGTTATACCTGATTGTTAAAGAAATGATGACAATAAGAAATCTGCATACGTTCAGTGTGGATGTATTTTTTATTCTGAATATTTCTGATCCATGGTTGATTGAGTCCATGGAGGGGAATCCCTGGATGAGAGTATCTGCAGTGTATGCTCCTTGCCTGACATGTATCCTGGAACTAAAGATAGACAGACCATTCCATCAGACTATTGCTGCCCACTGAGGACAAACTACTTATGTTCTGATAGTTTTGTCAACTTGACACAAACTAGTCATCTGAGAAGCAGGAACCCCAAAGTATTGCCTACATCCTTCATCATATCGGCCTGTGGGCATGTCTATGGGGTCTAATTTTTTTAATTATTGATTTATGTGGGAGGGGTTAACCCACTATGGGCAGGGAACCAGGTGGTCTTGGGTTGTATACAAAAGCAAGCTAGAAAATCCATGAAAAACAAGCCAATAAGCAGTATTCCTCGATGTTTTCTTCTCCAGGTCTCTGCCTTTACTTCCTAACTTGGCTTAGCTCCATGACAGCCTGTAATGTATAAACTATGTAAATTCTTTTTTTCCAAGGTAGCTTTTGGTCAGTGTTTTATCCTAGCAAAAGGGAAAATAACGTAGGACCAATTAGTCTTTAGGAATGTCTGGGAAATGAGGAAACAGAGGCCCTCACCTTCTGACTTCAATAGTTTAAGAATTGCAAACTCTATTCTATCTTGTAGGTAACAATAAAGCAAGTTTACCAAAATGTGGTTCAAAAGGTCCATTAAGATCACAGGCAGGAAGAGAACTGAAGTAAGGGTCACCTGTGTGACAATAGTACCCCCTCAACAAGAGACTGGGGGCATAGGGAAGTAGTAACATAGACTGAAGATGTGTGGGCGGTTGTGGGGTGGACAATACAAAACCACACCAAATTATGTAGAGTAACTCAACAGCAGGGACCTGGTGTCTCTAATTGCTCAGGCCTTGTTATGAGTCTATTCAGCTCATCATTTTTGTTTTCAAAGGCTTGATTAAGACAACTGATTATGGTATCACCAGTGCCAATGTAAATGCTACAAGAAACTTATTGGCAATCTAGCTAATTGGATAATTTGGAACATACTTGAATAGGTTAAACCTGCTCTTGCCTGATTAGTGGTTTGCCGCTCTCCTATTCAAGTTGCAATCATTCTCCTCACACAGGCGAGTGAATGGTCTTGTGCATAATAATGAGCCAGTTGATTTTTCTCCTAATTGAGTTGCAAGTGTAACTGGACCTCCCTCATTCACTAGAAGTTAGCTCCCAGCTCACCTTTCTATTGGTTAGGTGAACACACTTTGTGGCATTCTGTTATGCCTCTTGAGTCTGGCTGGCTCTTTGTCATTGTATAGCTCTACATGGCAGAAATGTTATGAGGTTGCTATAAAGTAAGAGCTGCTCTTTATTATGCTGATGTCATGCTTTAGTGAGTCTTCTGAGTTCTTCTTGACAATACTTCTGCCTGTCTTCAACTTTGCTTCAGGAGCCTATGGACTCCCCAGGGCTTGTCTTCCCTTCCTATCTAGCAGAGCAGAGACCTAACATTGCTCCTTAACTCTTCCCTGCCCATTTAATTTATTTTTTCCACTAGCAACTTCACTTTACTATGAAATTACATCCATCACTCACTCCTCAATAGCATCAAATGCTTAATTATTGTTTTTTTAAGCACTAGTGGTATCTTTTTATATTTCAAATCCAGAGGCTGTGAAACTTAAGAGCAACAGTGATTATCATAAAAGAACAATAATCATTCTTTTATGGTCGTTCATTTAAAAATTGTGTGTAGTATGTATACTGCATGTGTCTACATATGTAGATGGCTACATGTACATATGGAGGGCAAATGTCAACATCTGGTGTCCTCTTCAATTACTTCCCCCTTAGTTTTAATTGTTTTATTTATTTACATTCCAAATGTTGTCCCCCTTCCAGGTCCCCTCTCCAAGAGTTCAGAATACCCATGATACAACCCACAGACCGTAAAAAGTTTAATAAGAAGGAAGGCCCAAGGGAAGATGTTTCAATCTTTTTAGAAGGGGGAACAAAAGTAATCAAGAGAGACAGAGGGAGAGGGAAACTAAGGTAGGCGAGGGAAGGGGAAAGGAAAGGGGGGTAGGATCAGGTATGGAGGGAAGACAGGAGAGAAGACCAGAGGGCCAGAAAAATAAATGAAAAAATACAGCTGAGGGGGGTGTGAGTAGTAGGGAACCTCTAAAGAGTCCCAGAGACCTGGGATATGAGAGGCTTCCAAGACTCAGTGGGGATGACCTTAGCCAGAATTTTCCTTTTTTTTTTTTTTTTTTTGAGAAGTCTCTCACTGAGCACAGTCTCCACCAATATGTTTGACTGGCTGGACAACATTTTGGCACTAGGGGTTGAAACTCATATCTTTATGCATGCATACATGAACATTTTAGCCATTGAGCCTTCTCTCTAGCTCCTCTTTCGTCGTAGTTTTAAATGTTCATTTCAGCTGATGGTGGTAGTACCATCCTCTAATTCCACCCCTTAGAAGGCAGAAATAGAAAGCTCTTGAGCTGGAGGCCAGCCTGGACTACATAATGAGTTCCAGGTGACACAGTCAGGAAAGTTTTTATAGTTGCTTTTGGAACTACATGATTTCCATACTCAGCTGCACACTCAGTTGATTTCTAAGAATACTTACAGTAGAAAGAAAGCAATTATTTCAGGAATTGGAGGTGCAAGCAAAATTCAGAATTCTATTTAGAAATTGGAAAATGCTGTTACTTTCTGTAATTTTCTCTTTTTTGCCTATAAAATGTGACGATATTTAATTTAATAGTATTTATTATTTATTTCACAGAATTGTTTAAAGATCAGATACAGTGCTGAATGAAGAATACACCGTAAAAATAGAAATGATGCAAAGTTTAATGTATTTGTAGATCTCTATGCATCTTTTGACGATTCCTCACCCTTAAACAGTTGTTAGAAGTACTTACTGTATCAATAAGCTCCATGATACATTTGGGACTGAGTCTTAGTGTAATCTTCCTCCAATCTGCTCTGTGTTATCTTTAGATTAGCAAGATGGCTAAGCAGGTAAGGGTGTATAACACGCAAGCATGGGGTCAGAATTTAAACCTTGGGACTCCTGTGTAAGCTTTGATTTTTCAAAACCTACTTTTAATAAAAGTTCTCAAATTCTTTAACCTCCATTTTAGCCCACCACCCACCAGAGGTAGTGGAAAAGAAAGGTTATTAGAATATGGGGGAAGTAGACCTGTTTACAAATAGTCCTTTGGGGCAAATCCAATCTTTGTTGTCAGGATATCAGCAGTTCAGCTCAATCATGTCAGGATAACAAACACAAATCACCAGCACTGGCACAGCTCAGCAGAAACAACCTGATATCTGCTCAATTGTCACATTCAGCAAAATCAAGCAGGATCAGCAGAGAAGCCAGGAGAAATTCTCTGCCATGCATCTCTCAATGAAGTGAAGGTCAGTGAGGACCAAGACTTGAGGCCAATGAAGTGTTGCAAAGCTAGCTGTGCAAGCCCACTGTCACTGTTGATTGAGTCCTATTTATCCTCCCTCCAAACATCCTGTGTCTCAGCAAAACACCATATGAGTCTGTATGAACTGAAATATCCAGAAACTTCCACTTCACCGCCAATCAACCAGTCCATGGAAGTGGCAAGAAGCCACTAGAACATCACCAGAAGTTTTTTTGTCTGTTTCTCTCTAGAGAGTCACAACAAATGATGACTAATAAACAACGGTAAGGCATACCAATACCATCCAGCATTGTTCACTATATGTTGGGTTATATTTATACTCTTTCTAAGTATCATGGGTCTTTTCATGTGTCTGTTGTAGCAAAACATCCTTTCACCAGTGTCTGCTTCAGTGAAACATTATTTCATGTGTCTGCTTGAGCAAAATGTACTTTCACCTGTGTTCTTCAGCAAAATATCATTTGACGTAGCTGACATTCCAAAGAAACAAGAAGTTTTCACTTCACCCCTGTAAAAGCAGAAGGAGAGAACAAATTCCAGAGAACTGTCCTCTGACCTCCCGACATCAACCCTGGCACTGGCTCCTACCTCTACCATACAATAACAAAATGATAATATTTTTTAATTTGGAACTGTTTTCTATAAAAATCAGACTCATCCAGCACTTCAGGAACCCTCTGATAGTTGTTCAGTTCCTACATAATACATCAGAATAAGCATGTGAACACACAAATCTGAACCTTCTCACTATCTATCCCTCTTTCCTGGCTACTGAAGTTACATTGTTCCCTTCATTCATGAAACCTTTATAACCATGCCTGTGTCTTTTCTATATCCCTAAAGTTGGAATCGCCTTGTCCTGAACATTTACTTTAACAAAATTCTATTTCTTGTTTAATAGACCAAAAGTCCCTTCTTCATAATGTGTCTGCTGATCCACAGGGCTTTCCAAACTCTTCTGGTATTCATTTCTACATTCTCAAAATGCCTTATTAATTAATGGTACTGTTGCCAAGCACAGTATGTTCTCATGTACATGTGTGTATTGTGTGTTACCCCAGATATTCCATGAATATTTTACTCTAATAGCAGAAATAGTACAGGTTCTTGGTATAAAATCATTTTTGGGAAAAATGCAGGAGTGAATTTGCATTTCTTTACCTTTCCTCATGTCCTTCCTCTAGATTATCTTCTGATACCTAGCCAACCACAGTGAGTCCATTCTTTGACAACCCACACAATCAATGTAGGACTATCTCTACCTTTGACCAGAGACCCCATCTTCCATTTTGAAGTCAGTTACTGGTGTCCAGACACTTTGACTTGCCTTACAAAATAGTGAGATACTTTCTACTTTCTTAAATCTCTTAACCCCTACTAGGAAAGTCACAACATTTTGTTCTTCTATCTTTAAAGCTATGAGAACATGATGGTCGAGAATGCAATGATGACTTGGGAAATGGGAGGGATGAGTTTGTTTTACTGGTTTTCCATGCCAATATTTTCCATTCCATTTTACAACTAGAACCTGTGAATTATAGAAATTATATAACTTAGCCAGTATCACACAGCTAAATATGTGATTGATAGGACTTTTATTTTGATGCTTGGATTACAACACAGAAGTTTTTTCATCCTTCCACTGAGCTACACCCTCAGCCCTTCATATATGGGATAGTTAATCATGGAACATCTCTTCTTTTCTTTTACTACAGCAGTTTCACATCTCACAGGTTCTTGTCTCATGTCCAAGACCTACATACACAAATTCTAAAGCTAGAGCTATGATTTTGAGACTAGTGGACTTGCTTGGCTCACTATGAGTCTATCACTGTAACAGCAAAACAAAAATTAAGAAGTTACAAATCAGGGCTAGGAAGGTATATCAGCCAGTAAAGTACTTTACTCATAAGTACAAAGACCTAAGGAACCACAAGAATCCTGTAAAGATGCTGAGAGGGGTGTCATACACAAGTAATCCTGGGATGGGAAGGCAGAGACAGATGAATCCCCAGCTGGTCAGACTAGCCTGCCCTGTTTGGCAAATTTCACAACAATGACAAATTTTAAAAAATAGACAAATTAAAAAAAACAAACAAACAGACAACTACTGAGAAAGATCACCAGAGCTCCCCTTGGCCTCCACATGCACACATATACACACGCATGCATTCACGCACAAGTTCACATCTGCATAGGCATGAACAGGCACATATGTATTATACACAAAGTCTAAACCAAATAAATTTAAAGCTGGGCATAAATCACATGTTGCCCAAATATCTAAGTTTACCAATGTTTTAGAGTAATTATGATATAAGAAAATAAGGGAGACTTCAAATAAACAAATAAACAAAACTATAAAATTTCAGTTCTGCTTTAACTTGAAAGTTCACATTTATATCTATTCCCTTCCAAGTAAGAAGAAAGCTTTGTTTTCATTTCTGTTTAAAAAAATAATAATTGTGGATAAAGCCATGCCATTTAGAAGAAATGGCTCTCACTCTGTCTTTGCAATTTCCTATCCCACACAATCCTTTATTTCTTGGCAAAATATGATATAGTAATTTGGGGGGAAATCACTTAAGTGTTTGAGGCCAGAAGTTAATTGAATCAGACCTTAGATTCTGATGAGTTTGTGTTTTATGGTTGATTAACTTGTTCTAATACCAAAAATAGGCTTAGGAAACCCAATTATCATGCCACTCGATCTGAGTTATTGGCTGCTCTCTGCTGGTTTCTGGATGTCTTATTGACTGAGTCTTAGTTCATACAATGACATACAAAGAAAAACTGAGCTTCAGTTTGGAAAAGGTTTAGCATTGGCATGAACCATTGCCCAATCACAAGGCAATCTAAAAATCTTAGTCTTTATAAACAGAGTTTGGACTCTACAATTATCAACAGACTCCTGGTCCTAAGCATAGAATAGATACTACAAAACAAACTAAAGTTCAAATATTTTCTCATTGTTTTCTATGAGTAAGCTTACTACCACATAATGATTGCCTTTCAACTTTGTTTTAGATAAAGACATGGGAGCCAGGTGCTTAGTTACAGATATGGAAAGCAGGAAGCTGAGAGGTACAACAACCATATATGATTCTGGCATGTCTGCCTGCCACAGTGAAGGCACCATGCCCTGACACACATGTACTGTTGGCTCTATCATGATAAGAGAACAACTACACTTGTGTGCAGTGACCATCTTTTTTTCACTTGCTGGAAGGAAGCAAAAGAGAGGCTCTGGCTTTCCTGTGAAAGTACTTCCATTTTCTTTCAATTTTAGGAGTTAAAATATAATTACATTGTTTCCATGAGTCTTTCCTCCCTCCAAGTGTTCCCTTGATCTCTTAAATTGATGGTCTCTTTAGTTAACTGATGCTACATATGTATATACTGTGTGTTTCTATGTCCCTAAATGTGTAAATACAACCTATTCAAATCATATAAAGTCACTTGGATGTGTTCACAGCTATCCACTTGGTATTATACAAGCATCTCTTCTCTAGGATAGAGTACTTCTGCAAATCTCAGCATCCCTTAGTTTCTTGTTGTTCTTTGCCTGGAAAAGAGAGACCCGATGAGATTTCCCACATACAGCTCCTACACCTAGGGCTCAGAAAAGATATCGGAAGATGGGGAGGAGTACTGGAAATTCTTAATTGATTTTTTTATTTAAGCCAATCTGAGTTCCTCAGGTAAGTTTCAGGTCTGGGAACATCATGTTACCCTCGCTGTGTACAATAATGGACTATATGGTTTATTTACAAAAGAATCTAAAACATGATCCAATTCTTGTGTATTTTGTCTCATAAACAGAACACTCGTGTCTAATTCACACTTTGAGGGTAAGCTGTTTTCCTAGAATATGAGCATATTTCAAGGGCCATGGGAATAACACAGGGAAGTAAGAAAGCACTAGCTGTTTCTAGTGGAAGTGCTGTGAAGACAGGCCTTTCAAGCATTCAATAGCAGAGGACTGAGCTGTTAGCTTGAAGAAAAGCAACCCCTCTGAAACCCTGATCCTCCATTCCTGGTGAGTAATACATCACCATGGCTTGAATAGTTCTTTCTTCAGTAACAAATACTTGGAGCAGGTAATAAAATCTGTATCTTATGAAATCTTCAAAGTTAACCCAACTTATGTTGCCTGTGTGTTTTTAACAAAGTAGTTGATATTTCAAACTATCATATTAAACATGATATGATGGTCAACCAAACAGAGATGATAAAAGAAGAATAAACTAGACACTTCAGCTAAATTCTTAGAGAAATTAGGATATAATGAGAACTGTTTACACTTAAAGCTTATGGTTTTAGAACTATAAAAAACTTTTTCATTGTTTATCCCTGTCCTCTTGCTTTATTATAAAGAAACTTAAGAGTTGTACTCTTGACCGTCCTGTCTAGGTAACAATGCTGAACTGGATCCTGGGTTTTCTTTTATCTTGTCAATTTATCTTTCTCTTTTTAAGTTGTGTCTCTGAGGCTTATCCATACCATATTATTGGTAGAGTCAAAGCAATTCAGAAACCTGTAAGACTCTCCTAATAACCTGGATGACAACACAAAGTGCCTGAAACACCTTTCTCTGGGCAGCAAGACATGAGCTTGACATGCCAAGGAAGAAAAACAGCCCACATGAATTGTAACATACACAGGTTGACAATGATGGGATCCAACTAATTAGAAACCTACAATCATTTCAATGCTCAAATCCAGTCTCCAACTCAGAAAGCAAAGCATACCTGGCTCTTTAAGACCAGTCTTTACTGGTCTACTTGCTCATGATGTCATCCACAATTTGATGTTGTCTGGGCAACTTAGTAAACATACCTCAGCCTCCATTGTTTAATTCCCTTCCCTGAGTGAGCTCCTTAGGCAAGCAGGCTTCATTAGTTCAGGTGCTAGCCTCAGGGAACTACTTGTTTTAATTAGAGGGATGAAATGGCATTTTAATTGTGCGCAATGATTAATAAACATGCTGAGCTGCCGCATAATGATCTGTGCTTCCAGAGCTTTCTCCTGTATTCCTGATATCTATAGCCATTAACTGATTGTTATCCAGGTTGAGAGCTATCGAGCTCTTCCTCCAACCAAATTGCACATTGTCTGTCCTCCAATTTTTCTGTTAATGATAATTATTAGAGCTAAGTCCCATTTTTTGTAGGAACAGAGGGACAAGTGTAGAATGGAGAGAGCTTGCAGAGTGGCATACAGTGTATGTAATTTATTTCACTGAACTTCCTTGTAAAAGGGAGATAATAATAGGACCAAGCTGACAAGGCTTTGCACAGACTAAATGAGACAATGCACCCAAAGCCTTTAGCAGATTGTCAGCCCAGAATAAACACCCTGAGAATGTCGCCTGGTCATTATCATTAACAGTACACTGTTTTCATCATCGCCGTCATTAAGCACTCCGTCCTCATCTTCAGCTTCATCACCCTTGTCAAGAGCATCATTTTGCTCACTCTAAGAGTCTCATAAATGTCTCTTTAGAGGTCATGATGTTCACTGTCTCACATGTTCATTCTAATTTAGGGATCATTTTCTAAAGGGTAGAAGTTGACTAGGGATTTGCACAATTTCTCTCGTATATTATGTTAAACTGTGGGAAATATGTCCAAAGGAAGTTACAGATTTGAAAGGCTTACTCTCACCTCTCAGTAATTGAATAAAATACTGGGGTAGTTGAAGTTTAATGAAACCAGAAAACAGAATGACAAAGTAACTCTCACTGTGAAACGACATGTTCTTGGGATTCGCGATAATTTTGTTTGCTGTGATCATACTTTGGTGAGCACTGACAACACTATTGTTGTTTTCTTTTTTCTCCTAGAGCTGAAATGAGAAAATGTTGTCTCTGCTATGTTTGCTAAAAATTTTCAAGTCTTTGAGTTTTCTTGGTTTGAGAGGAATAGCTATACATGGAACCCAAGGCAGCTGCCAACATTTACTGTTTGTAAAAGTCTTTTGTGATGTTGGATATTACACAATCCATTCTGTTCCTTAGCTTGAGTCATTTCAGGCAGAATTTTCAAAATAAGTCAGCTGATCTACTGAGTTGGCAGTTCTTATGTTTTGATATAGTACCATAACCTACATTAATAAACTAACCGGTGCCTAGCAAGAGGGTAGTAGATATGTCGAGGCACAACAGAAGCAAACATAAAAAGCCCTTTCTACCTATGAACCATTAAGGAATTTATGGAAACAAGTCTGCCTCACTGAAAATGTCTTCCTGTGCTTAGGGTCATTATTGTTCAGTAAAACAGATATGATTGATTACATGGACCAAGTTTTGCCTTGCCCCTAGGTCAACTCTAATTTGGGTTGTTAGATCTTTTAAAGGTATATGATTATCTGCAGAACTCAAAGGGGAAAGGTGAATGAACTCTTTTGGCCATGATTAAATGGAGAGACGTTTTTTAGTAGACTCAATCTTAGGTGTCTAGAAAAGAGAGAAAGAAAGCTGAATGCAGTTTGCTATATTGCTTTTTCAGCCATGAAGTCTTTAACTTATCCATTGTAGTTTCATGAAACTATAACTACACAGTGATTAGGATGATTAAACCAAAATCAAAAGTACCAACTACCTGTTCCAATGCTGAGAAGGAAGAAAGCTTGTAAATGATGCTAATACTCCTACCATTGCCCCAATGGGAAAGTTAGGTGTGTTCTTAAAATGATCAACTTGAAACTACTGTGCTATTCAGTATTTCATCCCATTTAATATGAAAGATGAATGAATACAAATAAGTACAAATACTTGGAAACAAATATACATATATTTACTTGCAGAAGTCAAAAATTGGAAAGCAAAATGTCTCTCAAAAGGGTAGACACAAACAAGTTATTTGTACACCAATCTGATAAATTATTAATTGTCAAGCAAAAGATTTGAATACATGAAATGAAAGAGAAGACTCTTAAAATATCTATATGTCCATTGATGAAAACCAAACAAAACTGATCTTTCCTGACATAAAACAACAGAGGGGGTTGCATGCAGGTGGGGTATAAGAAGCATAGGAAGGTTGTAGAGGACACTTTGGAATGTCATGCTTACTATCTTTTTGGAGATAATAGTTTTGTAGGCATGGACATATATATAACCAAACTAATTAACTTAATGTAAAATATATATTTCACTGAATACCAATTATTCTTCAAGGAACTTAAAAACAAATGAACGAATCTGAAATTTTTTTGAGTTTTTTTTATATATTTTTATGAAATGGTTAGAATGGATTTTACTCTGATATAGAGCATAGCATGATAATCTCTGGTGTCCATATTCACATATGTAGTTATGAAAGCCTAAAAAGATAAAACAAGTGTTCTTGCCACAACATTGGCAATAAGAATGCAGTTGTGAATATGTTTGTAGTATTATTGGCTGTCTAAAATCTTTCAATAATCAACCAGTAATGTTATCCAAAGACAAAGTCTTCTTTTATCTTCCTGAGTTTCTCTACAATTTCAGAAGAGCCTCTAAGGAGATTGTTTTCTGAAGAAGCCAACTTCAATACCTCATCTCACTGCGAACCCAACACTATATCCACATTTTTAAACCATGTGGCCTCATTTCCAGTGGCACTGATAAATAAAGTCTAAATTGGCTCAAGATTGACATTTCAATCAGGCCAACAGATTCTGATGCAAATGATTGACATAGTGAATTTGAGCTCTCAGACTATAAATCACATTGGTGAGTGTCTTGAGGAATACATCCTTTGCTAATGCTTATTCTGTAGGGATGGGGATCTGCATATCTAATAAATTCCTTGCATGATGTACATGCTAGGTCCTATGTGATAGCTCTCCATAATAAGACCACATACGTACATCCTGGATCTCGTGTGACATCTCCCCATAAAAACGTTACAGAAGTTTGAAAATTGACTTTGTACCTAAGTGACACATATGATGGAGAATGTTTCCAAAAGAGATGAACTTATGAACAGTGACTTCAATTCCTTGCTTTTCCTGCTGCATCTTATCCCTGACCTGGCTTTCTATGATAGTTGATAAAGCTACAACTAATAATTCGTGGTTTAATAAGTCCTCCATGCCTTGACTTTAGGATGCTGTTTATGATCGTGACTGGCACCACTATAGACAGAGTGAATCTAAATACTGTCTCTTTTTTTCTGTAAATAAAGTATTATTAAACACTTCATATCCATTATTATCATATATCCAGTGACTTCTTTCCAACTACAATGGCAGAGTTGGGTGTTGGCCAATGATACCACATGGCCCACAATGGCTTAACATAGTTGACTAAACATTTACTTTTTTAAAAAAATTATGACACTCCATAGTATACTATGCTTCTTTTTCTTGAACTGGCACAAAACTATCCACAGTAGAAATTATGGCAATTCTACAGATTTCATGATTTTCCTTTCTCTGTCCTATAACTGAATGGACCTCATTCTCTGTTGCCAATTTACTTACTTATATACTTGTTTTGCATGCTGCTGAAGATGTAGGTACTCACTTGCCAAGCTAATAAGAAGAGAGAAAAATCATTTTACATTTGGTCATACAGAGGTCTTTGTGAAGAATCTGGGAATTATGTCTGGTATTGAAAATAGACACATCCAATTTTAAAGCAATAACCAATAGCAAAGAGAATGAATTTATAACTAAGTTGAGGGAGGTCAGAGCACTCAAAATTTAGTCAAGTGAATGCCTGTGAACCAGACTGGAATGTTGACACAGGTCAGTAGGATACAGGGTGAGATGTCAAAGGTTATTGAGAGATTTCTTAACTCTGTGTTGCTTCAAACATTCTCCGAAGCCCCAGGACCACACAATCAGCATCTACATTTGCACATCTTTATGCTGTATACATACAAGTTAACATTTGAAAGACAAGAACCAAGGGACTCATGAGCATGCATTAAGCTGGGCTTCCAGAAGATCCTAGCCTTCATCCCCAACTGGGTGACCTTCCACAGGCAGACACCAAACCAAGACACTATAGCTGATGCCAAGAACTGCTTGCTAACAAGACCCTGATACAGCTGTCTCCTGAGAGGCTCTGCCAGCTCCTGAGCAATACAGATGCGGATGCTCATAGCCAACCATCGGACTAAGCACAGGGACCCCAATGGGTGGGGAAGCACCCTCATAGAAGCAGAGTAAGTGCTGGGATAGGGAGATTGCTGAGGGGAAACCAAAAAAGGGGATATTTGAAATGTAAATAAATAAGATAACTAATTTTTTAAAAAAGAGGAAAAAATAAGAATTAAAAAACATAATCCCCATGCTTCAGTTTCTTCATGCGAACTAGTGGGCTCTAAACTTTACAACTCTCCAACTCCATTCCTTCCTCCACTGGACTTCAGCTGAAAGGAGAATGTGATACAGTTATGTTTTTTAGGGTCTAGTCTAAGGAAGGTCTCATGAAGAACTGGTGGTGGGAGGAAGCAGAAAGAAAAAAAAACACCTGGAACTTCAGATAAAAAGAGTGTTGCTTTTAAATGATCAGACTATTGAAAGGATTTTGTGATACAAAATAAATTACCAGTACAGATACCTTCTTAATAAAAGAACCATATTCCATTATGCCTGTTTTTATTAGTACTTTTATTAGTTGCATTAACCTATATGACACAGTTCATACAAAGCGAGCAGTGGTGATGGATGCAGGGAGAACCTCTGCATATCCAGCAGAAACGAAGACATCTCAGCAACTCCAGTGTTAATTGGAAAAAGTTACAAAATGGATTGCTGTTGGGCTGTAGGCATTCCTCTAAGATGGTTGATATCTTTGTTTAAATTATTGCTGCAAAAATCTTGCAGCCTTGAAACAAGTCGTCATCCCTCACTCCCTCAAAAGTAATTATGATATCAACATTGCCAAAGGCACTAAATGATTTTATTTTACGTTTTTATTTATTTTCATTTAGTATCTCTATGCACATGCCTGCCATGGTGCACATATAGAGGTCAGAGGGCAACCCTCAGGTGTCAGTTTTCTCCTTTCCCATGTGGGTCCTGGGGATAGATCTCAGGTCCTCAGGTTTGACAGAAAGAGTTTTTACCCATGGAGTCATGTTGCTAACCCCCCAAAACATGAAATGATTTTTTAAAAGCATGTACAAGTTGACAAAATACTGATATTTTTATTCCCAAGGACAACATTTATTTTTGTGTATTATTTTTTTCTAATGACCCATTGGGAGAATTTATAACCTGTCTTTTTTACTTTTTAAAGATATTTTTATACTAAAAATGTTTCTCCAATCCACGGTAAGTGTCTTTGACCATCTTTTCCAGATAAATACAGAGCGAGCGTCTGTCTACTTGAATCGATTGAATTCAATCGGTTCAGTTCAGGATCTTTTATTTATGTCCATCCACATTTAAAATAAATAAGGTTAATACTGATAGAACACAGTCGTGTGAGTCTTAGAAGGGCCTAGTTTTTTTCATTACATCTCTTTTGTTTCCTCTTGCTTAGCAAATCAGATGCTAGATATATTTTGATTAGTTTGTACTTTAATGGATCATGTATGGAGGGTCCACCTTTCACACTGGGGCCATTAATTTTTCTTGAGTCTGATGGCAAAAACAGGTAGAGCTTTTTGTGTGTGCTGATTGAAAAGTGATGGATTATTTTCATGTGGTAAGGGACAATGTTTTCTTTAGCACAGCAGGATATGATGTTTGCAAGGTATAACAGTGAAATATTATGCATATCTGCTGCTGGCCGCCTGCCAGAAATGTAACAGCAAAACAGGAGAGATTCTGAATTTGAATCTTAAAAGCAGTGCAACCTACAAAGCAGCTAATGAGCCATTCTAAGCAGAAAAAGCATCTGTGCTAATAGATGATGCTTGCCACGCATGCTCGCATTTAACAGAATGGTAAATAATTATTCATTTAAATGTTGCCTTGAACTTTATTTTAAGAAAAAAAAGAAAGAGGTAGAGAGAGATTTATTTCCTAGTCATTTCCAATAGGCACTGTTGCACGGATTTTTTTTTCCTCCTAATTCAGAGACCCATAGTATTTCCGTCCTAGTGAAGGTAGGGTCATTTTCCAAATAGTTTTTCTCTCATTCTGCCTGGATAATTCAAAGAAAAGTTTACTTCTCTGTTTCGCTTAGTGTTTAAAAGTTGCCTTTTCAAATGAGTAGGATCATTGAACAGCTTTGAAATATCATACAAAATAAATATATGCCTGTGGATTTTAAAGATAAGGAAAGGTACGTTTGAGTTTTGTGGATGTCTTGGGCCTCTTTGTTTGCAAAGTCAAATATCTGGTGATGGGTCTCTATTCACCACAGCGAATTGTATTCTTGTCTTGGTAAACTCTCACTGGATTAAAGGAAATAATTCATCCATTCACTCACATCACACATAAGAACTGTTTGAGTTCTTAGAAAGTTGAAGCCTTCTTTTCCGAACCTTTAAATTTTATTTTATTTAGAACCAAGATGTTTTTTCAGTGGTTATTTTAAAAAGGTTGAATCTAGCAGAGCATTTACTCAGTGTGAATTGAGAACTACACAGTCAGTCTGAAAAATATACTTGATGTTACTGACCCCTTCTAACAGAGAAATTTAATGGGAGGAGATATCTGCAATACCGTGATGCTTTGTGCTATTTCGTATTACTGTATTTCACTCTGAGTTTTCAAGGTAGTGTTGACTTTAACTCATGGACTTTGCTATTTTAGATCATAATGATCTAGTGATTCGGGGAATTGAGCCAATACTCAGCCTTCAAGACACAGTGAGCAGCAGAGAACAGAGAGAAGCCCTGTGTGTTGCTGTCTTATTCATTAAAGTCTTAACAAGGGCTGCTAATTTTCCTCCTGTGCCTCTGTGTCCGTCTTCCTGAAGGCTACACTGACTTTTCCTGGCCCCAGGACATGCAAGAGGTCTTCAAAAGTTTGTTTTTGTGGCCACAGCCTAGTCTGTAGCCAAAGTCCTAGGGACATGCTAGGGTGGCCTACTCACTAAAACTCCACAGCTTATTTTCTAGATGACTTTGTTTTAAATGCCATGCTTCTTAGAATTACGTTCCATTTGCTGAACACCTTAAATAATAAATTATCTAAAGGAATCCAATGGTCATGCATCCCATATGGTAATCAGCTGACAATATCTCAAAGTCTTTATTTATTTATTTTTAAATGAAGCCTCGTAAAATATGCAAAAGAATGTGATATCAAGTTAGATATTGTTTTTTGAGATTACCATGTAGCACTCACACAGGGTAGAAAGTGCATTCCGGATTTAAAAAACAAAGTCAACCCTTTAAGGCTATCTATATATTTGACTTGTGTGAATTTGAACCTAGTTTCTCAAAATGATTTTTAAAAAATCATTTATGTTAAAAAGTTTATCTAGAAATCAAAACCCAGAAACCCTGAAAAGAACATATTGGTTAAAAAAAAAAAAAGAGTTGAGCGAATATATTTCTACACACAGGAGGTCCAGCCAACTGTTGAAATCAACTGTTGAAATATTTAAACATCAAAGAAATGTGCAAGCTACGTTAGAATCTATATTTTTAAAATACTAAGAGTGACATTTAGGACACATTGAAATGAAAAGACAATATGGAGACTTTCAGAGATACAAATAAAAATTGATTGTGGCTAAACTGTCATTTTCATTGAAAATATTTTTTTTTAATGAGGAAAGAGAGGAAAGGGGGAAGGGGCAGGAATGTCGTCCTTTTGTTAGTATCAGTGAAGTGTTAATGTATTAAATTAAGATTATAAAGTGTTTGTTAATATAACTGAAAACATGAAGTACATAATTTACCTTTCATATACATTTATTGTGTCTGTAGATGTAAAAAGCTGGACAAATCTGCCTTGTGTGCAGCTTCTGGTTTTCTGCTCCAGGATCTGCACTTTGTTGAGCGCGTCTCTTTTGGGCAATCTCTAGTGTTCTATGTTCCTGTGCTTCTTGTGTAGCTGTGCTGTTCAGCGCTCAGTTCTGCTCCACCTCAGTCAGCCTATACATTCCAACGGCTTCACATCCATCTTCCCCCTCGGTCTTCATTTGGCCTCTGACACATTCTTAATTGAAACTAATATATTTTAAATATATATTATACATTATATACATTAAATATATATGTATATATAATGTAACACATATATCTTTTCATATTTTAAATTTTTCGGAGGTAAAGATTCCATTTTAGAGCATAATAAATATACAAAATAACTACAATAACTAGAGATGTTATTAAGTTGATGCCTAGTTAACACTGATAATGATAAGACTGTTCCTGCTTCTTAGCATTTTATAATATACTTGGGATTATTAGTCAAAGCTTGAATCTAAGAAATTCACAGGTTCAAATTTTACACTGTGAAGTTAAAATGAAGCAGCTCATGAACTCTGTATGTTATTACTATATAAGCACATTTTGTCATTGAGTAATTGGATGCCTTAGGTTTGTCAAATATACTCTGCACAAAACTAAAAGAGTTTGAAAGTAAGAAAGACAATTACAGAGCCAGAGCCAGGCAGATCACTGTGAGTTCAAAGCCAGCCTGGTCATACCTAGTTACAGGACAATGAGAGCTACATGGTAAGACCTTATCTTTAAAACAAGAGAAAGAAAGATGGAAGAAAGAAAGAAAGAAAGAAAGAAAGAAAGAAAGAAAGAAAGAAAGAAAGAAAGAAAGAGAGAGACAGAGAGAGAGAAGGAGGGAGGGAGGGAGGAAGGAAGGAAGGGAGAGAGAGAGAGAGAGAGCAAGGAAGGAAGGAAGGAAGGAAGATAAGAAGGAAGGAAGGAAGGAAGGAAGGAAGGAAGGAAGGAAGGAAGGAAGGAGTTATAATTCTGTTTTGTGTTTGTGATTATAAAACATTTAAATAAATAATATTTCTGAAGCTAAATTTAGATTTGAATTGACAATCATTTTCTAAAAGTAATTTTCAATTATATGTCACAATTATGCTTTTCCTCTGTCAGAAAACAAAACAAAACAAAACTGTGCATATTCTCAATGTGTTAAAAGTTTTTTCTAAAATGTTCTTGACATGTTCACTTTTACCAAAATATTTTATAATTCATTAAAATTTGAATTTTCCTTTAAGACAGTCATTTCCCTTGGATTCCAGAAAATTACAATGACTTTGATTAGATTAAATATTCACTTGTGTCATTAAAATCACTGTGAAAACAAACAGACCTATTCAAATATATAAAACCTTTGGAAGAGACTGGATTCTGCAATGTAAAGCAAGGGTGAAATTCTGGCTGATTTAATTTAAATTTTAACTGATTTTAAAATGCCGTCTTCTTTAGAGATGGAGTTTTTAAAAGTTGATTCTAAAAACTGACAGATCTTTTATGAATATTTGGGAAATTATCTTTAGCTTTTGTTGTAGCCCAGCGAAAATGCAAAAAGAATCATAATCTGCATTTTGGAAATCAGTGTGGTGATATAACCGAATCCCTTGGAAAGAACAGACGGAAAATGGTAGCTATTATTAATTTAGAAAGACAAAGCAAAGCCCAACATTTCAGTAATGTGGAGAGTTGTGTGCTCTTGGAGGAGAGAGGGCTTTGTAATTAGATTTTGAAGTAATTTAGAAGGCGAGATAAGACGTAATGGTTGTGTATTAGAGGTTAGAATGACAACAGAAACCCATAATGTGAGGGTTCATTGAACTGGGGGGGAATACAACAAAGAAAAGCAGCCTTAAAGGAAGATGGCCTGAGCAGGAAGCAACAAGGTGACTATGGGGAGGCCAGGAGGAAGCATTCTGAGTGGGCAGGACAGTCAGTAGCTGGAGCTGCAACTAGGCAGACAGCAGGAGGCTGCTCCTTTCTGCATTCACCTCTCCCGCCACCCCAAACACACACACACCCTTCTTCCTACTGAAGAGTTCTTCCCCTGTCTTCTCACCTGTCAGTCATCACCTTGGCTCCTCGGCCCTTTCAGCTGCTGGCTCCCAGGTTCTCTGAGGAGATGTCCTGTGACAGTGACTAAGCTCTCCCATCAGCAGCCATGCACTCAGAGAGCCAGGGCAGCCGGCCAGACCTGCCTATCCACATCTGTGAAAGCTCACACTCTTAGCACACTGTGGAAGACAAAGACGACTCAAACACGAAAATGAAATCCTCCTGTCTTTACAGCTCACCAATATTCAGTTCAAGTCTTGGGCAAGTAAAAAATAACTTATCATCTTTATTTTTAAAAATCTCTTTGCAAAGGACACAGTCTCCTAAGCTCCAGATCCCAAGAGAGGCATCGGGTGAGTGGCTATTTTGGAACAAATAATTCATGTATTGGCATTGGCCAGAAGAGCTGGCTTCTACAATCAGAGGGCTGTGTTTCTGGCTGGTGGGCTGTTTCCTGCAGGACTGAATTGCTTCCCCGTTGCCAGCACTTGGCTACCCCCTGCTGGGCAGGAAGCTAAGGGCCTGCAGATCACAGCATTATGCTCTAGGGTCATCTCCCTGCAAGGCCTGGGACAGAATCCACTTACTTCCTGTCAAATTGTTATCACACATTCTTGACATGAGGCTGAAGTGTGAAGTTACCGTCCAGTGCCTAAGAGGTGTTAAATATTTTTCCTCCTTCCTTTCAAGCTCTTTGTATGCCGGTTTAAGCAGAACCAATCTATTTAATTTTTTTTTGTACGTGTGTGACTATGAGTTTATTAAAAGCACACCCATAACTTGTAAAATAAAATGATGGAATGCTTTGTTTAGTGTGTTAAGTGTGCTTGCTTAAACCCTATTTCTAAGCCTTCAGTGAGTGAGTCCTTTCATCACGGGCAGAAGACATGGGTTGTGCTATGAAGAAACAACTAGGCTTGGTCGAGCAGCCTGGAGTGAAGCCTGGTCCGGAGCCTTCTTCTCAAACCTGCTTTTCCAACACTGAAAAAACACAAAACAAAACAAAAAACAGACAGACAGACAAACAAAACCAAAAAAAAAAATAGCCACATAACGAAGCAGACTTTGGCAAATATAAGATGTGAAAATCAAGTTTAATCAGATAAAGTTTTTAAATACAGATGAATGCATTTGAATTGTCTTTCAAACTATTTTAACGAAACCCAAACTGAAGGAAATTTGCTGCTGTCATTGTAACGCATATACATTGTTAAGACAGTTAGGAAACCTCAGACACATTTGGAAGATACAACTTAAAGGTGACTTTAAAACAAAAAATAAGTAAAATGCAAATAAGAGGGGATTAGATGGCATCAGTGACAGGCCGGAACATATAAACAGAGGGAGCTTTCGGTGATCCAGTGGCCCAAGTGTCTCTTTGAGACTCCTACAGTTCTTATTCTGACACAGGTTTTTTAGTTCACTCATTTTGCAGATGAGGCAAACATGGGGCAAACAGAATAAGCAAGCAAGAGCCTCCTATGCAGCAGCAGATTGATAGACAGCTTCTGTTTACACAAGACACAAAAGTAAGGACACAACATCTAAAGGTACAGCAACCCTTGTGCTTACCCATGTAAAGTTAGGACCCAAATCTAATCACTAACAAACATACAAATGAGGAGAAGTCTTCTAGCTTCATTGTGCAAGTGTCAGAACACTCAAACTCTACATCATAGGCAACGACAGAAGTAAATATTAATATTTCTTTTTGTTGGAAAAGAGTAAACAGGTGAAGATTTTTATTAAATTTCTAGCTCTGTGGGTCCTATGTTGTGGCTCAAGTTAAGGCTGACACTATTTCCAAATGAGGTTGGCTCCTGATGCCTTCAGCCAGTCAAAGCAGGTAAAAGAACTAACTTGAGTTTTTTTTTTTACTTTACCAGAAGAGGAGTCAGATCTCAAGGATGCGGAACATAATTCAACCTTTTCATAATTGTAAGGTCTCATGATTTTTTTGGTGACCCGTGTTCTTGTTCATGTCCAGGTATTTGGTGATGAACAGGGTTGGGCGTAAAACACAAAAGTCTATTCCTCGTGTAGGGAAGGTGACCCTGAAATTAAATAACCCAGCTCTGCTTGCCCACTTAGAAACTTTAAGTCTGCCTTCCTATGAGATTCTTCCAGATGAAAATCGGTACTTTAATCTCAATCTCTCCTCAGCAAATTGAGTGATTTCCTTTCTCCAGCTCCCGGCAATCTGTTGGTCCTGACTCCTTTCTTCTTTGAGTTCTTTCATCTTTCCATTTTCCTGGAAAACTCATCACCTGTTTTTTTTTTCTTTTTTGTTCTCAAGAATTTCCTTACAATACATTCATCACCCTTGAGATGGCTGGGAGCTTGCATGTGTTGCTATTCTTCCCTGAGCTATGGGAAGTATAAAATAAGATAGTGACCCCACCGTAAACTGCAGTATATTCTTAGAAAAAAAGCATCTGAAACTAATAGTAAACAACAGAATACGAACAAAATTTAAGTGATAAAATCATGACAATGAAAGATAATGAACGTCAAAGAGAAAAGGGAGAGGAAGAGATCACTCAGACAATGATGACAAGAGGATACATTTTGAGTGAACTAGTAATAGAAAACATGATTTGGCTGACCTGTATCAGATGCTATTCTAAATACTTTTGTATGTGTGATTTTTGTTAAATCTCCTTAGTAATCCTATGAGCCAGGTATTATTTCTGTTCAGGTGAGACCGTGACCATACCACACGCCAGAGTTCAGGATTGCAGAGTCTAAGACAGACTAACCATCCTGAATTGTACAAGAAAAGGTATATAAGGTAGGCTTCTGTTGCTTGCTACCATGCTTACAGAAACAGCATATGAAAGGAAAGATTCCTTTTGGCTCATGGTTCCAGAAGGATGGAAAATCGGGATTTATGATGGGTGTTCTTCACATGGTGGAACGAGGTATGGCCTTCAAGACCCTCCTCTAGTGACCTGCTTCAGACAGACAGACTCTACCTCATAAAGGTTCTACAGCCTCACAAGTTGACACATCTGTTGAGGAACACAAAGACAGGGATTGGAGTCAACATGTTGCATCCATTTTTGACATTGTAGATTGCTTATTTTCCTGAGGGAGGAAGTTATTTCTATTCAACCTAGGTGGAGAGGACAATGACAGACACAAGAATGCATCCAGGTAGCTCTTGGCAAATTAATGAGGTTACTACTTATAGGATCATGAATGACTCCAGAAGCTTTATCACCAAAAATTGCCACCCCACACATGAAAGCCATGCCATGGAATCTTATGTATAAATTATAAGTAGATATAGTACTAAAAATTACTGCTTGCAGTAGGTCTCTGTGGTGGCAGCAGGCAAGAGCAACAGCATACGACACTGTCTAGCTTTATAGTCCTCATGCAAACTTTGGGGGTCAAGTCCCTTAACTCTCGCGTCGACCTAGGAATTCAAGGTTTAACAGATTTAAGCTTTTAATAGTAGCTGGTATTATAGCTCTTGGCCCTAAGGATGGGACAGTTTTCTCAACCTCTTCTAGTAACCAATGTCAACAGGTTCTATTCTTTGTCTACATATAGCTTTTAATATGTCTTTGGTGTTAGCTCTCTTGCTGGTTCTCTGATTCCAGAACCCTTGCTCTTCCTGCTCCAGTTTCTCAGTAGCTGCTGCTTCACTGACAATTGGATGAGTACTGTGTCGCTCTCAGAGCTTGGGCTATCACTGCTTCTGTTGGGATGCCTGTTCTGTCGACTCTGCTGCTGTGGCTGATGTTATCCTTTGAGGGACCAGGTTCAGTCCATGCTTAAAGTAGCAAGAAGAGACTGCTTGAGAGAAACGTTTCACTGAGCCTACATTGCAACATCAAGGGAAGAAACACAAAAGTGTTTGGAGATGACCCACGAAGTATCTAAGCACCCTGCATAGATAGCAAGAGGCCAGATCTTTAGAGGAATCACTGCACACCCGAGGCACAAATAGAGGCTTGTACTTACACCAATCAAAGCCTTGATTCTTTAGCGTCAATGACAACAGCCCCATCCCACACCCAGTAGACTACCATGAGAAGTACTCTTCATCTGGAGATAGCTTCAAGGTCAACTAGAATTCAACCATGTTTTTGGTCTCAAAAAGTCTGGTGCAAACTATTTGAAGCATTCCTAGCTGCCGCTGTGCCTTCAGGTTATCATCTCTGATTACTGTTTGGTTTTCTTAGGGATTCTGTGGCGTTTCAAGACAACTGATGCTGGCATAAGATGCTGCTCCGGCTGGTTGACTGTGTTAGCAATCAGGGACATCCATGGACAACTAAAAGCGACTTCGCACCAATCAGGTATTTTTACAGCCAGCTTTCAAGGGAACCTGTGACAAGACACATCATCTCTAGCTGCCCAAGATGTGACACTGTCACTCCTGTCTCGTGCCTTTGTGCATACTCCACAGCCCCAATAAACATCAGCAAAGGAATCAAACAGTTGTTAGGAGGTCAAATTGCCCCATAGCTTAATGTCTTTGTTATTTATAGGAAACTTAACATTAGTAAGTATGCTTATAATAAAGGCAAAGACCCATTTTTTTCACTCTAATAGACTGACCTCTTCCCCATTCCCCAGGGAGAGATGAGTCCTAATACTATCTCAATATTAAAAAATACCCAAGTCTCTACGTTACTCCTTTGAAAGCTCCTAAAATTTGGTTGAAAAAACATATGTGTAATTATTTCAATAAGCCTCCCACGTCATTTTAATTCATGAGCCACATCCAGGCCCTGCTTCTACTCTTCTTGAGTTTTTAAATTTAAAAGTATTTGTTTAATTTTATGTGCATATGTGTGTTTTTAAGTATATGTGTGCTCATGGAACTCCTGAAGGTCAGAAGAGGAATTGGATCTCCTGGAGCTGGAGTTATAGATGTTCGTGAGTCAACATGAGGATGCTGGGAACTGAACCCAGGTCAGCTACAAGAGCAGTAAGGAATCATAACTGCTGTGCTATCTCTCCAGCCCCCACACTCCTTTGAACAAGAAAACACAGTAAAGTGTTTGCGTTGACTTTCACTGTGTAAAACCTACATTTGTCCTTGGGAGAGGCTATGGCTGGCTTAATCTGTTGCCAGTCATTTCTTGTCAATCATGCACGGAGTGATAAAGATGTAGTCGCCTTCTCTACATAAAGCCACATTTGCCAAATAGTTAATCTCCACAGAGATGTTAAGAAACCATTTGGTTCCTGGGTAGGTCTCCACAAGAAACACATCTGACCCATGAATCAGAATTTTTATCCAAGAGATGCGTTTCTACCCAGGATTCTGTCTTTATTTAGCTATGTTCTTTACACTGGGTGAAAGATGAAGTTGGGTACTTCAAAAGAAAGAAAGTATAAACACAGAAGACTCTTGAGAAAATCACTTCCATTTACCCATTGTCATGTGTGTAATCCAAATACAAGTTATCTTTGACATTGGAATGGAATGGCACTTTTTTTTTTATAAGTGTTTATTGAGAACACACTATCCATACCAGGCTTTCATTTTCACAGTCTTTAAGTGACTTCATCTACTTGAAAGAGAAAAAGGAGACTATAATATACAATGTAGATTTTCTATCTTTACTAGTTATTAGCAAGGTAACTTTTCTCTGCATCATTTTTCTAATTTCCATGAGGATGAAATAGACTCTTTATTTGTAAACCTGTCTGCATAGTGGTTAACATGTAGAAATTACTTTACCTCATGGAATAACATAGACAGAAGTCACATTCTTATGGAGAAGAAGGTCACACATAATTCCGAATGTGTATAATCAAGGATTAACTACATAACTCGAATAATTCTAGATTTGCGAGTATCATTCCATGCCCTTCCCCATGTAATGCCTATTAAAAGGGCCCCTCCAAAGTTACTTGCTTCTATGCTTAGTGAACTCCATGGCTTGTGGTAACACGATCCATCATGAGATGCTTCAATAAGCTGACATTTTCCACATGTAAATCCTGCACTTTGTAATGCAAGAACAATTACTTTTATGGATAAAACCTTTCCAATCCACCATTTCAAATCCTTGTCTTGCCATGTCATAGTCAAAACATCTGTCTATTAAATCCAATGTAAAGTATACTAAACCAAGTGTATTTGCTTGAGAACATCTGCTTCTTTCTACTGGTATGAGAACTATTCTAAATTAAATGGGTTCGGTCTGCAGGGCTTTTACAAAAACGTTTTAGTCATCTTCATGGGGATTATCAAGTAGCCCACAGTTTTGACTGTCATCTCAGGTTCAAATAAAATTCAGAGTTCAGTAAAGGACTCAACCAAACGATGCAATAATAAAAGCTACAGTATGAAGTATACAATCTTTCTCCATGATACTTTTATATAAAATGTTTGATACACTGATTTAAGTCATTGTATGGATGTACTATGATGAAATCCTTTATAATGAGTTGCCTATATTTTTAACATGCTTCTCTGGGTCAGCACCAGTAACAAAGTGGCTTTGCTGTTCTTCCCACAGAAATGAAGTCTGTTACCCTACTCTTTGATATGCCCTAGCTTTATGACTTGTTTTGGACTATATAATATGACAGAAGTAATTTTCTGTTGTTTTGGACCTGGCCTGCTTTAGCACCAGAATCCTGCTGTGACTTGGATATAAAATGTTCCCCACAGACTCATGTGACTGAGGCTTAATTGTCAGATGACAGGACTTTGGAAATTTTAACTAGACCATGAAGCTTCTGGCTTCATGAATGTGATAAACAGAGTAATAATTTTGTTTAGATTTTTTTAAATTAATCTGTTCTTTGACAATTTCATGCATGTAGACAATACATTTTTAAGGTTTATAAACTTTATTATTTAAAAACTTATAGATAAATAAAAACATCACACACCAAAATTAACCAGACCCAAAGTCTAAATAATTTAACGAACAGCATACATACAGTTAGAATGTACAGGCAAAACAGAGGCTGCAGAGCTTCGCATTCAATGTTACACTTTTGTTATGAGATATTTTTTATAAACTCATCTACCACCAAAAACAACAATGCATAAGAGAATTAGAACTAAAAACATCAGCTTTACACTCTAATTATCCTAGCCCCTACTTTTTCTCTTCTCATTCTTAACCCCTCACACTCCCTGTACCCCACAGATCCCATTTTAGAATTCTTATAGTTTTGTTTTGTATGGTTTTGTTTTGTTTTGTTTTGTTTTGTGATTCAGTGAGTTTAACCATGTCCCTCTATGGCAAGGGTGAGATGGGGATAGGGAAGGAATAATATGTTGGACCTTGCTGGTCTGAGTACACAAATGAGAAAATGGAGTCATGATTTAATGGCTCTTTTGGAAACTTGTGGAAATTTCAGAGACAAAGCCTACTTAGATGAGATGAGTCACTTTGAATTTATCTTTGAAGGGCATAGCTTATGCCTAGACCCCTTGGTCTTTCCTCTGTTCACAATGAGGTATGCTGTTATGTTGCAGTGTCTTCTTATGCCCCTATGCCTTGTTTTGCAATAGGAACAGCAGCAGTGAAATCAACTGGTCATGGACACTGAGTCAAAATAAATCATTCCTTTTTTAAAGATGCTTGTACCAGATATTTCATAGTGATGGAAAACAAATTAACACAGAGCCC
This sequence comes from Grammomys surdaster, assembly GCF_004785775.1. Taxonomy (NCBI): domain Eukaryota; kingdom Metazoa; phylum Chordata; class Mammalia; order Rodentia; family Muridae; genus Grammomys; species Grammomys surdaster. The sequence goes on from NW_021604569.1 coordinate 11,643,735, forward strand.
CACTGATAGCCTAAGATCCTTAGACTATCTCAGTGGAGAAATAGGTCATATAGGGGAAAAGGGGCACCTAGAGGGTGAAAATCCACACAGAAGGATAGTCCCATGCCAATCTATCTCTAGACCTGTCCATGTACAACAGAGATTGATGGACTTTTCTAAGATTTGCCCCAACTTTTCACCCAATGTACAGTCATGAATGACATGATATAGTTGTTATATTTAACTACTGGAATTTTGCAGCTTCTATTATCAGAATGTAAGAAATATACTTTTTTTTTTTACTCTTACAAACCTTAGATTAGCTCTCTGAAATAATAATTCCCTGGGAAACATGGAATTTAAAATAAAGGAAACTTATGATAGAATTGGATTGAATTTATATTTGATATTTCACAAACCACAGTTGGTGAATTGACACCGCATAACTAGCAACTATGTCATGAAACTCTCTCCCTTCTCAAGCTTCTATGGATTACAGGGGAAACAAAAGAAGCTTTGAGTATAACATTAATGTTCTCATTCAGAGTATAAGTCAGGTCACCTTTCAATGTTACCAAGAAAAACTATAATTTCCCAATAATCCAAAACCCCTTTGTTAGGCCTGAGAAACAGTAGCATTAAGCCTGATATAATTTCCAGGAAAGTCTAAACCATTTCTATTGTAACAGAATGATGACTTTCTTGTATTAATGGAAATAAGTGTGCTAAGTATTGTCTCTTTAAAGAGTTAGACTCTCATAGAATCTCACAGCTGCAAAGAAGCTTAGAAGATGTCTGGTCATGGCTTCCAATACGGTCTCTAACAGATGATATCCCAGGCTTGCTCATATTTACCTAGCCAGCTCACAGCTACAGGGCCAAGTCAGGCATCTGATCCTAGCCCAGTCAGTGTTGTCTTTCAGATATAGCTACAAGCCACAGAGTCATTGCCAAGAGTTTGCAATCTAATATAGGATTTCCCACTACTGGCACTTGGAAAAGAGAAATTATTGTTATTTCTCCTAACATTATAGAGCCATCTTTTAGTTAGTTTGTTTGTTTGTTCAATTGTGTTTTGTAGTCATTTAAAGGTATGCCTCAAGTCTTTCACAAAAGAGAGTAGTGTCCCCCTTCCTAATTTTTTAACTTTAAAATAATTTTTAAAATAGCTTTAAGTGAAGTTTATAAAAAGGACAAAGTAGCATTTGAACTAATGAAATGACTACTTAGTTGGACCAATCTAAGCTCAGTTTCCACTGTATCATTAATGATGTGTGGCTGTATTTGGATTGAGCACCAGTGTGTCCTTCAGTATTGGTCTCCGTGCTTTGCTGCCTTTTACATCTCACCTTGGGCTACATCTAATACGACTGAACCATGGCTATGTGCAACACATGTTTAGGCCTCTAAAGATTTCTCAAGATTAGGTTCTCTAGATTAGGTTCCGTGAGAGTAGAGGTTAGACATTCAATATCTGCCTCTTCAATGCCTACCAAATTCTGGGTTTATGGAAGAGAATCAAGGGTAAAATAATACAACTATTGTGCAAAGGTTATTGCCACCTTTGCCCAGGAGTTATTTTATTTTTCTCTCAACACCCTTGTCTCAAGAAAGTTATCAAGGAAAGAAGTGCACTCTATTCAGAGCATCTAGAGCAGTGTTTGCATTGAAATTATTTGTTTTGATACTTATGTGTTGAATGCACTGAGGTCATGTCTACCATTGCCCTTTCTTAGCCCTCCCACACCCTTCTTAGCTCCCTTCTTGTCAACCATTTCCCATCCTATCCTGAGAGAAAGAGAGAGACAGAGACAGAGACAGAGACAGAGCAAGTTTTGTGCAGATAACTCGAGTTACAGTTACTATGTATTCATAATTGTGATAACCATGTCCAGAAGGCAGCATTTCATGATGTTAGTTATACTCTGACTCTTATAATCTTTCTACCCCCTCTTCCATATGTTCTCTGTGACTTGGATGAGATAATACACACGTCCTGTTTAGTTCTGAGCACTTAACAGTCACTTCTTTTTAGAGCTTTGACCAGTGTGACAATCCACATCAATCATCATCCTCTGAAGGAAGAAGCTTCCCTAACATAGGCTGAATGCAGCACTAATCCACATACACAACATATAAACAATATTTAGGAGGCAGCTTGGCTACAGGTCAATTTATCAAACCATCAGTAGCACATTCACCACTAGAGCCTGTGATCACCCCATAAGCTTTTGACGAGGATGACTATATCAACTATGCATTCTGTTTTGTGGAACAATACTCAGATCCATCAGGAAATGGTTAGTTAACTCTAAAACACTCTTGCCACTATTACACCAGAGGACAAATCAAGATCAAAACTATAGCACGAAGGATCCACTTGCTGGTTGTCTGATAATGACTTTTCTTCCCTATCAACCTGGATAGAATCTTCTGACACTATGAAAGCTAGCCAGAAGGTAGGCCATTTTCACTCAGTTCCCAGCTTAATTTCTCTGTGTCCTGTATTCAAAGAGTACAGTGTCTTCAGAAATAGGAATTTGCCATCTAGTTATTGCAGGTAACAAAGAGTAGGGCAGTAACTTATGTTGTTTGGAAAGTCTCTGGAAGCTCAATAAATATAAGCAAAGATTCTAGAGGGTAGTATCTAACACCTGGCCCTGGGATTTTCATTTAGAAATCTTTGGCCTCTGGGAGCATAGTGATGAACTCATGCAAGGTACCACGATATATTCTCATATTCTCTCCCTCTCTCCCTCTCTCTCTCTCTCTCTCTCTCTCTCTCTCTATCTCTGTCTCTCTCTCTCTCTCTCTCTCTCTCTCTCTCTCTCTCACACACACACACACACATATATACACATATGTGTGTGTGTGCGTGTATATATATATGTGCATCTATACACAGTAGCTCACAGCCACCTATATGTCTTTGACAGGAAGCTAATACTATTTTCTGGCCTCCACAGGCAACAGGCATGCACTTAGTGAATATAAAGCTAGGGAAGCAAACACATATATGCTGAAATCAAAAATAAAAACTCATGTATATATACATACACACATATGTACACACATAAATATCATATACACACACTAAATATATATATATATATATATATATATATATATATATATATATATATAGTTTATACAGTTGTAGGTTTCTACCTTTTAAGAATGATTTCAGAACTCAAGGGCAGTCATAATTTAGATATATAAATAGTGGAAGGCATGGTGTTACCTCAGCGTAGCTATATACCTGAGGATGTTTTTGCAGAGTAGGAGTGCGTGTGTTGACCCTCCATGACTCAGAAGAGATGAAAGAAAACAGAACCCGAGCTGGATTCAGCTAAGTAATAGACATGAGTTTCAAAAATGAAGTCCTCTTCTCTTCCACTGTGAAGTAAATCAGAAAACTCTTGAACTAACCTCTATCAGATTTTTTTTAAGTTAGGTGTTTGCTTCTCTACCAGAAAGCCTTTCTTGGAACATAGTAACAGAGCAGTATGTTTTAACTTGAAATATTCCATAAAGAGCATGCCTTTTCTTGTGAGAACCAGCATATTTTTCCTCTCAGAATGATCTCTGCTTTCATATGCCTAATTAAATTTTAGAGGTCCCCTGCTTAAATAAAGATTTATTAGCTGTTAAAGTTATAGCATAATTCTTCTGCCACCTACAAGCTATCCTTGAACATATTTATAAGCAGACTCATTTATCCACTATAAAAATATGAGTGATTTAATGCTGTTATGTTATTGGTGTCAATTACTCCAAATTCAGCCTCACAACAGAGCTTCTTGAAGATGCTGTCACTTAACTCTCAGAATGTCCATGTGCTTGAAGAAGGAGGGGTCACGAATCTGAACTACTAAGTGTTTGAACTAGTTAAGCTAATGGAAGCAATCACCCTGTTGGGAGCCCTGAAAGCAAGACTAACACAAGGTTGCATGCCTTTCTGTGTACAGACATTGTCACATCATAACAAAAGCCCCCTGAGTGGGCAAATCAATGCAGTGGCATGGAATCGTTGACATGCTCAGAAGAACTCCCTGGACTCATAATCACTGACTATCATATTTTGAAAGAAAATACTGTCAGACCTACAAATTCCCCTTTGTCTTGAATTTTTAGCTGTTACTTCACCAACTCAAAATTTTGGCCACATACCAACAATGCTTAGGATTTTTCAGAAGCATTTAAAAACTCTCAAGGTCCTGTTCAATGAGTGAATTTCTAAGTATCATTTTCAAAGTACCTGCTTCAAAGGGGCATTAATCTAATCAGAACTATAGTTCATGAAATCTCAGGACATGGAGGCTGGGGGTATTGCAGGGATACCAAGAGTTTCAGGCCAGTGTTGGCTCAGTGCATAAAGTACTCGCTGAATCCCTGCACCTCCATACAAAGCTAGGTGTGGTAATCTGTGCCTGTAATCCCAGTGCTGGAGGGGCAGATAGCAGAGGATGCTGGAAGCTTTGTGGCCAGTCATTCTAGCCAATTGTTGAGCTCCATGGCCAGGGTGAGAAGCTAACTCAAAAGAAAAGAAGGAAAAGAGGAAGGGAGGACAGGATAGAGGGAGAAAAGAAGGAAGAAAAGAAGGAAAGAGGAAGGGAGGACAGGATAGAGGGAGAGAAGAGAGGGAGGGAGGGAAGATGGGAAGGGAGAGGGAGAGAGGGAGGGAGGAAGGGGATGGAGGGATGTAGGGAAGGAAGAAAAATGATGTGATTGAGCATTAACTTGCCAGAATTTGATCTACCAGGACTGGACTCTGTTGAAGAATAAAGTCCGAATTACAATTTAGAGTGCGTTCTCTTTACCTGGGCCGGTTCAGTCCTGTGAGTCAAAGGGATATGTTTAGTGCCGTTTAGAGGTCTAGTACCCCTATGTTTTTTAAAATTAAAGAAACCCATGATTGTGTACATGTATAGGTGATTGCACATTAGCCTAAATTTGCAACTTTGAGTGAGAGGGGTATTTTAGCTCCTTATTCTATCCTGGACTCTAAGATTATCCTTTTTCTCTTTCTGCCCCACTCTCTCACCATGCCTCAGTCTCCTTTTCAGACTTTCATACTTAAATAATGAAGTCATCTTCTCTCAGATTTATAACATCTGACAAGGTCAACTTGTTCCTTTGTTTAATGGAAATGCAAAACATTTTTATTTTTTATATTTAAAAAAATATATCTGGTTGAATAAATGAACATTTACTACCACCACTCCCTAAAAATGAGAAAATTGGGTACAAACTGATAGGGTACCTCTGGTTTTCACATAAACATTGATATACATGAATGAACATACAAACATACATACACATGCATGCACATATATAATATACATAGTTGTACACAATGTGTGCACCTCTAAGAGCATGTATATTCATGTGTTATCACAAAATAAAGTACAATATTTAAAAGATATAACTTCTAATTTTTAATTCAAACAAAATTCTCAAGCTGAATTTCTTAACTTCTCAAAACCTTGCTTCAGTTGCCTGCCATACAAATAGAGGATGTACAGATTATAATCATAGGGTACAGACTGACATTCTTCTAGGGCCAGAAATAGAAAAAGGTGACAAAATTTCAGAGTTTCCATTTAATGAATATTTTAGAATCTGTATTGCTACATTCCAGTGACTGTCATCCAAAGGCTTCCCAGGTAATTTTATTTAAAAAAGACAAATTTCTCACACATTTTGTTAGTCAAAAATGTAACTTTAAATAGTAATTTTATATTTTAAATTTTATGAATATGTTTTGTCTTAATTTTAAGTACTGGCGTGGTACTTCTCTGTCAGATTTATGTAACATAATTCTTGCACCTTTTTGTTTCACATTAAATAAGAGGTTTTGAACTGTGCTCTAGTATTTTTATGTCTGTGTTAGCTAGTCGGACATAAACACGCTTTTTACACAGAGATTTTAATACACAGGCCATTTCATCATTACTGATTTGTTTGGGAGCCAAAGGATTTAAATTTTAGGGCACTAGCAAATAGCCCCAAAGCATTAAAGATAAGGGATAATAAATATGCCATTAGAAGCTTTTAAAATATCTTTCATAGCTGATGCCAGCACAAGGTATCAGTGGCTGGAAGAGAGGAAGGCCAGGTGAGGTCAGGCGGAGCTCAAGAAATGCTGGGAAGTTACTGGCTTACAGTTAGCAGAGGCTTTCCTGTGGATCTAATTTATAACTCTAAATCAAAAGCTACACCTGCAAAATAACCACACTGCCTTATTAAAGACTCTTTGACTTTTATTGCCAACTTGTTTTCAGTGTCAGAGAGAAAGGAAGTAGGGAAGCCAGACTGAGATATAGATGAATTTTGGAATTTATCGGGATGTAAACCTTTAATACTGCGTCCCATTCAAAAGAAAACAATTAATGCATGTAAATATGTGTGTTTATGAACATGATTTTTCAGATTTCTTAATCAGGCTATTATAATATCCTTTGAATCATAAAAATAGTTATTAGAATTTCAGCAAAACCATAAACTATTTAGATAATGAGTCTTCAAGGCATAAACATCTAGGTGTTTGGTTTTGGAAATATAGTTACTACAGAGAGTTTAAGTCTATATATAGTACATATATATATATATATATGGTGTGTATGATAATTGCCTCATTTTATTTGGAACAACTTGACTAACTTAATATACTTTATTAATAACAGGAAGAGACAATAGGAAATAATAAATTTCTATAATACCCAGAATTAAATCATCCTAGATATTTAATAACTACATTCTTTGTTATATTCTGTGTGGCTTCTTAAAATTATAGTAATTATATGAAATTATTTAATAGGAGTTATTAAGATGGAAGTTCATTTAGAATGTGCAATATGTCTTCTTATGACCTGAATTTTCCTCCTAGGAAAAATAATATAATAAGGTTTATGGTATGTACTAAAATGAGTTTGAGAAGCTCTCCCCAATCCTGAATTAAAAGATATATCATTTTATGTTAGTCATATCTCTTGTCCTCTACACACACCTGCACTGAAACACACATAAACATGAGCACACACACAAACACACACACATACACACAAACACTCAGTGTTGTGAAGTTTACCATGTTCTTTTGCTTATACTGAATATCAAACATTTCTCTATGCATTAGTTATAGTTTTACAGAGAAACAAAACCAATAGTGCATAACTTTGTAAAATGATACATTTAAAGATGTATAATATATATGAAGAAATTTTTTTCTGATAGAGAACTTATGTGATAATAGGAGCTGAGAAGTCCTACGATCTGAAAGTTGAAGATCCATGGGAGCCAAGTCTGTGATTCAGTCATCCTGTCTATCTGCCATCTGAAAACTCAAGACTCAATAGAACTCAGTCAGAAACCCAAAGAACAAGCAACCAAAACTCCAAGTCAAAATTCAAGAGATGGATATCTTAGATCAATGGACTGGGGAAAGAGAGGAGAGAGGACACACATACACCACACACACACACACACACACACACACGGGGGAGGGGGGGAGGTGGGGGGGGAGGGAGGGAGGGAGGGAGGGAAGGAAAGAGAGAGAGAGAGAGAGAGAGAGAGAGAACACATTTCTTCTTTCTATTTTGGACTCTCACTACATTGGATAATGTATGTTCAAGTTTGTGACAACACTGTCGTTATTTAGGCTACTGACTAAAATGCTAATCCATCCCATATACAGGCGCATAGGCATGCTCACAAAGACCAGTTATATGGACCTCCTTTTCTATCTAGTCAACTAGATAAGTAATGAACACACTCTACATTCCCATCTTATTTCCTCTCAAAACTTTTCCTTCAGATGCCTTTGGTATGACTTCTGCCAAGCTTTGACCTACCTCTCAAGTCCATTGAAGGCCTTAGCACCAACACTCATGCCTTCAAATGCCTTCATGTCCACCACCAGAATGAAAGTAATGTATAAAGTTCTTCTCATTTTCATCTTTTTTTAAGTTACAAATTACTCTACTGTACCTTGAGTCCTGGAATTTAAACTTGAATGCGTATATGTAAATAGGCTACGCTTTTTATCTTTGCTGTGGAACTCTTTTGCATGGTGTTCATTTCTAGATTCATCAAAAATAAACAAAAGCACAGGCCCATATCAAAGAGAAATCAAGCGAGAATGGAGCTGGAAACTTCCTTTCCACTGCAGTTTTCATAGAGCTAGAAGGTACCAGGCAAGGTATTAAATGATTAAGTTATCAAAATATCAGTAGATCCTGCATAGAACACTACTTACAGGCAAGGCGGAATGTACTTCCAATGGTAAACTAGTGTTAGTACTGTTCTAGGAGGAACCAATTACTTTATGAATGGATTTGCGGCCAGCTAATCAAAGGAAAATTCAATTCATGCCTACTACTGTAAAAAATTACCCAAGAGTTCATACCTGATGAGGTCATAGGCCCTAAAGAGGAACTACTACAGTTACTATGCTAAATGTACAGACGTGTTGTAGGGGCTGGATAGAAGGTTAAGAGCATAGGCTACTCTTCCAGATCTGGATTAGATTCCCTGCACCAACTCTGTGGCTCACAACCAACTGTAATTCCAGTCCCGGGGCTCCAGTTCCCTCTTTGCCTCCATGGCAATGCATGGATATGGTGCAAAGACATATATACAAACAAACATTAATATACATAAAATAAAATGTAAAAAAAATAGGTGAGCATTTATCAAACTTGCTTCAAAATGTTTATGTTTATGGTCATAGATAGTTACTACTATAAACCTGACTCAAGAGAAGCTTCTTTGTCAGTGGACAGCAGTTGATTACAGAGACTCCAATCTGATCAGGATGAGATTAACTGCTGCTTAAGTGCTCAGCCATACCTAAGACATCTGTATCAACCCTTCCAAAGGCTTAGGGCACAGAACAGAAGAGGGGAAGAAAAGAATGTAAGAGAATAAGGAGGAATTCTCTTTGGAACATGAAATAGTACATGCACGAATTACAGTATTTGCGGGTACCTGCACAAAACCTGTCCTCATAAGATTAAGCCGTTTAATCTTGCATGCAAGAAGGAGTGGCTCAGGAGGCTCCACATCTACCTAATGGATGTTGAGAGATAAAGTCAGTTTTTCTTCTGTAGTGTGGCCTATGCTCTGGTAAATGAAGCCTCACCCATGCACATGCAGGTACCATAAAATAGACTCAGTTATTTATGCTTCTTAAAAGAAGAGGACAGAAAATTAGAAAGAAGTATAGGGAATTTGGAAGAAGTGGGAATAGGAAGTGGGGGAAAGATATGATAGATAGATAGATAGATAGATAGATAGATAGATAGATAGATAGAT
>NW_021604569.1:11653038-11701179 GCF_004785775.1 Grammomys surdaster
GATAGATAGATAGATAGATAGATAGATAGATAGATAGATAGATAGATATAAAGATATAGAATTGTGAAAGTGTGTGTACTCAGATATTTCTGGTTTCATTTCGAATATATTTCCATTCTCTCACAATTAGTTCTCACTGGAAACAAAGCATAAACTTACGTTGGCTCTGCTTGAGATTACATTTTCTCTCTCAAGCTTGATTCCGTTGGGTGTAGCTTTGTGCCTTGGTGTTCTTTCTTAGAATGAATTCTTTCTAGCAGACTTTGTTTCTTATTCACAGGCTCATTTAACTGTATCCACAATCCCTACAGATTTAACCAGGTCTAATCATGATGTATAAATCAATAAAAGCTCCTTTTGTGGTCCATCAACAGAAAAATGAATCAAGTGCTAGGCAAGGGCTAGGTCCTTCCTACGAATGCTCTTAGTTTGGCAGTTTAGTCTCTATGAGTCCCTGTGGGCCAGGTTAGTTGATTCTGGAGATTTTTCTTGTGTCCTTGACCACTATTATCCTTCCTTTCCCTTTTCCACAGGATTCCCCAAGCTCAACTTGATGTTTTGCTGAGGGTCTCTACATCAGTTCAATCAGTTTCTAAACCAAATTCATAAACTAAAAACAAGAGTTCATCAAAAATACCATCCACCATGATCAAGTAGGGTTCATTCCAGGGATGCTGGGATAGTTCAAGATATGAAAATAGATCAATGCAATTTACCAAATAAACTAAAACAAAACAAACCCCACATGATCATCTCACTAGATGCTGAAGAAGTCTTGGACAAATTACAACTTCCCTTCAGGATAAAAGTCTTGAAGAGATCAGGGATGCAAGCACATACCTAAAGACAATAAAAGCACTATACAACAAACCAGTAGCCAAGATCAAATTAAATAGAGAGAAACTTAAAACAGTTCCACTAAAACCAGTGACAAAACAAGGCTGTCACTCTCTCCTTATGTATTCCATATAGTATTTGAAGTTTTATCTAGAGCAATAAAAAACTAAAGATCATGATTATACAAATTGGAAAAGAAGTCAAATATCACTATTCATAGATGGCATAATAGTATACAGAAGTAACCCCAAAAATGCTACTAGGGAGCTCTTACAGCTGATAAATACCTTCAGCAAAGTAGCTGGATACAAAATAAACTCAAAAAAAAAAAACCCTCAGTATCCATCCTTTATACAAATGATAAATGGGCTGAAAAAGAAATTAGAGAAACAACACCCTTCACAATAGCCACAAATAATATAAAATACCATGGTGAAACTCTAACCAAGCTAATAAAAGACTATATGTCAAGAACTTCAAAACTTTGAAGAACAAAATTGAAGAAGAAAGCATCAGAAGTTGGAAATATTTACAATGTTCATGGATATGTAGGATTGACACAGTAAAAATGGCCCACCAAAGCAATTTACATATTCAATGTAATTCCTATTAAAATTTCAGCACAATTCTTTACAGACTCTGAAAGAAAAATTATCAATTTCAAATGGAAAAATAAAAGGCACTGGATAGCTAAAAAAAAAAAAAATCCTGTACAATAAAAGAACTTCAGGAGGTATCACCCACCCTGACCTCAAGCTGGACTACAGAGCAACAGTAATAAAAATCACATGGTACTGGCATGAAAACATACAGACTGATCAATGGAATTGAGTCAAGGAATGAGAAGTAAATCTGCATACCTATGGACACTTGATTTTTGACAAAGAAGCCACAACTATACAATAGAGAAAAGAAAGCATCTGCAACAAATGACACTGGTCTAAAAGGAATTTCTTTGTAAGAACTGAGTTTTATATCTCCCCAGGGTTCTGGAGTGAAAACAAGTTTGATGCTGCCATTTCTTAGCAATGGACATTGGCAGAATAGAAGCATTGTGCAAGATACCTGGTCAGGGTTATTACAATTCATGGGTTACTCCATTATTGATCATGTTTCTGTAATGGTACATTTGCCAAGGTGATGATGACTATGCTATAAAAGAGGACAGTCCATAGGACCCTATATCTATACATTTTGTTGCTGCTGTTGGGTTCCCCTCAGATAAATGGCCTAGACATATATTCTGGATGAATGGTGAGAGAAACAACATCACCTCATATGTCCTATTCTGCTATCTAGAAATGCTCCAGTGTTAAGGTTTTATTTGAGCATAAAAACAAAATAACAAACAACAACAACAAAAACACCTTAATCTTTCTTTTTAAATTTCTGTGACTTTTAGCATGGAACAATATGTCTGTATGAACATTTTTGAGTATCTCTCCATTTCTTTTCTAATGCATGGTCTTTTTTATTTTTTTTTATTTATTTCAGAAAGCTCAGTATCGCAATTGTACTCTTCAACATTTCCACTTTTGTCAATAAGCCATTGTCCAACAACTTTCTGTGTTTAGCTCAAAAAATTGTAATTTAAAAAAAATTCATTTTTTATTTTTCATATGGTGAAGAATTAAAGGTGAGAACGACAGTAGTTAGTCAGAGTCCAATGAAGAAAAAATTCCACAGTCATTTGATCATGGAAAGCTTACTAGAGAGGATTATTAATAATGTGAAAGGACATCCTATTAGAAATAGGCACTCTTATCAATGGAGGTGGAGTGAGAAGACTACAGAAATAACAGGCATAGCAAATGGTCAAAAATGTTAGGCTGGAGCTGCTCAAGGGTCAGTCTCCCTGGAAGCAAGCATGATTACGGGTCACTGGGTAGAGTAGATTTTTTTTACTATGTTAGAGTTCTGTGTTATTCCCTCTGGGTTGCTGCAGGAGCCACAAAAGTTGGTGATGCTGAGGACACGAGAGGGTGCTAAGAGCCACTGGTGTCTGATCAGCTTCAGGGCACCTTACACTTTAGGAGCAGGTAAAGGGCACACCAGAACCGGGAAGAAAAGCCCTTTCTTATCCAGTGTCTCTCCAATGCCCTCTACTGAAAATTTACCATTATGCAGCTAGCACAGGAAAACCCATTTCCATAGTCTGTTATGCAAAGAACAAATTTTCACATCAGAAAATAGAGTTTTATGTTTGATTAAACTGCTTCCCCTAGCCATACAGTGTGCCTTTCCTAGAATCAACGGCCATGAAGCTTTTTGTTTCCAAGGTCCTAAACTTTGCTTCCTGCAAAAGTTGAGCTGATGTGATCCAGTTGACACACAAGCACCCTCTGGTTCAGCCGCTTCCAATCCTCATCATCCCTGGGCTACAGTAGTTTACACATGTTGGACAGTGCTTTAATGTACTACCTAGTATTGTAGATTTGTATGGTCTCAAGACAGGGAACACGGATGTCAGAAGCAATGACACAAGTAATGGTTCAACTTAATGATTTCTATCTCTTTCTTCCATTTTAACCTGCTTTATGAAAACCAAATGACCCAAAAATAAGAGAGAGAAAACGGGTTTTTTGTTTTGTTTTGTTTTTTTGTGTTTTTTTCGAGACAGGGTTTCTCTGTATAGTCCTGGCTGACCTGAACTCACTCTGTAGACCAGGCTGGCCTACGAACTCAGAGGCCTGCCTCTGCCTCCCAAGTGCTGGGATTAAAGGCGCGCACCACCACCGCCCAGCGAGAAAACGGGTTTTAAAAATGTTGATGAAGAGAGGCATCGAGAGAAGCAGCCTAACTAATTAGCCTTTGAAAAGTTAAACCTGACAACACAGTACCATTTTCTTTATTTTAATGGTTGTTGCAAATCAGTGATTTGTAATATTTGACACAGTGGAAGTCCTGTAAGCCACACTGACCTATTATGAAAAAACCCAGACTCCTAACAACCAGAAACAGTGCAGGTCTTCTTTATTTCTTACACCTCAACAGCGGCAGTGGCCCTGGCAGCTACACACCAATAGTGTGAAGGCCTTCAGGTTTCTACTGACATCTCTGTTTGTCAAGTGAAGTTACTTCCAAAAACTTCCATTTATTTAATCCTCCAGCTGTCTAAAAAATCTTTATGGGTGACCATTTTTAGCCTGCCCTTTTCCCCTTTGCTCTCTGAACTCATCCAGATGCTCCCTTGAGGCCCCTAAAGGTCTAAGATCAGTGGGGAAAGAAAGTAAAAAAGAGATGTCTAATGATACCCTAGTCATCTGGCAGCCTTCCGTAAAATGACTTTGAAGAGAAGCTGGTGGGAGAGATGCCACCGTGTTTTTTATTCCCACTATCACAACACAAAATAATTAATGGGTAAAAATACTTTTTGTTTAATAATTGCTGTTCTTCATTAATGTGAACCAAGGGGACATTCTGTGGGAGACAATAACAGCTGCCCCCACGTTTCATTATCACCAAACCTCACATTTCACACAAAAGCATTGCCAGTGCGGCCTTACAGCTTTAATTAGTTTCTGCCATAGCTGTGAAGGTCAGCCAATTATTGTGTGTGAAATTTCAATATGCAATGGCTGAATCGAAGAAAGTGCTGCAACAGTGTGGGATTCCGCCGTGCTGTGAATCCAGCTTTTTTGCAACCTGCTTTTTGAAACACAGGGTAACATAAAATAATCATCAGGTATGCATGGCTTCAAGGCGTACTGGTTAATTGAACATGTGCTTAATGGGGGAAAACACATAATTTCTGATTGTTTCTTAAATTCCCTCTTATTACATTGTCATTATCTATGACACATTGTTAAGGTTGAATTGTGCTTCATGATTAACTTCCCCTAACTCACTTAAACCTCCTTGAGAATATTTGATCTGGGAATCAAGCCTAGGTTGATCAGATTTACATGATAGTAAGTTAGAATCTATGTTGATATACATGTGAAAATATCTATGCATCCTCATATATTTCTAGTATTGGTAGGAATATATGCTTAACATGTCTGTATCTTAAGTATGCATATATTAAAATATATACATGTTTAAATATGAGTCTATAAATTTGTAAATATATGTAACATATTAGATCAATTTAAGAATGCTATTTACTGATAATGTTGCTGAACTAAAAATGTTTTAACAAGGACTCACTTCATTTAGGATCAACAACGTGACAATTGGAAGCAGGCTTGAAGCTCCATGTATTTCATAGATGAGGAACCAGGCTCAAAAGTGACACAGGGTTTACTAAAGTCACTTTGCTCCTTAATGAAACACAGAGGCTAAAACTGTAACTTCTTTGCCTGCCTTATGATTGACTAGGGGTTTCTGAGACAAGGTCTTACTCTATATAAGTTCCACGCTGACCTCGAATTCTTGACCATCTTCTTTATAGCACCTACGTGCTGGGATTTCAGGTACGGATCACCACACCCAGCTACTTTCACCATTTTTCATGAGACTGTTTGACCATCACATAAAAATGCAAACAAGATTGTACCATTCAACTGATAAAGGTCCAACTTTTTATTCAAAGGTTTGCATGAGTTTGAAGCCAGTTAAGTCTTCTTTGGCTTGTATTGCACACGCATCATCTAACAATCCTTAAGGAGACAAAGGCTTATGGAGCTCTTCTCCTCGTAGACTCCTTGAAAAGCATTGCTGATGTCTGAAGTGAAAAAAAAAATTATTTAATAAGTTGATAAACCAACAAGGTAAATAAGACAAAGAGGGAGAGAAAAAATGAGAGGGGGAGATAAAGACAGGACAGGATCAAGGAAGGAAGACAAGGGATGTGGCTCCAGAAGAAAAACTGCAGGGTATTGATCAGCATCCTCAGTCACCACTGCTAGATTCCAGCAGGCTTGTCTTCACTTCTCCACGTGTGACAACAAATACTTCTCACAGTGCTCTCCCATGTTTCCAGGTAGGAGCAAAGGGATAGCTAATCTATGGAAGCAACACTGACATAGATGTGGAATTTGAATAATATGCATCCTATTATGCATCTTTCCCTTTCCAAAATACAGAATGGACTTCATTAAGATGAGTTACTCTTTTGATCCTTTTCTGATTTCCAAGGCAACCAGATAAGAAAGCCTTAGGACAGACTTCAGAAGCCTTGGAAACCAAAGACTTATCAGAGTTCTTGGACTGGATGTTGTGGGAGAGAGTTAAGATTGCAAAGGACTATGAGGTGTTACGGAGCAGTGAGAAATCAGTGCAGCTATGTGTGGTTCTTTCAAGATATTAAAAATCAAAAAAACAAGGTGATACAGTCTCTCCAGGGAATTGTAGGGGTAAGCACTCTCCACATAAGGAACTGTCCCCACATGGAGTGGCAAGTCTTTGTTGAATTTATGGAAGGGAAGGCTAGTGAATTTAGGCCTTCATTGGTTTCTGTGCAGCATTCTAGGCTTCTAACCACAAGATGCTAGTGACAGTTCTACCTCAGTTATGACAACCCAAAAGGCCTCCAGATTTTGCCTAATGTGTCACGTCTTTCCCGAGTGTGAATCCCTAGGTAAAGAAAAAGAACTTTCGTTTCTGAATTTAAAATGGAGAAAACCTAAACAAGTTTTCAGGAGGAAAAGGCAAGAGAATTGGGGAGTAGATCCAAAGGAAGGTTAGGCCATTGCAGATGGTATCACATTGGAAAGGATAACGAAACGGAACTGTGCCTTTGATCAGAAAATGAACTTGTCTTCTTGGTGAATCAAGAAAGGTGTGTGCAACAAGCAGCTGATCATAAGAGCAATTAACCCAGTGGGGCTTATCTGTTAAGTAACAATGCAGATGAGCTTCACTGATGACTGGAAATTCTTTCAAAATTTGGGCAGCAAACTGCAGGTCACTGCACAACTTTGTAGCAGAATCAGAAGAAAATAAAAACAGAGGAAAAGAAAAGAAAAGCACAGCTAAGTTGCCACAGTTGTTGCCTACTCAATTGACCTTACTTAATTGGGTGTAGGAGCATAAATGGACACTTCTTTCAACCTAGAATGATCGACACAGGGTAGCATAAGGACAAGAAACTAAAGCCAGACAGAACAAGAAATCTGGGTGCGTGTATGTGACATAGACTTAGGTACCAGACAAAAAAGAGAGCCACAGCTTGGGAAGTCACGGAATCAAGGTATCATATACCCCAATGTTGTTCTGTGGTGTACAATCTAGTATCTATGTTGGATCCTCCCTGTTGAAACTGTCACTCCTATACACCCTGCTCAGTGTATTTGGCAGCATCTGAACACAATTTTTGTCACTGATGATTAGTGATGGGCTTTGGTGTGCTGTGGTATGGGCCAGGGAAACTATCAGGTAGGGTGGAACAGATAGGGTGGAGGCTACTGTTAACCTTCCTTAATGATTGTCATTGCTACCAGTGTGTCATTAATGTCACTGTTCAGAAACCCACTTCTACACTGAAACTATCTTGCAAGTTATCTAATATAGATTCTAGGGCAATCTTCAAAAAGAATTAATCTGTTATGTTTCAGCATCACTTTGGAAAGAACAAGTTTCTGGTTTCTTCTTTTATTCATTCATGCATTTGCTAGCTCATCTAAAATGACTTATCAAAAAAAATAGACAAGCACGAACACAGAGAAAGCCATTGATATAGACAGACTGTTCGCCCCAAATTCCTTTACTGAAGACCTAACCTCCAAAGTAATTACCCTTAGAAGTAGGATTCAGAGGAGGAAGTTAAAGTTAAACCAGACTATAATGTGACCCCCTGTGAGGTGGTAGGACACCAGACAGCTAGTGCCTGCAAGCTAGGAGAGTAGACCTCACAAGAAATTGTTAAAACAGCTATTGAAATCTCCAACTTCTAGACTCTGAACTGTAAATGTCATATGCTTAATCTACTAATCTGAGGAGACTACAGTAGATGCACCCTCCTGAGTTCTCATGCTTATTATGAAGCTTTTCCTAAGCATGTGTCAAAACGACAGATTGTCTCTCACTCTTTCGTATGTTAATCTAACCCATTTCTGTGTTCTCTGTTTCCTTCAGCTTTGCCAGCATGGTAGACTATGATTCGAATCCTAGCATCTAACTGTTAAAACACCAAAAGCTCATCTCTTTGAGCCACAATTTTTTCATTTATAACACAGTCACAAGCCAGACACACACCGGCAGATGCTGGAGGAGATTAATAAGAAATCATGGAAGAGTGTCTAATTTTGTCATAGTAAGAGA
Organism: Grammomys surdaster; assembly: GCF_004785775.1. NCBI lineage: Eukaryota > Metazoa > Chordata > Mammalia > Rodentia > Muridae > Grammomys > Grammomys surdaster. The sequence continues at coordinate 11,661,079 of NW_021604569.1, forward strand.
CATGCCAGTCCCTCAGCAGATAATAGTCCCAATGTCCCCTAGGATTGGAATTTATTCAAAGTTTGTTTTCAAGAATCATTTGGTTTATTACTACTAAGTGTCTTAATAGATGTTGGCCCAAAGAGGCTGAAGTTTTGTTTCTGCCAAACATCTCCCGGAGGATTTTAGTAACTAGAAAATTCTCATTGCCTAACAATCAAAATGCCAACAATGAAGCTACTGTCTGTCACAAATGCAGGAAGCAATTATAGAATTTTGAAGAGTCAGCCCCTGACTAGTACGTGAAATGTAATAAGTATGTAGTTCCATCTTAAAAATTAAATGAAATTCAATGAAGCATAACTATGTTTATTTCTAGCATATGAACTACTTAAACCCATAATACAGGATATAAAAAGGAGCAATAATGAACCCACAGCCCATATACCTATCTGTTTCTCCAGGTTACTACACGCTCATATGTGCCAAGTACTGTGTTCAACTACTGCCATCTGCTAGCTCATGTAATCCACAGAGCCCTTCCTTCACTAGCACATCTGGCTAGGGTATGAAATGAGGCACACGAGCCACAATTGGATGTCACCATCATTCCATCCTCCATGCGATGAGCAAAGCATATAAACTGACTCCTCTTGCCAAGACAAGCAGAATGGTAACTACACCTCGAAGTGCTGGACAGGAGCCAACTTCGAGAATCTCAGCCAGTTTCATTTGGCAAAAGACTATCACAAGTTTAAGAAACATTTCTTGGGACATTTCTCTGAAGCATGCGAGACTAGTCTTATCTTTCCTTTCCGTGAAATATCAGCAAAGGACACAAAGACTGTTTTCATGGAGACTTTTCACACTCTGCTGCTCCTGAAAATGCACACATTCACACAGAACTTGTGGTTGGGGAGGGAAAAGGTGTGGTTAGTGAATTCCTTTGAAAAGCAGGAAATGTGGCTCCTGTTGCTGTGTAACCGGGTAAGGACACCAGATCTTCCAACAGGTCCTTCTAACAGAGAAAACAAAAGGGACTCGGAAGCCAAATAAATGAGTGACATGTACCCATTAAATCACACCCTGCTCTGTTTCCACCAAGCTCCAGCATTGAAACTGGAGCCAAGGCGTCAGAGACTTTAAAATGTCCGGTAGACTTGTTTCTTCTCCGGGTTCATTAGTGTGTATTAGTGTGTGTATGGGAGAAGGGACTGGGGATCTTCTCTGTCTCTGATGTTATGTCAACAGGATATCAGCCTGCAGGGACTATCATCAGCACTTGGACTACGGTTGTTATGAAAGAAGGAAGACATTAAGATACCAGCCTGTACTCCAAGCAAGGTGAAAACATAAGAAGTGATCAGTGAAGTAGACTGGGGTTGCTCTCGGTTATTGCTCTGAAACCAGAGGTACAGAGCGTCTTGTAATGCTCCCTGAGCTTCCTTTCTTTACTGGGACTCAAGTTCCTAGGCTTGGTCTGTCTTCCAAAAGTTCATGCTATGTTCTCCATCCAAGAGGTCTTCGTTTGTATCTCCAGTTCGTACTTCTGGCTTCTAAGTCAGTATTCTGTATTCAAAAAGCATACTAAGCTTTGTGTACAGCCATATAAACAAATATGTCTGTGTACTGAACCAAAAACAGACATGGAATTGAACACAGGTGACAGAAATCAAACCAAAGAGCTTCAGCTACCTGACAGGCATTGGCAAGACAGAGAGATGACTCAGTGTTTAAGAGCATCTTACACTGGGTTCTTACAAAGGACTCAAGTTTAAGTCCCAGATTTGGATCCCAACTCCTACATGGTACAACTTAAAACCATCTGTGACTCCAGTTCCAGAGAAGCTAACATCTCTGGCTTTCATATGTATCTGAAGGCATCTGTGCACATACATACACTAAAACACACACGTATGTGCATGAAATTGTAAGAGTCCATGATTTGCCAAAAAATGATACTTGAACTCAAATAGTATATAAACACGAGGAGTGTTTTATTTTGCAGAAGTCCAGCGTGCTGGGGTCTCCCACTATCAAGATAGGGAGACAACCAAGTGAGCTTGCAGGTCTGGTTTAAAGCACATTAGGGAATTCTGGGGTAGGTGACTTCTATGTTAACCTATGGGGTCCATCTCTATGAACACTCCATAACCAGGGTGTGGAGACTAGAAACTTGCTGGGGAGGTCTGGAAACTGTTGCTAAGGAAGTACCTGAGGAAGTCTGGAAACTGCTGCTGACCCATTGTTCTTGCCTCAGGCCAGGTGGCAGGCAGCTTCTGAGGCCAGGACTTTCCTGGAATTGCCCAGTTCTTGGGAACAAATATTTAGGCCTAGTCTCCTTAACTGCCAATTTGAAGCCTGTCATGGAATCAGCCTAGCCTTCCCAAAAATAAAACAATCAACAAAATTTTAAAATACATTAGGAGAAGAAAGCTGTTGTTTCAACATATAGAGCTGGAAAAACTGCATATTCACATGTAGAAAAATTAAAATAGATCCCTATCTCTCACCTATATATAGATTAATTGAGAATAAATAAACATATTAATTCAAAATGTGAACATTTGAAACTGCTAAAAGAAAATAAATGACATATCTCAAAATAAAGGCTCTGACTAGGACTGTCTAAGAATAACTCCAAACATACACAGAAAACAAATGGAGAATGTAGTCGCTTGTAACCGAAAAGCAAAAGAAACTATCACCAGAGTGAGGACACAGCCTGAAGAATGAGGAAAATGTGCCACCTACACATTAGACATGGGATTAGTATCTAGCATCTATTAAGAACCACAAAAACTAAACACTAAAGGAAAAAATAATTGCTTTATGGTATGATCAATGAATTATATTAATACACTGAATAGGTAATTCTCAAAAGAACAAATGAACCATACAAATTCAAATACTGTCCCATTGTCTTAGCTAGAAGAGAATCAGAAAGGAAGACTACCCTGAGGCTCCATCTCACCCCACTCAGAGTGACCATCAACAGAATAAGAACATATATGTGGAGGGAATTAAACACTTGTCGGGAGTGCTAGGTAGTGCAATGCCTATGGAAGTTGGCATGGAGAATCTACAAAAATAGAAACAAAACCCAAAATATCCACATCCTTATAACCCAGGTACACCAGCCCTGGGCATTTACTTGAAAGACTCTTAAATCACAGCATAAGGGTACAATGTATCTTTGCTTAATTACTGCACTATTCACAATCACCAGAAAATAAAGCCAAACAAAATGTCTGTCAACAGATAAATAAATTTTTTCAATGTGTTGAACATACATGTGGAATAATTTTCAGCCATTGAGAAGAATTAAATTACTACATTTTCAGGAAAACAAATAAATGTGTTTTATTTAACTAGATGAAACAAAACTCACAAAGACAAATGCTGTATGTTTTCTTTCTCACATATGCAGAATCTAAATTTAAGTGTGTGTGTGTGTGTGTGTGTGTGTGCGTGTGTGTAATCATAAATAGAAAGGGGACCATGAAAGGGTAAGAAGAGATCTTAAAGCAGGGGAGGAGAAACAGAGCCGTGGAATTCATGTGATGCGAGACAAGAAGAGGGACTCATCACAGGGATGAAGGTCAAAGAGGAATGAGAGAGGGCACTGGGGAAGATGAACAAATAAAAGAACAAAGCATGATGACGTGTGTGTGTGTGTGTGTGTGTGACAGAGAGAGAGAGAGAGAGAGAGAGAGAAGGCCATAATGTAACCCATCACGTCATGTGCTGATTTTAAAAATAAAAGAAAGATGCTATTTACTTATTTATTTACTTACTTATCAAATATAATACTCAATGTGACTAGATTTGGCTTTTTGACAACACAGCCCTTCTTGTATTTTAAAGAAAATAAGATTTAAAAAATTTGTACAGAAATTTTTTCCTCAAAGAAAAAATATTTTAGAAGAATTTTAAAAACTCTTACCACATGCTTTTGCCTTCCTCGGACAGCAGATAACGTGTACAGAAGGGGGTTGGAATAACCCTTTTTGGGTAGTGGGGAGCTGCTGTCCTCAGTGACTTGACTAATGAGTTCCTTCTAACAAGCAATAAACAGCTCTCTAGAAGCCATTTTTACGTCACTTACAAAAACATCTTCTAAGGATTTCTCTAATATGGTTTCTAGCCCCTGGGATTCAATATTTTGAGAAATACCTTTAAGCCAACTCAGCTCCTGGACATTTTCCTGTTTCCACTCAACTCTTGCTTTCAGTTCCAATATTTCTAAGAAACATTGATTGATTTACTGTGGTAAATTATAAGATATTTTTAACATCGAGTGAAATATGCCTGATTTGTGATCTCTAGGCACCTGATGTTTTATAGAATGAGTTTAAAATGTTCAACATAGCCTGGCAAAAATGGGCTCACCTCTAAGCTCATGAAAATGTCCCTCAGACAAGTGGCTCATTTGCTCACACTCTAACTCCACACTCCCTTGGTCATGAATTATATCAATAATTTAGTAATTGAGGATTTCAAACAGCTGATTCCCAACTATTATGAACCAATCTGTCATGCTGAAAGAGCCAGGTGCCACAGGAATGATGGTGGCTGTTCTACTTGACAAAAGTCATCATGGAGGCCTAAAGTTTGACTTGTTTAAAGACAGCAAAGGTCTAAATTTCAGACATTAACTTCTGCTGTGTCTTCTCACAAGCTGTGAGATCTGCCATGTGTGTCCCTTGCAGGAGTATAAACTCCCAAGCAATATTTCTCAACGGTATTTTCCCTTTCGTCTTAGTGTCCCTCATGAACTGCAGAGAATTTTGTTATTATCGTATATGAATGGCAGAAACATCTTGTTTTCTACTAACACTGCCTTTAAAGACAATTGGTCCCCAGTTTCTGCATTTGAGTTAGTCTGCACCCTCTGCTCTATGACTGAGACCTGTTTTTCTAATTGCTGCTCTTTCTTTCACCTACTTATGTTGACTGCTAACATGTCACAGTCCATAAGGAAAATATATCATTTTCAAATCATGAGTTCTCATCACCCTTGCCGCAATTTAAATCCTTTCTCCCCGTCCTGAGGTGAGAGGCGAACTTCGTGAACATTAATGCTCCATTTAATTTCTCTAGATCATTTAGCATCTGTTTCACTACAAACCACACCCTTAGTGCTGAAAACTACAACCACTTTACTTAACCCATGTGTCAGGGGTGGCTAGGCTAGCCCAGATTGGTCTTCTGGAATGATCTGGTCTCACCTGTCCCTTACTGTTCTCATTCATCTACTTATGGATTTTGGTGTGTGACTGGAAATGAATAGAACCTGTCTCCACAGTTCTCATATTTTTCAGGAGATTAATTCAGCCTTGTTCGTGGATGGTGGCTGAGGGCAAAGCCCCCTAAGGTCCTAAACACTGAATGCAGTACTCTGTTATAATGTCTGTAACATTTAGTTGGTCAAAGCAAGTTATTAGGTCAGCCAAATTTAAAGGGCAAGGAAATACATTTTCCCTTTCTTATGGTAAAATTCTGTCGGTATTTTATTACAATCAACTACACATAGTACACTTCCTTTAAGTATCACAATTCCATATGTTCCTCATAATTTGCCCCAAATATGTATTTTATTTTCCTGTTCAACCTAGTATTAATCTTCTTGCCTTTATAAATTATTTTCATTTCAAGTATTATTGTGATAATAGAGTTTGGACCAAGAAACAATACAATTGCCTCATTCTGAGATCTTTCACTCACTCACCTGATAATAATTTTTTCTTATGTAAAATAGCACTTATGGGTTCTAGGAACTTGAACTTGGATATATTTAGAGACTTTACTAATCATGTCATAACACATGCTGTCCCTTTAGCTCATGACTCCTTCCCTCCCTTGCCACCTAGTCAATCCTCCTTGAAGTATGTACGATGAAAGTTCATTTAAAAATCAATTCTAATTTGTTAACAGCTAATGCTTTTTAAAAAAAAATCACTTGTTTGGTCTCTGCAGCAGAACAAAACAGCTACAAGGTCCTTAACACTTTGCTAGATAACTTATGCCAAACCATTGGTGGTTTTCAGAGTGCCATTAACTCACAAACTGTATTTTGTAAACCTTTTATGCAAGCATTGTTTTCACTCAAGTTCTTCCTCCATTGAGAACTTTGGATGTATAGAGAAGGCAATAATCACATTTCTGACCCTTTCTTATACTTCTGTGGTTCCTGCCACTCACTGCCTATTTCTTAATAATGCACTTGATTCTCTAGACTTAAACCCCTTAAAGATAAGAGATGTGCTTACAAATCCTCCTGTATGTAGATAATGAAGACGTGTTAGTGAGTGAATGGTTATGATATATATAGTCTTGAGGTTGGAACCAAATCTCATGTTGAGTTTGAGCATAATAACTACGATGATGCTGTGAGATGATCTGTTAAAGTAACTTTTATTCACCTGACATAGCTGTCATCTTGGAGGCTTACTGCCTCCATCTGCTAACCTAGTTCTAGTCCTGGAAGCTTCTAGCACCCATTCAGTCTAATCTAGGCCTTGAATGTTACTAGCCTCTGAGACTTACTACTGAATACACTTATCCTTTCTAGTTCTTTCTGAACTCTATTAGTTGGTTTAACTCAGCTGTTCTGGGTCAAACTCTTCTCCAAGCTGTCTGATTCAAATTGGCTTCTCTCTTGATATCGGACTGAATTGTTCTACTTGTTCTCAAACTAACTCAAGCAATATGCTCTAATCTTCTGGCTCCTTCTCATTACCTGGCTTGTTCTGTCTTCATGTGTGTCTAATTTATTCTTACTTCATCTCTGTAAGACTCTCCCAGTAAAACTGCCTCCTCTCTGTGCTGCCCTTCTAAGAATACCTCTCCTTCCTGTCTCTTCTTATGAGAGTTGGGCATATCCTATCTCTAACACATTCTGTCAAATCTTTCTCTTAATTCATCATTTTGTTTGCTCCTCAACGAGAAGTCACTTTCAAACATGGCTGCTTACGTCTACCAACTAACTTTACCTTCGTTGTTTGGGATTAAACATGTGTACTAGGGGGTGTGTGTAATCCAGCCAGAGAAACCCTATTGCTGGATTAAAATTCCTCTACAGTTGCCCACATCTCTAGATGTCCAACTAAGTTAACAAAAGTGTCTGCATGGCTTCTAGCATGTGGGGCTCTCATGTTGCAGAAAAACATTCACTACCCAACTGACAGAATCTAATATGGAACCAGACACAGAACACTGTTCTTTGAACTGATTTAGCAAAGGAAAGCACACTTTGCACAGATCTATAAATTCCTCCTAACTTGCCCTGATTAATGTGGTGTATAAGCTCAGCTTTCTCAAAGAAGAGAAGTAGCCAAGTCTGGTGAGGAAAGTAAGACGTGTGTATTACTTGCTGGGTTCATAAGGAGTGGATGCTATAAATAAGCTTGAGAACTAATGAAAACAAATCTCCAATCTGTCTAGCATGAAATATACATGCATTCATATTCACATTCAACCCACTGCACTGACCCAAGGAGAAAGGAAAACCATTAAAGAAAGTGTGGGAAGGGACAAAGGGCTGGCAATCGCTCGTGATATGTTTACTAAATATGCTCTGAAACATTAAACATAGCATTAAAAAGTAGAGGAGCCAAAAGAATATTTTTTGAGGCGGGAGGCACTGACTACAATTCAAGCTTAGGCTCTCATATGTTTTTCCAGCACTTTGTAGCACTTGGCTTCACAACCGGAGTTCAGCCAAATGAATCTGCATCTTTGGAGTCTCCAGGCAACTCCCAGATTGGCATTTCTGTCACAGAAGAGCTAGCCAGGAAAACCCTTTTGGAGAGAAACCATTGGCTAGAATCATTCTAGCACCATCCAGACATCATAGTCAATTATAAACACACAAGACTAACCTGACAGCCAGCTCTGTAAGAAGTAGACACTAGACATCCCCAGGGACTTGGCTTGGCTCCAGTGAGCACTCCCTGTGACAAGAACCCTTTTATGCAAGACACTCCAAGGATTCAGCAGACTGCAGTGAACTCCCTGTTGCCATTCTACTATCCACCCTCAGAAATGCCAGGCTTCTCTGTAAACCAAGCAAGTGGAAATCCCTGGCAATAAGATCATTTCCAACATTTAAAATAGACAAATACACCCCTAATCACATCCCCGTTCCCCACCCATCTGGCACTACATTTTCTCAGATGGTAGCCAAGGAAAAAGGAATTTCATGAAAACCCTTTGCCTAAGACTTAGGCTTATGAAAAGATATAGTTCACTTTAGAAGCTTTTGTTATTGTTCTGATTTTTTCCTTTTCCCCTATAAGAAGTTCTTTGGCAAGAAAAAAAAATGAAAGCTTGGTCATGAGTATTTATATTTCTGGGCAATACATTAGTCAAAAGATGCTTCAGGGAAGCTATTTGTACTTACAGTGGGATTGTCGGCTGAAGGGTCAGGCTTCTTGGGGAAGTGGAGATAAAATGTGTTACATTACTAAGTATTGACTGTCTGAACTCCTTGAGAAGAATACCATGTCTCCTACCCTCACATGGGTGTGACCTTGGCAATGGGACTTGTTAAAGGAAAATTCAGATCAATGACTTGATTAGTCACACTACTCCAGAGTCATCAATAAGGTACCCATCAATAATCACAACTTGGTCAGTCTGCTCAACTGAGCTAGATCCTTGTGACAACAATTAATGTGAAGGTTTTCCATATGCAGGCTATTATTCAGATTGCCACTCCATGTGGATCTTGGCTCTGAGGAAGAGCATAGCAAGGCTCATGTTTCCCCTTGTTCTAGCCATGAACTCTTTTGTTCAAGGTGGTCAGAGACTCAGGTGTTAATCCAGGTGAAATGTTGGGGAGCTTTTCCAAGTCTTCCTCAGATACAACCATAATGTGGACCTCTAACTAGCTTTTTCTCAAGAAGAAACATTTTCTCTCTATAATAAATTCTTTTTCTTTTCTTAAAAGATTATCCAGAAATTATAACAGCTTCGCATTCCAGTAATTCTTGGCATTTCTCACTTGGAAAGAGTCCTCAAGTAACATTTTCTTATTTGTATTCCAATGTCATTTTACAAACTGCCCTTTGAAGTTTAGATTCTAAGAGCATGTGTCATGCAGGATCCTCCCTCTTCAGCATTCTTAAAAGGCCCATGGCAGAATACCAAGGCCTCTCTTCCCATTCTGTACTAGTCCTGGAGGAAATCTGAGTCCAGAAAGAAAGCCCTTCTAATAGAATGACCTTTCTGAGGCTTGACATCTGCCGCCCTGCAAGCGTCTCACATACTCAGTCTAATCCACCTGGAGGCTCCACGGCTTGATGGAAGGTGGCTTTTAAAAAGCTGTTAGACTGAAAGCCTTGTCTTAGATTCAAAGCATGTAGGCTGCTAAGAATGCTGAGGCTGGGGCAGAGAGAGAGGGAAATATTTCGTTGTTCAGGTGCAATTCTCACGACACTTTTTAGGATGAGCTCTTGTCTAAGAACAACTTTATTGGTATGAAAGTCAAGGTAAGGCTTCCTAATAGGAAGGAGGCTTCTAGCTTCCCAGAGTGATGTAATGGTGAACATAAAACTCACCTCACTGACAAGAACCAAGGAGCCCGACTCTAGACATTTACAATCCTCAGAGGATCAACAGCTTCTATTCTGGATATCTTAAAGGTGAGTGTTCTAAAACACCCCTCTGTCTGTGGTGATGAAACTCTGGACATCCATGGTTATAAATAATCTGATCTATTTCTTACAGCAACTAAGGCAAAAACCTAAACTCCAAATTGAACTGGCTTTTTGATTTATATCCTTGGCCAAAGAAGCAAACCTAGAAATGGAGTTTCTGAAAATAATGGAGCCACATCTCTCCAAGGAGAGGGAGGGAGGGAGAATAGGAGGAAGAATGAAAGAGGGGAGAGAGAGAGAGAGATTCTCAGAGATTAATAGGATAATTATTTTTCAGAATCACAAATAAAAAATTCCAACTATGTTGGAAAAATTAAGTTGAAAATGTTATTGTTTTATAAAAAGAAAAATTCCGTAAAGCTGGAATTGAAATTCCTAAGTGCTCCCCAAATTCACTTGACAGAGAAATTATTTACACTTTTACTGAAAGAAAAGCTTGCTCAATTCTAGTAATTCTCTGGTGTTGGAGAATCCCTTGTATGGAAAAATATTTGCCATTAATCAATAGCTTACTTTTTTCTCTCTCACATATTTGTGATCAGACTATAGATATATAAACTATATTCATCGCTATTGTTGCATGGCAGCCTGGAAATTAACAGACATCATGATACTGTAGCCTCTAAGTGGATTGATACTTGAACACTAAAACTTGTAAGAAAACTAATTGAGGGAATGAGGTATTAATTCATACAATTTTGATGATAACAAAATACTATTCTGACAATAATGAAATCTCTGACAAATACTCACAGCAAATAGATGACTTCATGTTTTGCTAAAGCAAGAGCCTAGAAAGATTGTGACTTATGCCAGAAAGCTATGATTGACATTCCTGACTCCCAGTCTCATACTTCTCTCGTAGAGATGCTTCATTTAGTCTCAATGGGCCACAATTCAGAAAAACGAATAATGTCTTCAGATATTGTGTCAGCAAATGATTGATTTTATCAGACTTATTCTTCCTGCAAAAGATGCCTGCATTTTTCATGAGCTAAAAGAGAGGTCATTTCACTCACTGAAAAATAGTAGTTGTATTGTATTGCCAAGTTTAGACAGATCAGATAAAGTACAAAGATGTGAGGTTAGAAGCTAGAGAGATACCAGGTGCTGAGGAACAGTCTGTCTTTATAGATGACCCAGGTTTGGTTCCGAGTGTCCACATTCAGCCTTAGGACTGGATACCAGGGGATCCAGCAGACTCTTCGAAGCTCAACAAGAACCAGACATAGTGTAGTTACAAACATTTATACCAATAAAATAAAAACAAATCAACTATGTTTTGTATTATGTACAGTTTTCTGAGGAACCACTAGACTGATTTCCAAAGTCGTTGTCCCAGCTTGAAATCCCATCAACAATGAAGAAGTGTTCTTCTTTCTCCACATCAGAATCTGCTGTCACCTGAGTTCTTGATCTTAGCCTTTTTGACTAGTGTGAGGTGGAATCTAAGGGTTGTTTTGTTTTGCATTTTCCTGATGACTAAGGATGTTGAACATTTCTTTAGCTGCTTCTCTGCCATTTGAGATTCCTCAGTTGAGAATTCTTTGTTTAGCTCTGTACCCCATTTTTATTAGGGTTATTTGGTTCTCTGGAGTCTAACTTCTAGAGTTCTTTGTATATATTGGATATTAGCCCTCTATTGGATATAGGGTTGATAAAGATCTTTTCCCAATCTGTACGTTGTTGTTTTGTCATGTTGACAGTGTCCTTTGCCTTACAGAAGCTTTTCAATTTTATGAGATCCCATTTGTCTATAGTTGATCTTAGAGCCTGGGCCATTGGTGTTCTGTTCAGGAAATTTTCCCTGTATCGATGTGTTCAAGGCTTTTTCCCACTTTCTCAGCATTCTTGCCATTAGTGGATTCTCTCTGTCACTCTACCATCTTTATCCCAAATCTCTCCTGAGACTATCCATGCATTTCGTTTGTCAGCATCAAAATGGGTTACCATGTTCTATACCTCTATGTCTGACTCCAAAATCTGTGCCTTCAGAGAAATGCATTCACACTTGAGAGAGCAAAGTCTCAAGATCTCAATGAAATGAATGCTTTCTAGCAGACACAAATCTGTCTTTTCCACCTTATGACTTAGCAAGAACTATAGCAACATGGTTGACTGATGGATTTGTATGGGTCATGCCATCCCCCACTTAGACCATTCACTGGCCTCCAGACATTTAGTTACAACATATCTTTGATCCCTTCTAATATTTCCTTCATTCAGCACCAGGAAAATTAGGGGGGAGCCATGGGCAAAGTTGACTTTTTGTTCTAACACCCATCTTTTCTCCACACGTAAGAATGAATACATGCCATGACTCAATGACTTCTCAGCACACTTGTCCTATGGAGCCCCATCAGTCTTCTCTATCTCTCTCTAACATTGTATGCCTTAAATCTTTCTCAAAACCAAGAACCATCTTTCATCTTCTTGAACATGCAACGTGCAAAGTATCCCCACTCTCCTCTACCTGTTTAAAGCCAGGTATCTTCCAATGGATGATTTTTTTATTAGATATTTTATTTGTTTACATTTCAAATGTTATTCCCTTTCCCAGTTTCCCATCCACACATCCTCTGCTTCTATGAGGGTGTTCCCCCATCCACTCTCCCCATGCCTACCTTAACACCCTGGCATTCCCTTACACTGGGGCACAGGGCCTTCGAGGACCAATGGCTTCTCCTCCCATTGATAAAGCCATCCTCTGCTACATATGCATCTGGAGCCATAGGTCCGTCCATGTATACTCTTTGGTTGGTGGTTTAGTCCCTAGGAGCTCTGGAGGTTCTGGTTGGTTGATATTGTTGTTCTTCCTATGAGGTTGCAAACATCTTCAGCTCCTTCAGTCCTTTCCCTAAATCCTCCATTGGGGTCCCCATGCCCAGTCCATTGGTTGGCTGCAAGCATCCATGTCTGTATTGGTCAGGCTCTGGCAGAGCCTCTCAGGAGACAGCTATATCAGGCTCCTGTCAGCAAGCATTTCTTGGTATCCAAAATATTGTCTGGGTTTGGTGTCTGTATATGGGATGGAGCCTCAGGTGGGGCAGTCTCTGGATGGCCTTTCCTTCAGTCTCTACTCCACACTTTGGCCTCTTATTTCCTCTGGATGATTAATTATTATCCCCTCAGTTTATCCTATAGACAGGATCAGAGGCTCATAGTATGCCCTTTCAATAAAGCTTACACCTTCACTCCAATAACTGAGAAAATGACTTTATGTTGTTACTTAGTGGGAATATAAACATGAGAACATGGAACACTGCGTGACAGTGCCATACAGAACGTCTGATGGATTCAGGCAACCTGAAAAAATATCAAAGATTTTTATTAACATTTCCATATAGGCACCAGCTTAGGGTTTACAATCTGAATGGGCATAGTGCTATTATGTCCTTAGACTTTCTAGACGGTTTGTACAAAGCTCTGCATGTGGCATGCTGTTCTGTGACCTAGAGTAGACAACCTTCCCTTGCTGGATATGTGCATTTGATCACAACTATTCAGGGTTCTTTGGGTCAGAAGTTCTGGTCTCTTACTGGGAGAGTTGAGAGGGCCAGTAAGAATCAAAATGCTTCCACGACTGAGAAGACCACCATAAAGTCTTTCTCTGAGATTTTAAAATTACATTTACTTATTTTATCTATAGTGAGAAGTGGGTATATGCATGCTAGGGTGTGTATATAGAGGTCAGAGGACAACTGTTAGAAGTTAGTTCTCTATTTCTATTGTGTAGGCTCCAAGGAAAAACCCAAGTCCTTAGGTATAGCAACAAACACCTTTCCCCACTGAGTAATAAAATTTCTTCTGAACCTAAAGCTTCATTTATTGTCTGGTCATGCTAGGCTTCTCATTTCTGTGAACCAGGAGGCAATAGGAATTATCCACACTGGCAGGGGTAGTTAACCAGATTCACCATGAAGAATTGACTTTTCTGCTTCCAAGTGTTTAGCAAGAAACGTATGCAGCTTGACATGGAGCACTTCTTGGTATTGCCATGGCTGGAAGAACAGCAGAGGAACTTTGGCAGCAACTATACACTGACAAAGACCAGAGCCTGCAGGAAGAGCTACAAGGATCCTACAAAGCAACTCTTCAATTGTTTGAGAGTGAGAAATATCCAGAATGGCAGGTGAGGAAGGGATTATGACCAATGTTAATGAGCTTGGCCCTAGCTGCAGTAGAGATGATAACAGATATCAGTCTCTCTGATGAGCCAAGAACAGGGTGGTCATAAGACCTTAAATTGGTCAGGAGGTACACTATGGAACACCTTGGACTCATTTCAGACTTGAACTGTAGCTCTTCCAGGAAGTTTGTGGGTCCTTCCTGTGCCTACCTCAATTCTTATGGTGTCTCAATACTTCTGCCTTTGAAATTTTTCATAAACCAAGACACGTCTGACAGTCTGCTAACTGGAAGATCAGTAGAAATTCAGAGTTCATATCCTTGGAGAACCCTCAGTGCATAATCATGTATGCACGAAGAATGGAAAGAAACAGCTTACAATGACCAAAGTTGTCCAGGTTACTGGAAGTCTCAGCTAAAAACTAACAAAAAAAACCACCAGGAAGAACATTAACTCTGTTCTTTTAGAAACAGAATGGTTCTCTCTAGTGTTTTTCAGAATACTCTCAGGTCCTAATACTTAGATTCCTAATCTATAGAGAAACCCATCAAAGCCTAACTCCATTTTCCCATGATTCTATATTCAAACCACCTATTGAAGGTTCCAGAATAACCCTTCCTCTTACCTACAAAGTTTCTGTTCCCCTAGCTATAAGTAAACTAGGTTTCTCTCAGAAACTGCTCTAGGGTCCCTGGTGTCACCATACTTACTCTTCAGATTTGAGGCTGAACTGAGGTAAGATTTAGTTTTTCCACTGAGAACAGGTGGATTTTGAAGAAAGCCTTCTCAGGACAAATTCAGATAGCAAGCCATCTTTCCAAAATATAACATTGAAAAATATTAGATCTAACTCACTAAAATTTAAAAATTAAAAAAAAACATGAAGGCATTTCTCTTCATTCTAAATATTTAAATCTCTATTTTATTAAAACAAGATTGTCCTTAATGTTAGGACTCTGGAATCTCCAGGAACGATAGAAGCTTCTGTGCACTTTGCATTTTAAAGTTGCTGTCCAGAGCACTGTGCAACAGTGCAAAGGACTGTGACGTCACCTGGTCCTCGGTGGGAATCTGCTCAGTGAGGCAACATTGGTTAGGAGTCACACAACTGGCCTTGACTTAGTCCCATAATTACCAGCCATTAGCCACCGGATCGAATCTGTCCACACTCATTCATTTATTGATTTCCCCACAGCTGCTTCTTGACGACCGCAGAGAAGTCTATCACGACAGAATGGATGATCCACAAGTTTAGAAAATTTGTTTTCTGACTCCATAGGGGGAAAAAAGAAATGTAGTGAGCTGGAGTCTAGTCTACCCTCCCATCTTATAAATACTAGGTTCGAATGTATTTTCCTGTGCTTTTCTTCTTTCTATCTAAATCTTAAATTCTAGTTAACTAACAGGATTGAAGCCACAGTCATGTCTTTCTAGAGTGATTACAAATTAGGAACACAGTTGTTACATGGAGCCACAATAAACAGAGTTAAACTATGGCCCAGGATCTCAAACCTTACACTAAACGTGTTTTTATTTCACACATAATATTTCTGAGTTTTGATGTAGAGGTTGCTTATTATGTGCCTCTGTTTACATGAAAAATTAAAATAGCATGATTTTGGCAGGAATAATTAAAAAGTATATTTAACAACTGTGAATGTCTTTCGTCCCTGGTAAATGTTTCTAGCATTGAGAGGATTATTTATGGTCTAATATTATAAACAATTCTATAATAATACATAATATAAAATATACAATAAAATATTATGAATGATATAAGATCATTTGGAAGAACATTAGCATAACAAACACATTTTGACTCCAAGTAAGGAAACCACTTGGCCTCCATTTGTGCTGCAGCTACTGGTTATGGAGCAATAAAATACGGCTAGTCTAAACTAAGACATATTGTACATATTGGATTTCTAAAACATGCCATGAAAAAATAAATGGGAACTTTACTAATAATAATTTTAAAATAATATTAACCATTGAAGCGATAGGTATAATACATCAAACAAAATGTGCCATTATTTTTGCTGTTTTTCTTTTTCTTTTTGAGACAGGGCCTTACTGTGTAGCCCTGGCTAGCCTAGAACTAAGTATGTAAAACAGCCTCAGAGTCACAGAATCTATGTGCTTCTGCATCCTGAATGCTGTGATTAAAGATGTACATCATCGTGCCTGGCTCGTCATACTTTCTTGATGCTGCTACAAGACATTGACGATAATCTATGCAGCTTGCATTTTATCTCTCTAGAGTCTGCTCTATTGGAAAAAATTCAAAACTCACTTTGAGGCCTCATCCAGACATACAGGAACATTAATATACACTTGTAGAAAATATACTGTTATCACATGCCTCTGCTGATAGGCATCACCTGATGTCATGCCCTCAATCTGTGCAAACAAAATAGAACAATCCAGAACGTCAGCATGTACTTACTAAGCAACATGAGATGAGTGAGCTTGTGTCTCATGATTAAGGGCCTGATCATCAATTATTCCTTTAAAATGTGTTGAAGCACATTTTAAACAACCCCACAGATTTAGTAAACAGTTCTTCCCCAGTGAAGGAACAATGCCTCAAAACTCTCCTTTAACCTGACACGAATTATGAGAAGTTTATAAACCATAGACTGCTGTGCAAGCAGTCTTCATGAAATACCACAGGACAAATCATTATCCCTTTTTTACCTCAGCAAAGACAGCTGCAGAGCCAAAGGAGACATAACAAACACTCAGGGAACACTGCAGTGTCCACAGCCAGGTGAGGATCTCAGAGAAGTCAGAGTGAGACCTTGGTCCTGAGGCAGTAAGTCCTCACCCCGATGTGCCAATCTACCTGAAAAGCACCCTATCCAGACATAGTCCTGAGTGGAATAGCCTTAGAGACCATTATCGTTTCTGTGACACTGGCATGAAATCATGAGTACTTTGGCACAGTTTTCTTCAGGACATGTCTTCTCTTGAAACCAGATCTGAGTTGTAAAAATGGAAATGTATTTGCTTTCTATTCTTCTTGAGTTTGTCTGCTATAGATCTGTTGCTGGGACACTGCAACTGCTGAGAATGCACATGGCTAATCCGTTAGCCTTCCAGTACCATCACTCAATACATAGCACCACTGCCTGCTGAGCAGCTGCGGGTAGAGCCACTGAGGTAGCTGCCTTACGCGTTCCTCAGCTAAATCCACTCACCATCTGTATTGGACTTCCTTAGGATCAGTAAAAGTTTCAAGATATCTCTTGATTCTTACCATGCACCAAAGGAAATTTACAGGTTTAATTATAGTGGCAACCAATCTAACCTGACAGAGCTTTGTGCCAGTTTTAAGGAAACATTGTTCAGTAAACTACGACCACAACGTAAGAGCCATTTGATTTCATAAGTGCCTGTGTGTAATCACTGGGGCAACACTATTCATTTGGGTGCTGGGTGAGAATCCAGACAAGTGCACAATGAGAACCCAATACATCATAGCTTCCACACAGGACATAAACTCCACTAATAAAGTAGAATACAGAATTCTCAGGCCAGACATTTATCATCAGGTTAGAATGTGATGACACAGGATAAAGATGTATGGCAGATTTTGTGCTGAAGCCTACATTCTCATTAGAGGGCTGGGGAAAAAAAAAAAAAGATTGTTTGTGAAATGATAGCCCAGGAGCTGCTGCCAAAGGCAGCCTTTGGTGCAGCTGAAACTTGGAGGGAATCAACAACCTTGACATTAGACTTACCCAATGAAACATTGTTCTGCTGATTGGAGCGTCTCTGACCAGAAATCCCCGGTCAAACTCCAATGTGGCTTCCATCACGCCCGTGCCAACAGGGCTGACTGGCCTGACTGGCCTTTTGTGATCAGTGGACATAGGCTTTCTTCCACCTGGCGAAGAGGAAGTCACATGAGCCCTTATGGCTTTAGCTTTCAGATTCATCCTTCCTGGATTTGTATCTTACTCAGGCTGTCAGACTTCCTGTTATCTGGGACCTACATCGCTGCTGATGAATCGGTGGCCTCTTCGTTTTCCTTTTGGGTTTTCATAAACATTTGAAGAAATAATGACTTTAAGGCTTGGAATTTAATCATTAGTAGAGCATTTGCCCACTCTGGCTAGGGCTGTGGTTTCTATATTGTACAACACAAACACAGAAAATGAAACAAAGTCTTTCTTGATACAGATTCTCCCTCCACAGAGAAAGTGCTGTATCATCTATAATACCCAAGGATGTACTGAAGTCCTTTTCTTTTAAGAGCAGATGGGGCCATCTATAAAGATATAAGGGAACAAATGTTTACACAGAACATTTTTCTGAACTAGAGGCAAAATGAAGTTCCATATAATTACCTACCCACATCAGAAGTTCCTAGAGGACTATCTCAAAGGCTTTTTAATGTGTTTGAGATTATGATCACAGCACATAAATATTTCAGCTTCAAATCATTTGGCAGTCAGCAGCTGAGATCTCACCACCTTCATACCATAACCCTCCATGCTGTCCACTTGCCCACACCATTAGCTCTCCCTTCCCCCACAGACAGTTAGGCTTCTACATTTGTGTCCTCTGTAAATATATAATGTACATCTATGTAACGTATAGAATTCACAAATGAAAGAAAACCTGGTATTTGTCACATGACATTGACTTAAGTTACTTACTTGCTTAGTATAGTTATCTCCAGCTGCATCCATTTTCCTGCAAATAACACAATTTCATGCTTTTTATGGCAAAAAAATCCACTGTGAACATATACCACACTTCCTATATCCATTCTTCTGTTAACAGACGCCTAGGCTAGTTCTATGACTTAGCTATTGAGAAAATGTAGCAATAAACACAGATGTTAGGTTGTCTTTGTGATACATTGGCTTGGAGTCCTTCGGATAAAGACGAAGAAGTTGGAGAGAAGGGTCTTATGACATATCTACTTTTAGTTTTTTAAGCTCTTCCATATTGATTTTCAAGTGCAAGAATAAATATTCCAACTAGGCATGTATAAGAGCTTTTTGTCCTTATCTCTGCTAGTATTTGTTGTTTCCTTGAGGACTACCATTCTGAGTAGGGTGAGATTTTTCTAGAGTAGAATATTAAGTACAGGAGCAACCACAGCTACTGGGTAGGCCCACTATGCAAATGCCATACTATCCGGTTAAGAAAAATAGTATCCCTAACTTTAGTAACCATGAGAGTATAAATGAATATAGATATTATCTGTGTACTAACATATTTACAAAGATGAGGAATAAGAGAGCAGGTTGGGTGTCTGAGTTACTTTCTCTGTTGCTATGATAACATACCTGACAAAAGCAACTGAAGGAAGAAAGCATTGTCTTGGCTCACTGTTTGAGGGTACACAGTCCACCATAGGAAGAAGTTCCAGCAGAAGCTGGGGCCTGTTTGGCTCGTTCCATCTGCAGCTAGAAGCAACAGGCATGAACGCTTGAGCTCAGCTAGCTTTTGTCTTCGTACACCATCCACATTCAGTATGGTGGCAGGAGAAAATCAAGAAAATCCCTCTCAGGTATGCCCACAGGCTTATGTCATAATTGAGTCCAGATCCTGGTGTTCATGGGAAGGGAAGTTGTAAACCTTTGTCTGACAGTCAGTGCCCATGGATCTCAACTAAGCTGTGTACTTCAAAACTTCAGTTCCTGGACCTCACTGTTTCTGAATGGGGTGTGTGTGTGTGTTTGTGTGTGTGTGTGTGTGTGTGTGTCTGTCTGTCTGTCTGTCTGTTTGTCTGTCTGTCTGAAGGAAAGCAGTTCCCTGACAAGGTCTTCTCAAGCAATTGTTCACACTGATTCTGAATGAGGCCCAAAGATTTCAGGAGACTTGCAGCTAAGTACATATCTTGGAACTTTTCCCTATAACCCAAAAACCTGTCTTAATTTTTGAAGTATCGCCACTCAGGTAAAGCTGGACTTGACTTGACCACAGTAAAAAACAATCAGTACAAGGCAGTACGGAGCAGAGTAAGAGTTAAAAGAGCATTCAGTAGATTTTAAGTGTGAACTATAAAAGAAGAGGTACTTGGGAATAAAGTATGCCATACACTCTCTTTTGTGTGTTTTAAAATTCTATTCATAATGTTGCTAATGTATTTGTGGTGGTTTGAATATGCTTAGCCCATGGGAAGTGGCACTATTAGAAGGTATGACCTTGTTCGAGGAAGTAAGTCCCTGGGTGTGGGCTTTGAGGTCCTATGCATAAACTCTTCCCAGGGCAGAAGAGAGACAGTCTCCTCCTGGCTGCCATTGGATCAAAATGTGGAACTCTCAGCTCTTTTTCTAGCATCATGTCTGCCTGGACATTGTCATACTTCCTGCCCTGATGATAATGGACTGAACCTCTGAAACTATAAGCCAGACCCAATTAAATGTCTCTTAATCGTTGCCGTGGTCATGGTGTATCTTCACAGCAACAAAACCCTAAAGAAGACATGTGTTACAGAATTTCTTGTATATTTAGATACTAACCCTTTATTGGACCTCAGTTTTAAATATATTTTCCAGTCTATAGGTTGATTTAGGGTCAATTTTAAAAACATGTAAGTAATGCATTTTATTGTGACATTATTATTCTTATACATATATGTCATAATAGTTTGTTCTTATTTGTCACCTACTGTCCTTTCTTATCCATTTTCCCCTCATTTTTCTGGTCCCTTCCTTCTGCTTTGATATCACATGTATTCCATTAACTTCTTTTATTCCCCCTCCCTTCCCTTTATACATCTCCTCTCTTTTCATGGTCTGTACATCTTGAAAATTAGAGACAGTCATTTGTATGCACAGAGATGGGGGTGGGATGTCAACTGAACTTGTGAAATCATGTCCTTCCTATTGCTTCCTATTGCTATGTGCTGGTGTTGATCATGCATTGGATTCATCATGTCTGCCAAAGCAATCTTCACTTTAAAGGTACCCATTATTTGTTTACCAAGAATATCTCTGCCATATTTTGCTTTGCAGAGTATGAGACAAGTTTTCTCTCCTACACAGATTGTACACAAAGGTAAGGTGAGTGTTCCAGGAAGTGAGCTGTCTCCTAAGTATTTTGGAAGTATGAAAAGCAGCCATGACATGGAGATCTGTACAGAGAGAAGACCTGCCTTTGTAGTTTGGGTCCTCCCAAGTATTAATCACTGTGACAGAGTGACAAAACTGTGGATATCAAGTACACTAAGAAGCTCCAGAGTTCTAGAGCTCTACAAAAACAAATGACAAATGAATAGGTCCAGATGTGGTCTCATTTGCAGATCACAGGTTCAGAGCTTCATTCCAGGGTTATTCTGAGTTCACACAATGTGATCCACTGAGGGCATAGCTACTTTCTCCTGATAATTTGTCTCTCTTATCTCTCTCCACTAGGGAGCTGCACGAATGAAGCCATGTTTGGCTTTGCTCAATTCTTTTCAGTGTTCCACCTATCTTTTCTTCTGTGATTTTTAGGCATCCTTTGGGAATTTTTGAAGCTCTTCCTCCCTTTCTTTCTTTGGGATAGATTTCATATTGTTAATTTTCATTCTGACTCTCTTCTCCCCCGCATGTCACACAAATGAAGGTTTGGTTCAACTGTTACCCAAAAGTTTTCCTTTTCGTCTTGTGGATTTTACCTTGCTACCAGAAGCATTTGGTCTTATTAATTCCACTCACCTAATTTTCCTTTTGTTAATATGTACTTTTCTCGTCTTAGCTCAAAACTCATTGGTAAGGCCAATGTCAACAAAATTTGTCTTCTTGGAGGTTTTGAAGCTTTGGGTCTCATTTTAATCTGTTTTTTTCCTTTATTTATTTTATGTGTATGAGTGTTTACCCTGTGTATATATATATCTATATGTGTGGATTGCCAATGGAGGCAAGAAGGTCTCAAATCCCCTGGAACTAGAGTTATACACAGTTGTCAGCTATCATATGAGTGGTAGAAATCCAACCAGGTTCTTTCAAGAGCAGACAAGTGTTCTTCCTCACTGAACCATCTCTAACCCAGAATTGATCTTTTTCATGACATGAGACAAGAGTCCAATTTTATACTTTTGCTGATTGAGATTCAATTTTCCAAATACTATTTACTGAAAAGACTATCTTTTTTCTAATATAGATTCTAGGTACCCTTGCTAAAAATTACTTGACCATACATGCTTGATGTATGTCTGGACTCCTTTGTGTCTTAATCAGTTGTGTCTTAAAAATTAAAAACAAACAAAAAAACATAAACATTGTTTAGGGGACTGGAGATTTGGCAGATTGATAGGTAGAACATGCTCAGAGCCCTAGCTTCAGTACCTAATATTGAAAAAAAATAAAAAACAAACCCTAATTATTTGATTACAGTAAAAAAAAAAGATATCAGATTCCAGATTCAATAAAATATATGAAAATCATGTGGTTTCAGGTGTATTGAGATTGAACATACCTTTTCTGTGTTATATAGACTCCTACATTCTGTAGTCCATAAGCCATTGAAATTATGAATTGGCTCATTAATATTTATTGCTAATGACTTCTTAAACACCTGCTTTGTGCCAAACTCTCTACTAGCTTTTGAACTATTAATTAATATATTGTGCTTTGTGCTAGAACCTTACCCTATATGCTTTAAAATACACAGATTACTCTCAATGATAAAGATCAGAAGTTAATCATTTGTTTTAGTCATTGATTCTTGGTTCTCTGGCTCTGTAGAAAGACTGGTGTAATGAATCCTTGCAGTCCGTGATTTACTTTAAAGTCAAGATACTCTTATCATAATAGTGTTGAAATGTTGTAGTAAAAGTGAATCAGGAGAAAGGGGAGCTGCTGAGATGTGATCCCATCACTGGCCTACAATGTACGTGTTTTTGGCTCAGAAGATGCTCATTCATAACAGACACATAAGTCTGAAGCCCAGTTTGAAATTAAACTCAGCAAGAGTGCTTACAGGGGCAGTGACTGCAGGACACCATGGCCAGGGTATTTAGCTACAGAGGGCTATTTCTCAGACTCTTGTGTGGATGGTTCTTGATAGTTCATACTTATTATATAATGAACCCCAAGTCTGAACTTCCTGATGTTTGCTTTTAAATGAGTTGCTTTCAAAAATAAAATATTTTGTTTTATAAATTATTATAAAAAATTGTATGGTGATCCTTACTAACTACATCATTTCCTGGTGTTAACTGCAAATTATATGGTGATACTATCTGCCCCATTCCCTAGTGCTATCCACAGGTTTAAGCTTCTTATGATGCTATGGCCCCATATAATCTTTTCTTCTTCTCATGATTCAGGTGTTTTCTACAACAATATATACCAGGGTTTGAAAATCTCAGAGCAGTTATAGCAGGCTACTCTCCTGCTCCTATAAAATGTTGCTTTTATCAAACTTCCTTTTAAAGAACTAGCTCCTGCTTATATTGCATTTCTGTCTTAGTCCTGTCTAAGGTTATTTCTCAGTAGTCTAGAGTTACATTAATTCTGACAATCCTAAGGACAGCGGAGACAAGACAATATTTGGTTTTGTTGCTTCATTAGATTGCTTTTTTATAATCACTATTGAAATGTATTTAAATCCAAAATGATGTGGCTATGTTTAGAATAATGCAACATTTAAATAAACTAAATAATATTAGTTTTAGACAATCTGATGATAGCATTCCATTAAGATAAAAAAAACATGTAGTAGGAATATGCAAGGAAGCAAAAATAACACATAAATAAGTCGCTTAGTACAGGAACGGAGTCAGACTAAGGGGCACAACAAGGTACTGCAGTGGAGTTCTATTGATAAGGCACTCAGCATGAATCTTTATTGTCTATCAAGCCCTGGAAAGGAAGTTAGTAACTCAAGAATGACAGGTTCCACTGTTTGGTTAACAGGACAAACTTTCTGAGGAATGTAAGTAGCATGTCAAAGTAAAGTCAAGGTAAAATCCAGAGGCAAAGGTAAGCATTCAGGTAAGGAGCAGACTAGAAGCTGTCTCTGTTTGATTCAATACTTGAATCAACAAGCGTTGAATCTGATTCGAGCACTGGGGGATATGGAGCCTGAAGTGGCACCTCCTGTAGCTAGGCAGGACTCCCAGTGGAGGGATAAGGACATAAACCTACCAGCAAAAATTTCAACCCAAAATTTGTCTTACCTACAAGAAGTCTAATACAAAGATGGAGCTGAGACTGAGGGAATGGACAACCAATGACTGGCTCAACTTAAGACCCATCCCATGGGCAAGAACCAATCCCTGACACTATTAAGAATACTTTGTTATAATTGTAGACAAGAATCTAGCTTAACTGTCCACTGAGAGGCTCTACCTTGCAGATGACTAAAATAGATGCAAAGATCCACAGACAAACATTAGATGGAGCTCATGGAACTGTTGTGGAAGACTTGGGGAAATGACTGAGAAACTCAGAGTGGAAAGGACTCCACAATAAGACCAACAATGTTAACTAACCTGTATCCTTGGAGCTCCGGGAGACTGAGCCACCAACCAAAGAACATACAGGGTCTAGACCTAGCCTGCTGACAGCCCCCATGCATTGATTTTCATGCAGGTCTACCCAACAATTGGAGCAGGGTTCACCTGGACTCTGTTGCCAGCCTGTGGATCCTGTTACCCTAACTGAGCTGTCTTGTCTGGCCTCGGAGAGAAAATGAACCTAGTCTTCCAGTGCCTTGAGGTGCCAGAGTGGATTGGTACCCAAGGGGCACCTCCCCCTTCCCAGAGATGAAGGGGCTACCATCAGGATGTAAAGTGACTAAAGAAAATTTTAAAGTGAATAAAGAAATAATTATCAATGGGAAAAAAGTAAAAGGGTCTACAGGAAGACAGCAAGAGACGGTGAAGGCACTAAATCCAGGGAGCTTTGGGAATGGGACAAGCAAATGATTTCTCCATATGTATAATAGGAAAACAGCTGTAGCCATGGCTCTATGTATCTTCCCACTATCATTTCACTGTCATCACCATAGATACTCATTGGTTTCATCTTGTCACCATCATCTCATTCATTACTGTAGCCATCAATTAGGTTCTAACAAGCCACATTGAATGTAATGCCTTTGAACTAAAATGACTTTACCTGCAGACCAGTATTCCATGTTTTTCTATCACCTGGGGTTGAAATGTCCATGGTAATTTGCATGTGTCTACATTCACAGGAAGCTGTCATAGGCCAGAAGATCTAAGAATGTGGAACTCAATAGAATACCTCAGGGTACCTTCATGTATCCTTTCTTTCTCCATGTAGCTGGTTTGAGATTTGTTTACATCCGGCAGACTACATGTTTACATGGTATCCAGGTTCCTTAGTGATGTGAGCAGAAAATGTAAATCTCTTACCATGCACGATGGTAGAAAAATAGACTCCAGAGGAGAAGGAGATTATAGAATCCAAAGCCATGATTCTTCATCTATCACACCTACCCAGCTAATGGCATTCATCAAGTCATCCCCAAAACACCCAAGTGCATTGCCCCTTCTTAGTCAGTGAATCATATTCTCTCTGCCTTTGAAGATTCCCTGATACTTGAAGTCAAAACAGTTTAATGAAACCAAATGTTTCAAATTAGTGTCTGCCTTATTGTTTCTGCTAGTTGGGGAGGGGATCAATATTAATGAAGAGAGAAGCAGTAAACACTGTTAATGAGGATAAAGTAGGAGAGACCCAGCTAATGTGGGAATGGATGTTTTAGCAGGCAGGAGGGAAGATAACAATGGGTATGAAAGACTGTATCTCTAATGTCCCTACAATAATAATAATATCAAAGTTAACATGATGAGTAAATTTTGGCAAATGATGTCTCACAAAAATCTTTTTGCCTGAAATAAAGCTCAAAGACTATAATAGAGTCAAAGCTCCAGTCAGTTAACGGCAGTAACATGTGAAGAATTGATTTTCTTATTCTCAGCTGTCAGAGCTGCTACAAAGAGTGAGTTTTAATTCTGGGGATGTTATTAAACTCCTTGCTTAACTGGCAGAAAAATGGAGCTGCTAGCTAGGTGACGATAGAGCTGCTGTCGTACTGAATGACACCTGTCAGAGTATGATGAATGACCCTCTCTTCCCCACAATCCTGGGTTCTGTCACTCAGGTGAGGACCATTAATCTTCATCCTGGGCCTGTCAGATTAGGAACCCATGGCGACAAAAATGCCTTGAAGCATTTACCCACAAGATACAAGGAACAATGTGATAGTCTCATTGTCAGAGCCATATCAAATTAGCATAATTTATTATGACTTCCCTCCCCCTCGCTACTTACCTCTGTACCACTCCCCAAAAGTAAATGGGGACTAGATGGTATTAGACAGATGGAGTGTAGGACCAGACTGCCAACTATCAAGCTCCCTGCTGAGCTTGACGGAGATGGGGGGCATCTCTGCACACCAATCAAAAAGCTGGCAGTTCAATTACAGAGTAATAAAGGGACATTCATCATTCAATTAGGCACCTGTCATGGTTTCACAAAAGGGAAAACTTCTAACCTGAGACTCGAGGGAGAAGATGCTACAACCAGGAGACAGGGAAATAAATGAAAAAAGGACAAAGTCAATTACAAGCCAACCGGTCAAAAGGATATACTTTAAAAATAAGGAGAAAGTTCTCCCTAGGCAAAAATCAGAAAGTTAGATGGCCTCACCCAGATTAAAAGAGGCCAGTACAAAGAGTAGCATGGTGCCCTCCCCCGCAGAGCATCTCATGATTGGATTTCCCCTTTAGAAGCTGACCTGAAAACTGAATTTTATAAGAAAAAAAATCAAGAGAAAAGAGTAATACCATTACTCAAAAGCATTGTTCCTTAAATGACTGAGACACAAGGGCAAGGAGGAGAGAACCAGCATGGGCAGTCAGCACTGACGTTCTGCTGTATCAAAGACAGTGATCATAAGTGGTATTTTGAAGACATAATGCCTGCTAGTCACTGCTCATAATCGTCAACAGAGCTGATTTATATGCATTTGTACCTGCTGATAATTGAGGTGAGAATGGGGTTTGTTATGGAAATAAATGTTAAATTATTTTGAGTTTATTTTAAACAATTTATATTGTTACGACCTACTATCTAGCTTTTACCCTCATTCATGTTAATGATTGCAAAAAAGAGTTTTATCATGGAGAATAAGCACATGGATCATGGGCTGTTAAAGGTTGGAGTAATGTCGACAATGACCTCAGACCTAACCCTATAGCCACTCTGACAGTGGCTTTGTGCGGTTTCCAGAAAGCAAAGAAAGGACTGGATGCTAGTTTCTCCTTTACTCCTGCACTCATTCTAGTGCCCAACGCTACCTGCCTTAGAATTTTCTAACCAGTCTATTAAGACAATAACACAAATATAATCAAAAATGTAGGAAGAAAAAGTCTAATCGTGCTGTAAAACAGTTACAGTCATTAAAGAAGGTATTTTATGGAGTAAAAGTCCACATGTGATCATTAAGCAAAGAACTGATAGCTAATTCTGATAGCATGGCTCTGTAGACTGTAGAGAAGCAGCTTTTAATTCATAACTTGATTTCTCTTGTATATCTGGTCATAAAGTTTCATATCTATCATGAGCCATCTTCCCAGGCAGCAGCTTTGAGATGTGGTTTTGAAAGGTCCTTATACTATATCATGGCCCCTTTATTTGGCTTCAGAAAGGAATTTCATCTTTTTTAGTTTATATTTTTATTTTTCTTACATTCTCTTTTTGCTTACATAATCTTTATTTGAAAAGAAATTACTCTACATTCCCTTTAGTTAAAATACCCAGCCAAAATAAAATTAATTTTGAAAGCAACTGAAAAGCTGTCTGATGAAATATACTCTACATAGAAAATAGATAACCTGGGACTTGGTGGAAATACAGGAAAATGGAGTTTTTAGGTTTTAAGGTCATTTACTAGGGGAAGGAAAACATATGTTATCTATTAAGCCAATAAAAGTGCATGCCTATGTATGCATACTAAATACAGGAGATGCTCACATCCATGCACATATATCACACCATACACCATAGATTTATTCCTCTAAGTATGTGGTTTGAATTTTCATCTGGTGACAAACGTGAATGTACACATCAGAGGCTTCCTTCTGCTGTGCTATGGGACATTCTGGTAAGCCCTCCCTGCTTTTCGTCTCGTATTCCCTTCAATTTCCACACTCTATAGTAATGTATTTTCTGGTTTAATAGACATCAAACATACATTGTTTACTCCTTGGAGTGGGCAGAGAGGGAGAAAGGTATTTCCCAACATCCTTACCTTTCTTATTATACTGCTGGTGGTGCATAGTGCCCTTTGCAGTCCAAGGGATGTGGCAGCAATTTTTCAGATTTGCATCTGGAAACAATCCAATAAATGGAGCAAAGGGTAAAAACCATCAGGATTATAGTTACTTAGTAGTAAAATTTCAGTGAGCCTATAAGACAGCTCAGTGGATAAAATCGCCAGCCACCAAGCCTTCCCAGTTCTCACACTGGAAGGGTCAGAGGCTAACTAACAACACTTGGCCTATGACCTTCATAGGAACAGCCCACTATGGGACATATGCATATGTGTGCATGGGCACACACACATAGAGAGAGAGAGAGAGAGAGAGAG
The DNA here is from genome assembly GCF_004785775.1 of Grammomys surdaster. Classification (NCBI taxonomy): domain Eukaryota; kingdom Metazoa; phylum Chordata; class Mammalia; order Rodentia; family Muridae; genus Grammomys; species Grammomys surdaster. The sequence continues at coordinate 11,689,420 of NW_021604569.1, forward strand.
AGAGAGAGAGAGAGAGAGAGAGGAGAGACAGAGACAAACAGAGAGAGAAAACAACATTAAATTTATGCAACCCATCTTGGAAATAAGAGTACACTTTCAAACTCAAATTTATGTTCCTAACTAGTAAAAATGGACAGCCATCACTGCTGATAGAACAAAAATTTGCCATTTTTATATATAACCAAAATATATACATTTCTACATTTTTATGTCAAATTTTGCCTTGGCAGAATAGGCTATGATAGTGCCAGGACACAACATTTGTGCAGAAGGACTAATTATTAAATAAGTAGTTAAGAAATGCATAGTTTCATTTCTTTGAATTTAACATCTTCATATGCAACATGAAAGAACTGAATTAACTCATATGCCAGCTCCCCCTCCTTTTTTAAATCTAAAATTGTTTTAGATTTCTAAATTTCAATTCTAAGCTTGTGCTTTCAGTTACCCAAACTGTTCTGGTGGAAAGGTCAGGACGCTGAACAATCAAATCTCAACCCCAAGCACAAAGAAGAGAGAGAACCAGAAGTGGGGAGAAGCTTCAAACTCTCAAAGCCCACCCACTTTGACCTACTTCCTCTAGCAAGGCTGTAGCTCCTCATAACCCTTCCACATATTGCCACCAACTGGGCATCAAGTATTCAAATGCCTACGCCTAAAGGAGGCATTTCTCATTGAGATTGTATCGTATTTAACCACACACAGTCAATTTATAATGTGTAGTGTGGACACCACAGTGAATGCAGGAAGAACCCATGAAATCTTCCCATCTAAAAAGGACCCAGAGTCCTATGTGAACTGCCTATTTCTAGTCCCAGTGGTTGCCGTCCATCAAACAATGTAATAAGCTAAGCTGAAATCAGATGGAAGTTAATATGTAAGAAAGGAGAAATCAATCCCAAGCTAGCTCTTTTGTAATATGATCAACACTACAATTACAATGATTTTAAAATTTGAAGTGAAATTTCTTCTTTTCCACCCCCTAAAACTCAAATGGGGAAAGCCACAAGAGCTGAAGGGAATGGTTCCTATGTGTTACCCCGCTGGGACACAAACTACAGATGACTGGAAGCTAGGACTGACATGACAGCTCTCACCTTTACTTGTGATGATTACCTTCTAATATGCCTTGCTGTCTGTGAGTAGACCTTCCTTTCTTCCAAGCATCTGATTGGCTGTCTCTTCTGTCGTGTGTCTTGTTCACCAATATCACACTTAATACACATTTCTCTGCATTCCTGCCTTTCTTGCCTGCAAGAGCAGTTTTGCTTCTGTGGTAAATCACGATGTATCTTGTTGGAGATACTTTCAGAGAAACAGTCTCATGTAAACAGTGCAACGCATATCACTCCTCTGAAGTTAAAAAATCATGTTGAGCTATGGCCAGGATAAATGATGGGCAGGAAGCGACCGCTACTATCACTGCCACGTGTCCAAAAGTGAGCATAAAACATTGATGAGAAAGCACATTCCAATTTCAGAGATGTAATGAGGAAAAAAATACGTAAAAGACTGTGTCATAGGATGAACAGCTTAGTGTTCACTTGATCTGTAGCAACCAGTTTGAGGGCCTCATGTGTCTTTGCCCAATGAAGCTTCCCAAGGGGCAATAACACTAGGCAAGCTCAAGCACACTTACACTCAGTGCTCAGCATGACTCACTGGTGGCTCAAGGCCAACAGGGAGGGCTCCCAGACGTCTGCAAATATAACTGCATATGACTAGTTGTGATTCTATGGAATTGTGACTAGTGATTCTGTGGATTTGAAGCATCTGAGAATGTGGCTACTTGTCACTGTCTTTGTGATCTATTCTACCAAAGCTGAAGAATCTCCTTCTGCATTCACTTTCCTTCTGTTTGCTTGGAATTCCTTTTCTAAGAGAGTTAAAAAATCTCTGCTCTATCCTCTACTTGAATAGTCATAATGGGTAGGGGATATCACCCTCTAACTTGTCATTCTGCCCTTCAGAGAGTAATGACTCTAAAGTTTCTATCCCTACCTATCTAGGGCAAAACCAAAATCGTATTTCCAGTCCTGTGTCTCCTGGTTGTCTGGAGCTACACAGGCTACCAGCTTTGATCTGTTTGGCTCAGTACCACCGCCCCTGCTCCTTCACTTCCTGAAGGATGGTAAGTCATTTTCTGTGGACCGTGAGTGAGCAAGCCATCGGATTTCTCACAGTAAGACCACTCTGTTCCAGACTTCAGAGCTTATTCATCCTCAAGCTCTCTAATCTTTATCTGGAGAGTGCACTGAAATGCTTCTGTTACATGTATTCATTGTAAATGTATCCCTAAAACTGTGCATGTTTTCAGTGTGTGGCTGGCTTTGATTTCTGCATAAATATATCAAACAAGCCTGTGTACAACTGGGTAGCTTCCAGACCTGCATATTGTGCATCAGACCTGCAGTTATAGCTTCACCTGCACAATCCAGCTCATGAATGTAAATTACTAGTTTCCTCTTTCAGTTGGGTTCCTCCGGAAGTCTATTTGATTTCATTTGGAAACCTGTGGATAATGCTGAGGTCTCCACTTCAAAACCTTCAATATAAATAAGACTAAACATTAGATATGACTCAGTCCTCAGAGCCACTCCTTCATTCTTCATTCACCCATTCAGTATGAGCCATTCTCTAGGAACTCACAGTTTAATAGGGAGAGTCATCTATAAAGACGATTACAGCACAGTACATTATGTTGAATGTAAAGATAAGCTTAAAGCACCAGGAAGCACAAAGTCAGGGTATCCTTACTCTCTGACACTCTCAGAAGCTACAGTTCACCGGAAACAAACTTCCGTTATCAAGTTTGACATCCTGAGTGGCTATTGAGGAGAGATGGACACTGTTTGACTACAACAAAGAGGAAATGAGGAACAGAAGGCTTTGTTTACACTCCAAGTGAGGAAATGGAGGGTTAAAAAAGTAATCACACCAACGCAAAAAGAGGAGGACGGTAGCAAAGTATCAGGACTACAGCTGGATGAATAATTGATGAGCTGATAGCCTTACCGAGCATCTCATTAATATGATGCTGCGGGTTCATTAAGCACTACTCCAGGCTTGTCTTAGAGGGGCCTCCTGAGTCTTGATTAGAGATTGTGTGGCTTTTGCTTCGACATCAGAACTTTGGGTTTTAGGTTCTGACAACTACTGCTTAAGCTTCTGTCCTTTACCCTGGCACCTTTTGGAAGCTCTGCTCTATTCCCCCTCACTAATCACGGGCTTCTAACCATGACAGTCAGTCCTAGTAAATAATATATCAAGATAAATGATAATTGTTCTCTTTTAAGTGTCTCCTAATGAGCATCATAAATTAAAAATTAATATTGCAAAGACTGTATGAATAGCATCAAATCCATAAACAAAGCAGCGGGTATCACGCTTGCAAATGAAAGCTAAACACCTCCCTTGTCCTCTTTATCATTCCCCACCCCTCCCCATCCTCCCCCAGCTCCTTTACCATCTCTATCCTAGATTTGCAGAACTCAAAATTAAGCTACTAGGAATTACATTGCAAACAACACACACACACACACACAACACACACACACACACACACACACCTGCTAACTATCCTCTTCTGGGTTTCATGTGACTTGAAGTCTCAGCTAAAAAAAAAAAATTATTTATTTTCCTTAGCCTAAAATCAGGTTTAGATAGACAAAATAAAGTTGATTTACAAAATGTTTTCAGTAAAGTCTACGAACTAGGTCAATTCTCATAGAAAGGTTGATAAAAATGTGACATTTATTAGCATGCAATAAATTGTGTCCTTCTACCTAAGAGAACTGAGTTTCAGACTAAATCAGCATTTTGGAAAAGACTGCACCACAAAGCTACCAAAGATTTGTCCTCTCTTTGCTGGGATTAGTATTTTAGTTTAGTCCCTCTCCTCCATTTTTAAATAGTGCCTTTCTGAATTTCAACAGTTTTCTACACTTAATATTATAAAATCTATAATTAAAAAATGAAATAAAATGTTAATCAGAAGTGAAGGACACTTTGGTTAGGCACACCCATCTGGTCACAAAGGTTACATGGCTAACATTTTAGGAGCCGTTTTGTAGTTCACTATATCCTTCACAACAGCAGTGAAGGATGGATGACATCATTTCTTCTCACTGTCCATTGGCTGTCTAGAGGAAAGGAAGCCTTAGTCAACAAGGTGTTTGAATCTCTCTGAAGGTAGATGTATGGATAGCCTTGGCATTATCAAAGAACTGGTGTTTTTAAGGTAACCTCACACCATCCTCAGTACTGAGGGTGTACACTGGTCCTGCCCATGTAATGATTCCAGCCTTAGGGCAGTTGTGCATCTCACTGTGAATAAGCATGTGAGGTTTGTGTCATATAAACCTCTAGCTGAGTTGCTACTGGACTGAAAAGGCAAAGTTCCCTAAGCTCTCACCTACTGTTGAGCTCTATAGCAAGTCTCCGTGTCTCCAAATATTCTCTGCCAAGGCATTCACTTGGATTACTAAGCCAAAGGCTGCATCTGGTCTTCACAGAACTACAAGTAGAGAAAATTCAGAGGTGACTCATTTTGGCAACTGAGCTATGAAACCAATACAGTGTTGGTTTCACTTCAGGCTCTTACTGGGTTCCTTTCACTATGGTTAGCTGCCCCTGTGCCTTTGTGAAACACTCAAAATATACATCGGTGTAGGCAATGAGGGTTCTGTGATGTTCTCACAAGTAGAGACCCTACAACTAAAAGGTTACAACAATGAAAACCTAGACCTCTCTTCCTAGGAGACCTTAAAGCCAACAACAGCTGTGCCTCTCCAAACCTGCTACAAAACCAGGAGAATTAAAAAAAAAAAAGATGGTAAGCCTTTTTCATAAAAATGTCACTACAGAAACAATAGAAACACAGTGCAACACTAAGTGTTTCTAATGTTCAGTAAGTCTTTCCACATTTTAGACAAACATCTGGAGCCACACAAACACATTCACAGTCCTAGAAATGTTGAAGTCATATAGAGAATACATGAAGAGACACAGCTTCCCCCAGAATTCAGGCACCAGATGAAAGATTGGGAATCGCAGACTCTTGGAGCAAGAAAAGATCAGGAGAGTCGCACAGATCCAGCCTGCTGTGTGACGCAGGCTCAAGGACCTTACCTCACTCCTCTAGGTCATGCAGTCAGTAGACTTCAGGAAATTTGAAAGTAAAAAAGAAATGAAGAAAGGCTTTTTCTATTGTCCCCTTAGTGTTCAAATGGCCAATCACTTGGTCTGAAATCAGGAGTTAATCCAGATATGGCCACTGACCACTGGTCTTTCTGTATTTATACAGGCAAAGTTAAGTGATAACATCAAATATTTCCCTATATGTGAGTCTCTAGTTAACTTTTGAAAACATTGAAATAAAGTAGAACAAGCAATATGGTATATTTTTCATAAACTCATATTTGATATAGCATTCTTGTCACTATATATCAGTTCTGTTCATGCTTCCTGTATCAATATGCTTATATTTCTGTTTTATATATACTTATACATGTACACACACATATGTGTGTGTGTGTGTGTGCATGTGTGTGTGTATGTGTATGGTGTGTGTGGTATATATGGATATTTGAGTGTGCACATATAATACATATGCTGGGTTATGATGCCAAATGATTTTTTTCTACTCTGGGCTGCATTAAAACTATCAGGACTCACTGTAATAGGAATTTTACTTTGGCCTCTAATCAACCATCACCAACAATGAAAAATGAGATCTAAACTCTCATTAAATGTTGAGCTACCTTTCACTAAACACATAGTGCTGCAACCTGAAATATCTCTCTAGTCTAACCCCAGTACAATATCTTGTAGTTTACTACGTGGAAACAAAGTTAGGAAGCTAGAAAGAAGGATAAGGGGGCAGCACAACTTCCATGAGTTAAGATGTGTATTTCTTGCCTCTTCAAATCAAACTTTGGGGGAAGCAGCAAATGAAATATACTTAATTCCTGGCATACAGACAGACAATATTTTGTCCTAAATTGATGATAAATAAGAAGATGGAAATTCAAACTTTATGCTCAGCTATTGGGTCATGCCAACTACCTGACAATGTTTTGAATACTTTTGAGCTTCAGCTTATCTTCTGAAAAGAGAGGATTGGACAAAGGGAACATCTCCTTTGAAGACATTTTTATAGGTTGTTAATATCCAGCCCATATAAACCTTTTATAGCCAGGAAGTCCATTGGTCCTTTCACCAACTTGATGCCCTCCGGCATCATCTGGACTTTTGCAATCCTCCAGTGATTTCTAATTTCGTGTCTCAGAAAAAAACGAAATATTCGAACAGGGGGAAAGAAGAGATGGAAGAAAAAGCAAGGAAGCAAAAAGTCCTCTGGGCTTATTCAGTCGTGAACTAAGTCAGCAACTCTAAAATCCAGATACTATCCAGTTGCTCAGATAGAGGAAAGATGGGTTTGCCTGTGAACTATTGACCTCTTTTATTTTCCATGATTTTTTTTCTGTATCTGAATTTAAAGACACACACACACACACAGTATAAATAAAATGTATTTGTATTTGAAGTCTGAAAGATGACGCTTCAGAGGCTAGTCTAGCACATTTTTGTGTAGATCACGTTAGATGTCTGGAATTTGCAAGTGCTCTACTCAACTACTCCTGTGACATGAAGTGTCATGACTCAAGAAGGAAAGATAACCACTCTGAGGATGTTCTGTGTATGAGTAGCTAGAGGCTATGGCTTACCTAAGGAAGCTCAGTGAGGAAAGGGGCTAACCACAGAGATTTTGCCTCACTTTCCTTATGCAAAGTGAAACTGAAACTAGAATCCAAGTTGTGAGTTGTGATAACATTAAACACAGAATTTCATGTAGAATTGACACAATATCTGATACATAGCAAATAGTCAATAAATACGGCTGGCTTTATTATGGTGTCACTGAATTCAGATGATAATTAACAGATCAGATTTAAATAATGTGTTGGTTAAGACACATTCTGTGGTACATGGTAAATTTGAAAGACATTGATCTGGAAATCACTGCTGCTTCCATGGTCTATTTAGTTCACTTGATTCAACAGAGTGCCTTGTAGGGTTAAAGGAAACCAACTGTCCAGCCCTTGATGATGAACCAAGACTTTATTTTATGGGCAAAATGGGCAGCCAGGAATGCATAAAATTACAATATATATTGGAACAAAGCTCTCTTGGCATGCTGCTTTTATTCTGTGATCCTTTAGGCTCTGCCATGCCAAAGAGCACTCACAAAGCATTAGTCTTCTACTCTGTGGTTGCAATATGTTTTGTTATCTTGAGGAAGTAGAGACAAACATCATGAGAGAGCAGCAATTCATCTGAAGGGTAGACTATCTATTCAAGTAGCTTGGCCACTGTGTTCTTAAATGTGATAATGAGCCAGATGGCAATGCCACCCGAAACAAACCCCCATGTGCAAATTAGGTTAGGATTCCCTTATTTTCATAAGCGATGGGGGTGATGAGCACAAGTCTTAATTTTACTATGTATCTGTACTGCATAAATGCTTGACAGGCTGACAGAAAGTATTTTTGGTGGGATAGAGGAGAATAATAATACACACTAATGGAAAGATATTTGAAGAATAAAAAGAATCAGCCAGTCTATCCACAAACCATATACTAGAAATGAATGAGGTTTTTTGGCATTTGGGACATTTTAGTGTTATAAAAATGTAGACTATAGAGCTATTATATGAAGTAATTTATGGGATGAATATTATAATTCATTGAATGTCACGACTTATCTTTTATTCATATAGTTACTGTTTCATTACCAGAGAGGGAGGTTTGTCAAAGGTTAATTATTTTAAATTGCTCTGGCAAACTTATTTTGATTTGTACAATTTTTTTGAATAATCATAGGTCTATCTATTCATACATCTTTATGAGGCGTCTTTTTAAAAAATAATATTCTTTGATGAGGTGGTTAAAGCTAGATAAATTTATCCATGCTAGCTTTAAAATATATTCCCATTAACTCTGGATGTAGCTCAACAAAGAATTATTATTTTTATTGATATTATCATCTATTTTAGAACTTTTGTTTTTCAAGAAAAATAGATCCAATAAAAAATAGCCAGGATACTGTATGTGGTAGCATAGGCCTATAATCCTTAGATATTGAAGGGATATTGAGGAGGTTAGGAGCTCAAGGTCATTCTCAGCTACACAGTAAGTTCCAGGCTAGTGTGAGCTCTACAAGGCTCTATTTTACATATGTGTGTGTGTGTGTGTGTGTGTGTGTGTATGTATGTGTGTTTATGTACATACATATGCATATATGTAAGACAGACAGACATACACATGCATGCACATATGCACAACTAAAAGTTGTGATCCCCGTGGAGTTAGCACATAGTATTGTTCATCTCTGGACCATTATTAGGAATCCCCTTAAAGGCTGAGTGAGATGATTTCCAACATCTTTTAGCCCTCTACTTCTGTGTCCTGTGAGAGTGTCCCTCAGCCAGTGATATATATTCTCTTAATGGGATAGTATGTCCTTGTATGAGATTGCTCAGAGTCAGGACACATACCTTCAAAGAGAGAAAAGAAATTTTGGATTATAAATCTAAATTAGAAGGAAGTCAGACTTGAAATGAAAATTAAGACTATGATGCATATTTCATATGCAGTATATCATGTAGATTCTTCCCACACTATCTTCTTCAAAGCGTAGTTTCTTCCACGAAGCATTCCTCATTAGTTGTACTCAGAATGCTTTTCTTATGTGTCAAAAGTTTGTGTGTTTGGTTTATATTTTGCTAATATGTTCTTATTGTTATGTGGATCCTTAATTATTTATATCCATATGAGAGTTCAACAGGAATAATGGGGAAAAAATGTTTCATTTGAGATCAGAAGACCAGACTCATAAGAGCCAGTTATGCTTCCTGGCTGTTTGTATGTAGGTTAGATATATTGATTACTCTCAGGATCCTGTTCTTTTATGTCATAAAGCAGCAAGAGAAGCAACCTGTATGTTTCCCAAACTCAATCAATGTCACCTAATAACTGAACACTTGCCCCAAATTTACAGAACTCTGGAGAATCTACTTTGAACTAACATTTCAAAGAATAGTATAATACATGAGTACCATTACTAGTTTTAGGAATTCAGGCATTAAGTGAATTTGGTGAAATGCTATTTTAGTACAATAAGTCATTATCTTTAGTAAATAGACTTTAAATCATTAATTTAATAGTGAAAGCGCCAAGGCTACATGTCCTATTGATCTTTTAATTATTCTACTTTCATGTCCTTGTCTTCAAATGCTCTTTTCTTTTAAGTGGCTTTGTGAACATATTCAGAAGGTAGATTTTTCTTATATAATGTGGTTTTCAAAACATAGCTGAATTTGTATAAATACATTGCCAAAATAACTAACATTTTTTCTGTCAAAGGAAAATAATAATGTACTATTTGATAAGATTATCACTTTTAACCAGTTATAAAAGTCTTCTGCATGTGGTGCAGATGTTTCTGAAATATAGACTCAAAGGCATGGAAATCAAATGTCTGTGAAGTCTGTAACACTTACTTAAATCACAGCCAGAGAAAATGGCCCTGAAGAACAAACTCTGACTTTGAGTAAAGGGGATTGGAAGTGTTTTCTAGAGTAAGCAAAGAGCCACTGGAAGAACCCCTTTTGCACTACTCACATTCAATATTTTAAGTACCTGACACACAATTAACAATAAATACTGGCTCAGTTTAGTGTCTCTTATATTATTATCCATAAAATCCTAAAACACTTGAAACTTCCAGAAAAGAAGCACCTATAGTTTTGAAGGAGATTCTGAAGAGAAAAGCAATGTCTGAAATAAACCAGTAAAGAAAACTAAAGCCATTTGAGAAAACTGAAGGGATTGCAAATATAATACCATGTTGTGCTGTCCTAAATGAAGAGGTAATGCTGTGTAAGTAGGTGTGTAAATTCTTGGTGAAAGTGATAGAGTGAGAGTAGAAAATTCTAGAACGACATGATCTTCTGTTGAGTTTTTGCTCAATAATGTCTTAGGCATGTGCACTGTGTGTCTGCAATTGACTTACATTGTCTAATTGAAAAACATTCTCTTCTGTAGAAATTATTATTATAAGAAAACCAAGATCAGAAACAGCTAAATAATGCCCAAGCTCACTGTGGTGGTCATCAGAATCTCCAGTACTGGTTAGGGGGTATTCGACATGCCGTTATAATACTCTAGACATGTATCACCAACTCTATAGCTTTTTCTCCACTGAGATGTCATGACACTACAACTTTACTTGAAGCCTACAAGAGAGAGGAAACCGATAGATAGCTTTGATATGGTGAATTCTTTTCTAATTGAACATTTAAATGTATAATACCTATGAGAAGATTTCATTCTTATCCATATTTCATGGTACAATTAGATCTCATGGATAACCAAATAAGAGATTTCATCTTCAAAACAATAGTCCTGGCCCTAAACTAGTGACACAAGAGACATTCTCCTTATGACAATGGTAAAATCGAGCTCAACCTTTGGTCATTGTCAACAAAGACTACCAGAAGAAACTACTCTGTGTTCAACATCTTCTACCAGAGGCAATTGGGATATTTCTATTTTTATTCTTCCATAACAAAGACTTCTAAAAACAAAATCTTCCTCAATTTCCACAGAGTGCTTTCTGATCACCTCTTCATGTTTCTGAGCTGCTCTGGGATAACACTGGAAGGGGAGGACCCCCAGGGGAACAGCTGATTAGATTTTGGCAAGACCCACCAAACATCTGCTTCAAACAAAAGACATCTGCATATTTCACATTTATTTTTCATAATTTACAGAAGCAACCTGCCAAAATTCAGCAAGGGAGAATCAGCTAGCACATAATTAGCTTAAAGTTTGCTTGCTTTAGGAGTACAAGCTTGAAGCTCAGGCTCTCACCTGGGAGGACATCAAGGGTGGAACTGCAGCTTAATTCTGCAAAGCTGTCTTGGACCTTGTATAGCAGAGCAGAAGACTAAGCTTTGCTAAGCTTGTAAGGAAGAAATAAATGAGCCAACCATGATGCTAAGGATTTCCTTTGTCTTCATGTCAAATAGAAGGCCTCTAGGCCAAAGGTAATATCACTTACTAAGTTAGATTTGACTAGGAAGAAAGATTTGCTTCAACCACATGTTACTTGAATGGCCAAGTAGGTGATGATTTCAATTTGAAACTCTATCTAGTATCTAGTCTGTATGAAAACACACACACACGTATATATATATAGTCTCTCTCTCTCTCTCTCTCTCTCTCTCTCTCTCTCTCTCTCTCTCTGGGAGGGGTTGTCTGTGTGTGTGTGTGTGTGTGTGTGTGTATTTAGCATGATGATATATTTAAAATGGTGATAAAATTGTGTGAATATATTATGTGTCAAAGCATCTCCAAATCACTATCAAAATAGGTGATGCCTTTGCTAAACAGAGGGAAGTATATTTGTAATATGCAGTGAATGCATAAAGAGAATGGCATGAAGGACAACGTGATCCGTCAGTCAGTACAAACACAGCCTGCAGAGTGTGTCCAACAAATTTCACATTCTATAAGCTAAACTTTCCAAGTTAACTGTTACATTAATTTACTAGGGATTGCCTACTAAAATATTTTTTTAATTAGGAGAAGAGAAAGGTTTATTTTTCTTTATAGCAAAGGAATTTCAACCCTATTTCCAGTAGCAAAGATCTCTCTCTCTCTCTCTCTCTCTCTCTCTCTCTCTCTCTCTCTCTCT